>NC_138291.1:23705000-23752500 GCF_965601325.2 Salmo salar | reverse complement strand
ATCTTTGAATTGAACTAATATATCTACACCCAACAACTGTAATGGTTTCGATGCCTTTAACCATCGGCCTGAATGCCCATTTGTTTAATGAGGCTTGGTGTGGAACAGGAGTGTCTGAGAGGAAACGGGTAGCAGAAGGGGATGTGGTGCAGTGGGTACAGTCATTACAGTTTGTTTTAATCGCTTTAATCAATGAAGAATCCTCTACAATCATTCATGCCAATTTTTTTTTCATTGTCTTTCCCTCGATCCTGACTAGTCTCCCAGTCCCTGTCGTTGAAAAACATCCCCACAGCATGATGCTGCCACCACCATGCTTCACCGTAGGGATGGTGCCAGTTTTCTTCCAGACGTGACGCTTGGTATTGAGATCAAAGAGTTCAATCTTGGTTTCATCAGACCAGAGAATCTTGTTTCTCATGGTCTGAGTCCTTTAGGTGCCTTTTGACAAATTCCAAGCGGGCTGTCATGTGCCTTTTACTGAGGAGTGTCTTCCATCTGGCCACTCTACCAAAAATACCTGATTGGTGGAGTGCTGCAGAGATTGTTGACCTTCTGAAAGGTTCTCCCATCTTCACAGAGAAACTCTGGAGCTCTGTCAGAGTAACCACTGGGTTCTTGGTCACCTCCCCGACCAAGGCCCTTTTCCCCCGACTGCTCAGTTTGACCGGGCGGCCAGCTCTAGGAAGAGTCTTGGTAGTTCCAAACTTCTTCCATTTAAGATTGATGGAGGCCACTGTGTTCTTGGGGACCTTCAACGCTGCAGAAATGTTTTCAATTCCTTTGACCTCATGGCATGGTTTTTGCTCTGACATTCACTGTCAACTGTGGGACCTTATATAGGCAGGTGTGTGCCTCTCCAAATCATCTCCAATAAATTGAATTTACCACAGGTGGACTTAGAAAAATCTCAAAGATGATCAATAGAAACAGGATGCACCTGAGCTCAATTTCGAGTCTCATAGCAAATGGTCTGAATACTTATGTAAATAAGGTATCTGTTTTTTTTTTTTAATTATACATTTGCTAAAAAGTCTAAAAACCTGTTTTTGCTTTGTCATTATGGGGTATTGTGTGTAGATTGATGAGGAAATGTTTTTATTTCATCAATTTTAGAATAAGGCTGTGACCTAACAAAATGTGGAAAAAGTCAAGGGGTCTGAATACTTTCCGAATGCACTGTATATCTTTGTTGATGAAGATGAATACTCGGCGCCGTGGGTGGAACCTCATTGGCCAATGGGCGATTGTCCAAGTGCCTGGACAAAGGTCAAGTGCCTGGACACATATCCATGCGCACAGCTATCTCTGAAGATGGTGTGGTAGTACGTAGGCCATTACTTGTATCCTACAAAGCTGCACACCTCATTGTGTTTCTCAATGAAATTGAGCAGGCCTATCAAGGGGAAGGATTAACTTATGTCATTGTGTGGTAGAATGTCAGGTTCCACAATGCAGAGGTGGTTCAGGCATGCTTACTGGCCCATCCCCAATTCGTGACCCTATACAGTACATGCCCCAAAACTCTCCTTCCTCAACCGTATTGAGGATTTTTTTCAGCATGGAGGTGGAAGGTGTATGATCACCATTCCCATGAGCATGCCACCCTTTCTATTGACAATGGATGAGGCATGCGACAACATCAATGCAGACCAATGTCAAGCTTGGATTCAGCATGCCAAAATATTTTTCCCGAGGTGCATGAACAATTCACTGAGATGTGGATGAGAAACGTTGATTAATGTGCACTGTCTCTGTAAAAATAAAATTAACTCAAACTCAATTTATGGCCAAATGCACAAGACAGGCTTGATGCAAATTAACGCTTGTGTCACGGCTGTCAGAAGGATCAGACCAACGCGCAGCATGGTTGTAGTTCCACATCTTTTTATTTATAGTGAAACGTTGCAATACACCAAATACTGAAATACACCAAATACTAGAAATACACCAAATACTAGAAATACAAAAAACAAACCGTGACGCAGAGAGGAAAACACACTACTCAAAATTAACAACCCACAAACCCAAAAGGAAAACCCCCCTACTTAAATATGATCTCCAATCAGAGGCAACGAGGACCAGCTGCTTCCAATTGGAGATCAACCCCCCAAAAAAACATAGAAATAGAACACCTAGAACACAAAACCTAGAAATAGAAAACAAGAAAACCAACCAAACACCCCCTGTCACGCCCTGACCCATCTACTATAGAAAATGACCTCTTACAAGGGTCAGGACGTGACAGCTTGCTAAACGTTATGTTTAATTTTCATTCATTTAATTTGTTGCATTTCATTTCTTCCATTTGATTACAGACAGTACCCCTATGTTTTTTTGCATGACTGATTGTTGAGGATGTCTTCATTGATCACACCTTTGACTACACATTTCTGTCAATTTTGTTGGGTAATGTAAGTGTATTGCCTAATGTGAAAACTGTGTAATCTACTGTAATTTACAGAACTGTAGCATATTAATTTCAGCACTTCTAAGGGCGATTTGAAACACCTATCTTGTATTGTTTGCTATTGGATTAACTAGTAGTTAAAACGACTCAATTAAAAAGATACTGTATCATTATGTTGTGATTTGGTGATTAAACCAATGTTCTCACTACATTTCACAATAAACTTATATTTTGAATCAATGGTTATGTGGTGAGAGATGTTTACAATCCAAATGAATGCACAATGACAGGTTTTTAATGAAAGACCGGCTCCGTTACAAGTGTGACCAGTTTGGAGTTTTGTACTAAGCGTTATGGAAATGTACCACATACTTGTGAAAATAGTTCCACAGCGATACAAAAAAAAAATGCAATCCAGTAACGGCTAATAACAGTAAAGCAAATACTTAAAATGCCAAATAACATTTGTAATTAATGTATTATAAACAAGAAATAAGAATACATGTAAAAAGCTATTTCTAAGGGTGTGTATACATTCTTACCTCCTAAAAAGTCAAAGCTGTGTGTGTGAGTGAGTGTGTGTGTAGTGTGTGTCTCCCTGCATGGGTGTATTTACAGAATCTGTGTGTCTGTTTGTCTGTGGATCAGCCATTTACAATCTCACAGATCCACATCAACTCTGTGCTGCATGCTAGGTCATTCCAGTTCTTCAACACAGACTCGGTATGGTAATAAAGGCTGACACAGTCCTCTCCATTCACAGCTCCATCATTAGGCTCTTTAGTAAACCAAAACCTACAAACCATACTGATGTTACATTTCAACTCATCCCAAATCATGTGTTAAAAATACTTTGACTGTGCCGAGTCTGGTCAAGCGATGGTTTAATAATACATTTCAAAAAGGATGTTATGAGAAAACGTTACTATCTCTTACGCTGTGGTCAGTGGTGTTCCGTCCACCCATTTCCAGGTCCCCTCAGAATCCTTGTCAGTCAGACCAATCCAGGGCTTGGTGTTCAGTTGACTGATAAACACCTTGGAAGAAAGAAAGCAACAGTTATGTCATGACACAACTTCACTTAATGCAGTGAAGTTTTGATGAGACCTGTAGCCTGAGGATCATTGGTTTGAATCTTGAAGGTCTGAACTGAAAACAGGCAATCTCTCTCTCTCTCTCTCTCTCTCTCTCTCTCTCTCTCTCTCTCTCTCTCTCTCTCTCTCTCTCTCTCTCTCTCTCTCTCTCTCACTCACTCACTCACTCACTCACTCACCTGTTCCCCGTCACTGTTTATGACTGCCAGGTCCGCTCCTCTTTTCAGACAGTCCCGTCTGCTGTCTTCCCAAGTTTTATACTCGTTGGAGATGTAGTACAAGCTGGAGTTAAACTTCCTCCATTCTTTCACACAGAGATCAGGAGAAAACATGAAAACATGAAAGTGCTTTCTACCAACTGGAGTGTGCATGCGCTATTAGCTGATCCAACACACACTAGTGTTCATTTTAGCACTCTTTTTTTAGATTTAGTGTAATCTTACTCATTTTGACTAAAATATAATTCAGTGTTAGTCACATTTTTGTCATTTGAATAATGATGTAGTCTAGTTATTATGAAAATGATGAAAACAGTGGACAATTTTAGTCAACTAGCTTAATTCCCTTTATTTTTAGTCATATTTTAGTCACATCACATTTTGATTGCTTCATTAGCCTATAGTAAACATAAATCACTGATTTCCATTTGCACAAACAAACAGTACATAGCCTTGTGCTACGAACATATTTTTCTGCATAACATTCTATCGCATGATTTTCTTCCCAACAGCCAAATTAGTTGTTATTCTAGATTCAAAATCACACCCCTTGACAGGTCTCTAACATTTTCCCCAGTGCCACCAACTTTTTCAGTTGGCGTCACTCAATAGAAAATATCTTTAGACCAGGGGTTCCCAAACTTTTTCACTCGAGGCCCCCCTTCCAGCATTGGGGAACATCCCGCGTTCTGCTTTAGACTGTGTAATAGACTACTGAGATGGTAGGCTATTCAATAAATATGTTGTTTCTAACATCTAACATGTCCAAGCAGGAATGCATGATTCAAGATATTTTGATGTACAACCTAATCCAGCGATTGTCATGAATTGTGAGTTGACAATAGGCTATTGTTGTTATATTTTACTGTTAAAATAGGGCTCCAGAATTTTCTGAATTTCATTGTTCAAGAGAGATTCATTTGTCTACATCTTTATGTGCAACAATATCATAGGCACATTTATTTTGGGGCTTATTCACCACATGAGGAAACAAAAACTCAAACACATTAGCTAACTAACACTAAATATAATACCCAATGCTAGTAGTCATGCATTAATATATCAAATATAAAACGTTGCAGTTGTAGCCATAGCCGCGGGAAGTAGGGGTGCTGAGGGTGCTACAGCACCCCCTGATAAATGGCCGATGCGCATTACGCGTGCTTGATATCTTAAAGCCACTTCAAATATCTTGGTTGTGAAATAGTTGCTTTTGGGCCTCCCAAGCAGTGCAGCAGTTGAAGGCACTGCATTGCTGTGCTTGAGGTGTCACTACAGACCCGGGTTCGATCCCAGGCTGTGCTGCAGCCGGCCGCGACCGGGAGCCCCATAAGGCGGCGCACAATTGGCCCAGCGTCGTCCAGGTTAGGGGAGGGTTTGGTCAGCCGGGATGTCCTTGTCCCATCGCGCTCTAGTGACTCCTTGTGGCGGGCCGGGCGCATGCTCGCTGACTTTGGTCGCCAGTTGTACAATGTTTCCTCCGACACATTGGTGCAGCTGGCTTCCGGGTTAAGCGAGCAGTGTGTCAAGAAGCAGTGCGGCTTGGCAGGATCGTGTTTCGGAGGATGCATGGCTCTCGACCGTCGCCTATCCTGAGTCCGTACGGGAGTTGCAACAATAGGACAGACTGTAACTACCAATTGGGGAGAAAAATGTGTAAAAAGTAAAATAAATATATACAGTTGAAGTCGGAAGTTTACATACACCTTAGCCAAATACATTTAAACTCAGTTTTTCACAATTCCTGACATTTAATCAGAGTAAAAATTAGCAAAGCTTTTAAATTGTTTAACTTGGGTCAAATGTTTCGGGTAGCCTTCCACAAGCTTCCCACAATAAGTTGGATGAATTTTGGCCCATTCCTCCTGACAGAGCTGGTGTAACTGAGTCAGGTTTGTAGGCCTCCTTGCTCGCGCATGCTTTTTCAGTTCTGCCCACAAATTTTCTATAGGATTGAGGTCAGGGCTTTGTGATGGCCACTCCAATACCGTGACTTTTGTCCTTAAGCCATTTTGCCACAACTTTGGAAGTATGCTTGGGGTCATTGTCCATTTGGAAGACCCATTTTCGACCAAGCTTTAACTTCCTGACTGATGTCTTGAGATGTTGCTTCAATATGTCCACGTAATTTTCCTCCCTCACGATGCCATCTATTTTGTGAAGTGCACCAGTCCCTCCTGCAACAAAGCACCCCCACAACATGATGCTGCCACCCCTGTGCTTCACGGTTGGGATGGTGTTCTTCGGCTTGCAAGCCTCCCCCCTTTTCCTCCAAACATAACGATGGTCATTATGGCCAAACAGTTCTATTTTTGTTTCATCAGACCAGAGGACATTTCTACAAAAAGTACAATCTTTATCCCCATGTGCAGTTGCAAACTATAGTCTAGCATTTTTATGGCGGTTTTGGAGCAGTGGCTTCTTCCTTGCTGAGCGGCCTTTCAGGTTATGTCGATATAGGACTCGTTTTACTGTGGATATAGATACTTTTGTACCTGTTTCCTCCAGCATCTTCACAAGGTCCTTTGCTGTTGTTCTGGGATTGATTTGCACTTTTCGCACCAAAGTACGTTTATCTCTAGGAGAAAGAAACGCGTCTCCTTCCTGAGCGGTATGACGGCTGCGTGGTCCCATGGTGTTTATACTTGCGTACTATTGTTTGTACAGATGAATGTGGTACTTTCAGGCATTTGGAAATTGCTCCCAAGGATGAAACAGACTTGTGGAGGTCTACAATTTCTTTTCTGAGGTCTTGGCTAATTTATTTTGATTTTCCCATGATGTCAAGCAAAGAGGCACTGAGTTTCAAGGTAGACCTTGAAATAGATCCACAGGTACACCTCCAATTGACTCAAATGATGTCAATTAGCCTATCAGAAGCTTCTAAAGCCATGACATCATTTTCTGGAATTTTCCAAGCTGTTTAAAGGCACAGTCAACTTAGTGTATGTAAACGTCTGACTCACTGGAATTGTGATACAGTGAATTATTGTCACGTCCTGACCAGTAAAAGGGGTTGTTTGTTAATGTAGTTTGGTCAGGGCGTGGCAGGGGGTGTTTGTTTAATGTGTTTCGTTTTTTTTTGGTTAATGTTCTATGTTAGTATATTTCTATGTTCGTTCTAGTCTTTCTATTTCTATGTTTAGTTTTTGGGTTGACCTTCAATTCGAGGCAAACGTTCCTCGTTGCCTCTAATTGAAGGTCCTATTTAGTAGGGGTGTTTTTTAAAGTTTTTTTGTGGGTAGTTGTTCCGTGTGTAGCTGTGTGCCTCACAGGACTGTTTTTTCGTCGTTGTTTTGTATTAAGTGTTTATTTTGGTTTTCTTCTAAATAAAGAAAATGGGTATACATGTTCCCGCTGCGTTTTGGTCCCATCCTTACGACGAACGTGACAGAACTACCCATCACCAATGGACCAAGCAGCGGGCCCAGGAGGAGCAAGGATCCTGGGCCAGGGAAAGAAGGGAGTGGAGGACATCATGGACATGGGAGGAGGTAATGGCAGGGGACAAGACCCTGCCATGGAAACAGGTGGAAACAGCGAGGGAGGAACGGCGACAGTATGAAGAGCGTGCCCAACGACGGAAGCACGAGAGGCACCCCCAATAATTATTTTGGGGGGGGCACACGGATAGTTTCGCTGGGCCAAGGGTGAGCCCTAAGTCAACTCCTCGTGCTTATTATGGGGAGCAGTGGATCAGAAGAGCGGCGGTCTATGCGGAAGTGCGCACAATCTCGCACATGCGCACGCACAGTCCGGTGCGCCAGCCCCACGCACTAGGCCTGTAGTGCGCCTGTCCAGTCCAGAGCTTCCGGAGACAGTTCCCCGTCTAGAGCTTCCGGCGACAGTTACCCGTCCAGAGCTTTCGACGACAGTTCCCCGTCTAGAGCTTCCGGCGACAGTTCCCCGTCTAGAGCTTCCGGAGACAGTTCCCCGTCTAGAGCTTCCAGCGACAGTTCTCCGTCCAGTGCTTCCGGCGATGTCCTACAGTCCGGAGCCTGCAAAGACGGCCCACAGTCTGGAACCGGCAGAGACGGCCCACAGTCCGGAACCGTCAGAGACGGCCCACAGTCCGGAGCCTACAGAGACGGCCCACAGTCCAGAGCCTGCAGATACGGCCCACAGTCCGGAGCCTGCAGAGACGGCCCACAGTCCGGAGCCTGCAGAGATGGCCCACAGTCCGGAGCCTGCAGAGACGGCCCACAGTCCGGAGCCTGCAGAGACGGCCCATAGTCCGGAGCCTGCAGAGACGGCCCACAGTCCGGAGCCTGCAGAGTCGCCCTACAGTCCAGAACCGGCACAGCCAGAGTCGCCCTACAGTCCGGAACCGGCGCAGCCAGAGTCGCCCTACAGTCCGGAACCGGCGCAGCCAGAGTCTCCCTCCAGTCCGGAGCTCCCAGAGTCGCCCTCCAGTCCGGAGCTCCCAGAGTCGCCCCGCACATCAGCCCGAGGTCTCCAGCGACGCGCATCGGCCCTAGGTCTCCAGTGAAGCGCATCAGCCCGAGGTCTCCAGTGACGCGCATCAGCCCGAGGTCTCCAGCAACGCGCATCAGCCCGAGGTCTCCAGCGACGTGCATCAGCCCGAGGTCTCCAGTGACGCACCTCAGCCCGAGGTCTCCAGCGACGCGCTTTAGGCCTGAGCCTTCAGCGGGGGTGGACAGGTTAGGTTGGGGACTAAGGCCAGAGCCTGAGCCACCTCCATAGTTGGAGGATTGGGGAGGGGGGGGGTGTAGCACAAGAACCGTCGGTGACGGTGGCCACCCTCCCTTCCCTCCCTTTAGTTTGGGATTATGTTTTTTGTTTTGGGGTTTATTTTTGTGTTTTTTGGTTTGAGGTGCATCCGGGGTCTGCACCTTTGGGGGGGGTACTGTCACGTCCTGACCAGTAAAAGGGGTTGTTTGTTATTGCAGTTTGGTCAGGGCATGGCAGGGGGTGTTTGTTTTATGTGTTTCTTTTTTTGTTGTTGTTAATGTTCTATGTTAGTATATTTCTATGTTCGTTCTAGTCTTTCTATTTCTATGTTTAGTTTTTGGGTTGACCTTCAATTGGAGGCAGCTGTTCCGCGTTGCCTCTAATTGAAGGTCCTATTTAGTAGGGGGGGGTTTTCATGGGTTTTTGTGGGTAGTTGTTCCTTGTGTAGCTGTGTGCCTCACAGGACTGTTTTTTTGTTGTTGTTTTGTATTAAGTGTTTATTTTGGTTTTCTTCTAAATAAAGAAGATGAGTATACACGTTCCTGCTGCGTTTTGGTCCCATCCTTACGACGAACATGACAATTATAAAAGAAATAATCTGTCAGTAAACAATTGTTGGAAAAATTCCTTGTGTCATGCACAAAGTAGATGTCCTAACCGACTTGCCAAAACTATAGTTTGTTAAGACATTTATGGAGTGGTTGAAAAATAATTTTAATGACTCCAACCTAAGTGTATGTAAACTTCCAACTTCAACTGTACATTAAAAAAAGATGTTACTATTGACATCTACACAAAATACCCCATAATGACAAAGATATGGATTTTTCTTTGCAACTCTGCCTAGAAGGCCAGCATCCTGGAGTCACCTCTTCACTGTTGACGTTGAGACTGGTGTTTTGCAGGTACATTTTAATGAAGCTGCCAGTTGAGGCCTTGTGAGGTGTCTGTTTCTCAAACTAGACACTCTAATGTACTTGTTCTTTTGCTCAGTTGTGCACTGGGGCCTCCAACTCCTCCTTCTATTCTGGTTAGGGCCAGTTTGCGCTGTTCTGTGATGGGAGTAGTACCCAGCATTGTACGAGATCTTCAGTTTCTTGGCAATTTCTCGCATGGAATAGCATTCATTTCTCTGAACAAGAATAGACTGACAAGTTTCAGAAGAACGTTCTTTAACACTGACACGCACACACTTGACACTTTATTACTCACCCAGCTCAGTGAACTTGTCTCTCTCATTAGTCAGGTTGTTGTAACTGATCTGTAGCTGTTTTTTCTCTTCAGTCAGGTTGTTATAACTGGTCTCTAACCATTTTATCTGTTCCTCCAAGAAGTTAGCTGGAATAAGACAGAGAAGCTGTGATTGAGTTTGCTGAAAGAAGCTGTGTGTTTCCTATTTCATCAGAGGACAGAACTTATGCTTATTATTTGAGAACTTCAGAAAGGTTACATTTCACATTACTGTCCTGCTTAATGAATCCGTATCTTTTAATGGCTTAATTTTGCTATAGAGTATATAATTCTAAAAGCGCACTATAAAGAGAATGGGCCTGAGTAACAGGAAGTTTATTTTGGGCATGTCAGTCAGACAGGAAGTGGAGAAAAATAGACACTAGCCTGAAGAAGTTAATGAATCTGTATATTTTCATGTCTTAATTTTGCTATCTAGCTATAGAGTATATAATTCTAAAAGCGCACTATAAACAGAAGTTATTAAACTCACAGTGGGCTAGACGCAAGGAGATGTTCAGAGTGACTTGCAGAACACACATCAGCCCAAAGCTGACACCAACCAGTATGTAGAGCATTTTACCTGCAGGACCTGAGGACCAACACACATTTAACCTGGATGCGCCCCAAACTGCACCCTATGTAGTGCACTACTTTTTACCAGGGCACATAGGGCTTGGATCAAAAGTAATGCACCACATAGGGGATATGGTGGCATTTGGGGACACAACCCCTGCATCAGTGAACATGTTTGGAGTGGAGTTACTGACTTCAAAAACTCATAGGTCCGGTTTCCCGGACCCAGATTATGCCTAGTATTTCACCTAAAAAACAAAGGATATTCTCCTTTTTAGTCCAGGACTTTTAATCTGTGTCTGGGAAACCAGCCCATGGTTTTTAGTCTTCATTTATTTTTTGACAATGAAAACAATATTGACTTCACAAATACAAGGAAAAGAAGAAAGAACAGTGATGTATTGGAAAATATTACAACCCACATCCATTTTACCATGCTAGGGAATCTGGACCTTCTATAGAAAGAAAGCTTTCAAATATTTCACCTTCCCATCTTAGCAGCCAACAAACACAACTGTGTAGGCTACAGTGCAATTGCTCTCTTACCCGATTTTTGGACTGCCTCTGTTTTTTTTGCTGTGTTTGTCTTCGTATTGACGTAGTTTGCCAAATCCTCAGAAAGGTTTGTTTCAACCTCAATGATTTCAGAATCCCCTGCACTGACAGACACGGCCATCTTTGGTATCTTGGTTTGTGTGTATCTGAATGTTACAGTGTGTTTCTCTACACTGAAATGTACCGCTCTGTGTGTGTGAGTTTTAACACATCTAAATGCAGGAAGCTGTCATATCAGACGCATGTAGGCTTAGCCTACATACAAAGGTTTAGGATTAGATTTACCATGAGATGAGGCTGAAATGAGTTGTGTGATATTTAACTTTAGAATTTGATTGTACAACGTATACTGACTGAACAGTGATAATTATTTTGTCCAACATCTACACACATTGAACCTTTACTTATTCTGAAGAAAGAAAAATCTAACACAAGAGGACACAGTTCTGCAATGGCAACATCTTGACAAGTCTTTGGTACAATTCGACAGACTTCTATTTGACATAAAGTGCTCTATTTTCGGCTGGTGTTAATCCAGCGCAATTGTCAAACGCATGCTAGTTTACAATCTCGAACTGTTAAAGCTGCAATATGTAACTTTTGGGTGACAGGACCAAATTCACATTGAAATGTGAGTTATAGATCTGTCATTCTCATTGAAAGCAAGCCTAAGAAGTGGTAGATCTGTTCTATGGCCGCTATTTTTATGTTTCCTGTTCTTAAGTTTTGTTTTTGCGTCTTTTACTTTCGGGTTTTGTACACCAGCTTCAAACAGCTGAAAATACAGTATTTTTGGTTATTGAACATATATTTCACAGCGGTGTAGATGGTACAATGATTCTTCTCTACACTATAGCTTGCTTATTTTGTCATATAAACGGAAATTAGGCAAAATACTAGAATTTTAGCAACCAGGTAAGGGCAGAGCATTTCTACATATTTCACCTTTAAAGCGGCACTCTTTTATTCTCAAACCTTAGCATCAGGATTGGTCATTTAGTTCTCTTTAATGAGCTCGCTTATGCTGAGGTGGAAGGGGTGGCAATATCTGAGGTTTGTTCTTAAAACATGTGCAAAAGTGCAAATTTCAGTAAGCACTAGAGCGGATATTTAAGACCAACCGAAAGCTGGTCTTATGGTTGGTTATGGCATGGATTTTGACAACGGAAGTGCAGCCTATCCAGCTGTGACCCACCTTTGGCAGCGATTACACCCTCAGGTGTATTTGGGGAGTTTCTCCCATTCTTCTCTGCAGATCCTCACAAGCTCTGTCAGGTTGGATGGGGAGCGTCGTTGCAAAGCTATTTTCAGGTCTCTCCAGAGATGTTCAATTGGGTTCAAGTCCGGGCTCTGGCTGGGCCACTCAAGGACATTCAGAGACTTGTCCCAAAGCCACTCCTGCGTTGCCTTGACTGTGTGCTTAGGGTTGTTGTCCTGTAGGAAGGTTAACCTTCACCCTAGTCTGAGGTCCTGAGTGCTCTGGAGCAGGTTTTCATCAAGGATCTCTCTGTACTTTGCTCCGTTCATCTTTGCCTCGATTCTGACTAGTCTCCCAGTCCCTGCCGCTGAAAAACATCCCTAGAGCATGATGCTGCTACCACCATGCTTCACCGTAGGGATGGTGCCAGGTTTCCTCCAGACGTGACGCTTGGCATTCAGGCCAAAGAGTTCAATCTTGGTTTCATCAGACAAGAGAATCTTGTTTCTCATGGTCTGAGAGTCCCTTAGGTGCCTTTTGGCAAACTCCAAGCGGGCTGTCATGTGCCTTTCACTGAGGAGTGTCTTCCGTCTGGCCACTCTACCATAAAGTCCTGATTGGTGGAGTGCTGCAGAGATGTTTGTCCTTCTGGAAGGTTCTCCCATCTCCACAGAGGAGCTCAGTTTGGCCGGGCGGCCAGCTCTAGGAAGAGTCTTGGTGGTTCCAAACTTCTTCCATTTAAGAATGATGGAGGCCCCTATGTTCTTGGGGACCTTCAGTGCTACAGAAATGTTTTGGTACCCTCCCCTGATCTGTGCCTCAACACAATCCTGTCGAGAACATCTATGGACAATTCCTTTGACTTCATGGCTTGGTTTTTGCTCTGACATGCACTGTCAACTGTGGGACCTTATATAGACAGGTGTGTGCCTTTCCAAATCATGTCCAATCAATTGAATCTACACAAGGTGGACTCCAATCAAGTTGTAGAAAAATCTCAAGGATGATCAACGGAAACAGGACGCACCTGAGCTCAATTTTGAGTCTCATAGCAAATGGTCTGAATACTTATGTAAATAAGGTATTTCTGTTTTCTATTTTTAATACATTAGCAACATTTTGAAAAAACAGTTTTTGCTTTGTCATTATGGGGTATTGTGTGTAGATTGATGAGAAAAAAAAACTATTTGATCAATTTTAGAATAAGGCTTTAATGTAACAAAATGTGGAAAAAGTCAAGGGGTCTGAATACTTTCCGAATGCACTGTACTTAGCATGTTAGCTAACCCTTCCCTTAACCCTTCCCTTAACCCTAACCTTAACTCCTAACCCCTAGCCTAGCTAACATTAGTATTAGCCACCTAGCTAACGTCAGCCACAACAAATCGGAATTCGTAACATATCATACATTTTAATATTGTACTAAGTTCAATTTGTAAGATATTGTACACATTGCAATTAGTAACATATCATAACAATTGTAATTCGTAACATATCATATGAATGGATGATGGACATCCTTAAATTAACACATACCATATGAAATGTAACATATCATACTAATTGGAATGTCCCGGATTTACATTTACTATGTTATATCTACCTCTGAGTCCAGGTTGCAATATTCCGTGCCCCCAGCTGAATTGGAGTTGATGGCAACGCAAAGACTGTCAATAACCTACAGAACTTGGGGCAAACGCTTGCAGGCAGTAGTGTGGTGCTCAAATCATGACGTCAGTGATCTTCAGGTCGGAAAGTTGGTTTCTGACTTGGAATTCCGAGTTGGATGACCATTCAAAGCGATTCTCCCAGTCTGAGCATGTATTTTTCCACGAGTTCCCAGTTGTCTTGAACGCACTGAAGTCTTTCTGACTTCCCAGTTGTTTTGAAAGTGGCATTACGCCATGGAATGCCTTGATTGGCCAGTGTGTGGCCAAGCCCTCCTCACACCTACAAATTGTTTATTCATCAAAACTCGTCCGTTACGCACCACCGGCAGTTATTGTGCTCATAATAACCGCTGTGAAAATAGCAAAATATTTATGTCACACCCCTGGACCAAAAGCGCTGCCGCCAGCGCTTAGATTTGCATTAGATTTGGTAAAATAGAGCCAACATTCAGCCTATAGGACCACATTATTCACAATTCAGTTGTCAACAAAACACACACTGTGCACCTGGGTAAATGCCCGTCATTAAAAGTAATGTTTGACTTTATTGTACCATAAGATTTTCTGAATGGGTCAACTCTAAATTAAGAATAGGATGATATTCTCCTTCTTGTAACAAAGGCTATTGGCTATTAGTTCACATGAAGTTTATTTGACAACAACATGAGAATCATTCCCTTCAGTGCCTTTAATCATATAATCTTCCCCCATCCCTACAAAGACAAATATGATATCCATGCCTAAAACAGACTGTTTTACACAAAGTAATCCACACTCTCTGAAATTGCCAGTCTTTTATTGGTAAAGGACAGTGTACAGGGAGTAACCTGTGAGGAGCTACAGCCCTGTAATAGGAGCAAAATGTCATGCATAGCCTGTTTTTATTGGTCGTTGTGGCACAATCTGCCCTTTTCCCTTCCCAGATGCCATTGTTAAAAAGGTGGTTTTAATGCGCTGCACCAGATGGGCTCTCCTACAGGTCGGACTGGGAGTGTTTACCATCCACTGGTGTGTGGATAACAGGTGAGCATATTGCATCCCCATCAGCCAATCAGGACTCAGCAGATGTCACGTTAACCTTTATTTGGTGTGGGGCTGTTAATGGAAGGAGAGGGAAGCACATTTGATCAGGACAATTGTCAAGGTTTATCCCATCACCTATTTATGCCATCAAGACTATATCTTTTTTTGCAACCGGGTCTCAGAGCATTTCGGACTATTCTTTACGTAAATCCGAGACACTCTATTTAATATGATATGTTCCATTTTGCGTAGTATGTTATAATTTGTGGATGTCCATCGGACATTTTGTATGATATGTTTTACGAATTACAATTTGTATTATATGTAAAAAAAAATCAAAACGTACAATATGCTACAAATTTTCAAAACATATGGTATACTACGAATTCTAGCTAGGTGGCTAATGTTATCCAGCACGCTAGCGTTAGCTAGTTGGCTAACCTTAGCTAGGCTAGGGGTTAGGGTTGAGGTTAAGGTTTGGGTTAAGTTGACAAGTTAGGTTAAAGGGTTAGAGGAAGGGTTAGCTAAAAGGGTTAGGGTTAGGGGAATGGTTAACATGCTAAGTACTTGCAAAGTAACTAAAAGTAGTAAGTAGTTAAAAAGTTGATAATTAGCTAAAATGCTAAAGTTTTCCGTGATGAGATTCAAACTCACAACCTTTGGGTGTCTATGGATGGTATATACGTATACCCATCGACCCCGACCAACCATCCTACTTTTGTTTTTGCCTTAAGTAACCATCTGTCTAATGTAACCATACCAAACGTAACATATCATACTAAATGGCGTGTCTAGGCTTTACGAACAGAATAATACGAAATGCTCTGAGACCAGGTTGCTTTTTTGATGGCTCTGAATATGATTGGATGATGATAAATGATTTGTAGGCCCATTGAGCAGCAAACAAAACATATTAAAGTGCTGGGAGGTTGTCCCTTTAGCTGTCCCAAAATAAGTGAATCAAGTTAGTTCAATAGTTATTAGAAACATGACACTAACAAGCCATTTTCAGTTTCAACCTATGTTGTTGTGCCTGTCTAGTCCAGTCTTTCTGCTTATTCATGTTTCAGAGAACTCTCCACTGTGAACATAAGGTAAATAAACATGGAGCTTTCCTTTTTAAGCCAGGCCATCCTGCATTACTGTAATGTGGTATCATGGCAACCAGACTGGTAAGGGAGGGCAGAGGGGAGAGGTCTGAATTAGTTGCCTAATGGCTGACCTGTGTCTACTAGCAGTACATATGAATTGGGTTCAGTCAGACTCAGAGCACCTGTCCACTCTGTGTCAACATCAGATCAGGTTACCTACTGCATCCTGATCCTGGAGCTCTTAACCTCATCCTTCTCTCACCTGGCTGGCTGGGTAGCCTCTCAAAAGGTTACACCATTTCCTGTTATTACAATAGACCAGTGCTTGACTTGGACTGAAATAAGTGCCAGTACTCATTTTGAGTGCTGGCACTATTTATATTTATCTGCAATACGTTTTAGCTAATATTCTATAAGAGATGTAGGAATTAAAGCAGTAGAAAATTGGTGGTGCCGGTACTCAGTTCCGGTGAGCTCCTGCCCAAGTCAAGCACTGCAATAGACTGTCCCTGTTTGGTAGTGCCTTCACACCACAATTGCATTCACTGACTCATTGTTTACCTGTACAGGCATCAATTTAATACATCATTGACTGTGATATAATTACATATACTGAAATATATTTACTTGTGTGTTTATTACATAATAATAATATCACAACTATAGACAGATTAATCACACTTGATTTGTGACTAGAGCCCAGAGTTTGTTCTGGTCAGGTAAGTTATGTTGTACCGAAAAACTCCTAGCCCAAAGGTCATCTCACTACATCCTTCCAGCAACACCATATTCCTGACCAGCAACACCATATTCCGACCAGCCACACCATGTATCGACCAGCCATACCATATTCCGACCAGCCATACTATATTTCGACCAGCCACACCATATTCCGACCAGCCACACCATGTATCGACCAGCCATACCATATTCCGACCAGCCATACTATATTTCATCCAGCCACACCTTATTCCAACCAGGCACACCTTATTCCGACCAACCACACCATATTCCGACCAGCAACACCATATTCCGACCAGCCACACCATATTCCGACCAGCCACACCATATTCTGACCAGCCACACCATATTCTGACCAGCCACACCATATTCCGACCAGTCCCACCATATTCCGAACAGTCCCACCATATTCCGAACAGTCCCACCATATTCCGAACAACAACACCATATTCCTACCAGTCCCACCATATTCCGAACAGTCCCACCATATTCCTACCAGTCCCACCATATTCCGACCAGCCACACCATATTCCGAACAACAACACCATATTCCTACCAGTCCCACCATATTCCGAACAGTCCCACCATATTCCGAAAAACAACACCATATTCCGACCAGTCCCACCATATTCCTACCAGTCCCACCATATTCCGAACAACAACACCATATTCCGACCAGCCACACCATATTCCTACCAGTCCCACCATATTCCGAACAACAACACCATATTCCTACCAGCCACACCATATTCTGACCAGTCCCACCATATTCCGAAAAACAACACCATATTCCGACCAGTCCCACCATATTCCGAACAGTCCCACCATATTCCGAACAGTCCCACCATATTCCGAAAAACAACACCATATTCCTACCAGTCCCACCATATTCCGAACAGTCCCACCATATTCCGAACAGTCCCACCATATTCCGAACAGTCCCACCATATTCCGAACAACAACACCATATTCCTACCAGTCCCACCATATTCCGAAAAACAACACCATATTCCTACCAGTCCCACCATATTCCGAAAAACAACACCATATTCCGACCAGTCCCACCATATTCCGAACAACAACACCATATTCCTACCAGTCCCACCATATTCCGAACAGTCCCACCATATTCTGAAAAACAACACCATATTCCGACCAGTCCCACCATATTCCGAAAAACAACACCATATTCCGACCAGTCCCACCATATTCCGAACAACAACACCATATTCCTACCAGTCCCACCATATTCCGAACAGTCCCACCATATTCCGAAAAACAACACCATATTCCTACCAGTCCCACCATATTCCGAAAAACAACACCATATTCCGACCAGTCCCACCATATTCCGAAAAACAACACCATATTCCGACCAGCCACACCATATTCCGAACAGTCCCACCATATTCCGAACAACAACACCATATTCCTACCAGCCACACCATATTCCGTGTGGAGCTCCAGAACTGGTTATAATGAGGCCTCTCAGGCTGATTAGGGTGCTAAACTGCTGGAGCAGGCCGCTGGGTTTAACAACTTTTCAGGGGCAGCCTCTCTCCTCCGGTTAACACTAATGTCATACTCTCACTGGCAGACTCTGGGAGCACTGGAGGACGAGGAGACAAACTGGAACACTGCCATGTGTAATGAGGTTTAGAGATCTTCTTTATATCATTTTCTTAAAATCCTCTAAAGTTGTGTATGGCAATAGATTTTCTATGAAAAATGTATTTTTGTGAAACACAAAAACACTATTGCAATGCAGTGATTACATGGACTGAACAAGGCAGCTGTTCGTTTCAGAATACCGAAACTCAATAGACCTCTTCCTTGTGTGACCGTTAACCACTGTTCAAACACAAATATTACCTAGCATCTGGCCATGCATACACCGTCAGACTCTCAGTAGTCAGAAACCCCAGGCAGAAAGCACACAGGAGCACATACGCTATACAGCTGGCATACGGCTCACTGCTGGCACTTAGCCCCGAGGGCTGACACTCCTAGCAGGACCTCACAGTCAGCCTGCATCTATTGTCACAACCATTATATCCCTCTGATGATGAAATGATTAGCGGACGCTAGGCTAATCACAAGGCAAGCGGGTGATGGATAGGGTAGCTGATAGACTCAGGGGGTTGGTTGCGGCGCTTTGTCCAGGCACCCCTCAATCTTGTGATACCGGCAACCCCCCCATCCAACCCCTGTTACCCCCACCAGCTGCCCTGACCCCTCATCATACCGCTGCCTATGCTCATCATGTGCTGACAGTCAAAGGGGTCCCCTCCATCAGTCATATGAATGGAATCCCTCCTACCCCAAGTCAAAATCAATCGGCCCCCAGACAGAGATGGATGGGGGGCATCCTCGACCCTGCATTTTCTTGGTAATGTCACTCTAACAATGGGCTTCTGTCATTGGCAGATAATAGAGGTGGTCCCAGGCATGGTGCTCAGGTCAAGTTGGCTGGCCCTGGAAGGAAGTATCAGAAGGCACTGCACGGAACCCCACTTCTCTGTTGGGATAGCTATCTGTCCTCCTGGAAACCACAGGCTGTCCTGAACACCAGGGGAACACACCAATACAACAGCCTTAACAGGATTTTCCTTAGCTGAGTACTGTGCTGGACTATTGTCTCTGTCTTTCACTCTTTTCTATTCTATGTTTCTAGAATGACACTATTATTGTCATCACATACATTTGAAGAGCGGCTTTCTAGTAAACTAGGATTTATTTCACCATTGAGTTAGTGATTGTGTCCTCAGTTGAGAATGATATGGATAATTGTGGTAGTTAAACTTCATGATGCCATAACACTGTTTGCTGATAGCTACTTTATTGAGAAGAAATGTACTTATTATGACTGTGATATGTGGTGGTCTCACCTAGATATCTAAGATGAAAGCACTGTTAGTCTGCTAAATTACTGTCTGTTCAATGACTAAAATGTAACACTGATTAAAAGTGAAAGATCCCATTATATATTCACCACTATGTTGTCTACTAAAAATCATCATTCACATGCAAATCCAGTATCATTTCCATGTAGATAAGGTGTATGCCCACAAACATAGAAAGGATAGAAAACTAGAGAGTGGAGGATCTTGATTTGATTAACTAATCATATTCTTTGTAATCCCACTCGGCCATGGAGTGCAGCGCATGGCTGTGGACTCCAATCACACAACACATGATTAGTATGCGGCAAATCAGCTCAAGGAACCTACATCCATACACTACACTACAGAATAGTGGTGATGAACCACACAACTAACAGATACAGAGTTTATTTCAGCCAAATCCGACCCCCAGTGCACTCAACATAGGGCAACAATCTCTTAACAATAACTGTTAACATCAGAAGGGTTTAAGTGGGAGATGATTGGGGTCTTTTAATCCTCTGCCAAATGCATGCAGGTTGTTTGTAGTTAGGTAGGACAAAAAGGTCCACTACTATGTGCCCAGAACAGTGCATTGTTTTTAAAGGAGGACCTCAAGCAACAAGATAAATTGAAACACATACACATACATCTAAACTATACTATCCTCCAGGTTATTTGACCCTACCTAATACCAGCAGAATCCCAACTAGCTGAACCGGTAAGCTCCCTGGTAATACCAGAGTAAGCACACAACACCACTTCCAGCTCCCTGACAGGCATCTCTACAAGGTCCCTACAGGGTCTCTACAGAGTCTCTTCAGAGTCTCTACAGGGTCTCTAAAAGGTCTCTACAAGGTCTCTACAGGGTCTCTACAGGGTCTCTACAGAGTCTCTACAGAGTCTCTACAGGGTCTCTACAGAGTCTCTACAGAGTCTCTACAGGGTCTCTAAAAGGTCTCTACAAGGTCTCTACAGGGTCTCTACAGAGTCTCTACAGGGTCTTTACAGGGTCTCTACAGGGTCTCTACAGAGTCTCTACAGGGTCTCTACAGGATCTCTACAGAGTCTCTACAAGGTCTCTACAGGGTCTCTACAGAGTCTCTACAGGGGCTCTACAGAGTCTCTACAAGGTTTCTACAGAGTCTCTACAGGGTCTCTACAGAGTCTCTACAGAGTCTCTAAAAGGTCTCTACAGGGTCTCTACAGAATCTCTACAGAGTCTCTACAAGGTTTCTACAGGGTCTCTACAGGGTCTCTACAGAATCTCTACAGAGTCTCTAAAAGGTCTCTACAGAGTCTCTACAGGGTCTCTACAGAATCTCTACAGAGTCTTTACAGAGTCTCTACAGAGTCTCTACAGAGTCTCTAAAAGGTCTCTACAGGGTCTCTACAGGGTCTCTACAGAGTCTCTAAAGGGTCTCTACAGGCTCACTACGGGGTCTCTATAGAGTCTCTACAGAGTCTGTACGGGGTCTCTACAGAGTCTCTACAGGGTCTCTATATAGTCTCTACAGAGTCTCTACAGGGTCTCTACAGGCTCTCTACAGGGTCTCTATAGAGTCTCTACAGAGTCTGTACGGGGTCTCTACAGAGTCTCTACAGGGTCTCTACGGGCTCTCTACAGGGTCTCTATAGAGTCTCTACAGAGTCTGTACGGGGTCTCTACAGAGTCTCTACAGTGTCTCTACAGGGTCTCTATAGAGTCTCTACAGAGTCTTTACGGGGTCTCTACAGTGTCTCTACAGAGTCTCTACAGAGTCTCTACAGGGTCTCTACAGGGTCACAGAGTACATGCAGAGGAAGCTAGTGGTGGAGACGGTAGGGGTAGAAGGGTAGGGGGTTAGAGGGGGCCTCGGAGCATCCGGAGGGTGAGTCTGCGTGGCAACTCACCGGCCGCTCCATGACTGATCTCATTTGATCTAGCTCATTATGCAAACGACTCCCAACTCCCACTGCATAATTAAGACTTAATTAATTTGTCTGGGTCCGGCCTGCTCCTTACTTCCATTTACAACATGATAATAATTTGGAAGGGAGGTATGGTACCCTCGCTGATGAAAAGACTGATATAATTAATTAACCATCTTTTTTTCCTTTTTTCTGAGAGAAAATAATAAGTGTGATGAGCAGAGTCTGATTAACCCCATTATAGTGACTAATTAGGGGGATCGTTTAATAACCAAGGAAGCAGCACAATTATGACAGAATGCTAATTATGCCATTCAATGAGGAGTGTTTCAATTTTGGAAAAGCTTTGTTAGGGAACTGTGACATTGCAAACTCTTCACACATAGTCATTTGTTTTTGTGTGCATGTGTGAGGATTGGCTTACAAGTCTGCCTCTCAAATTATTTCATCTATTGTTGCATTTCTCATTAATTCAAGAACATCTTACTGGGAAAATAAATGAATTAACAAAGTATTACAAGTTTGGAACAGATTTACAAATTATTCATAACAAAACCGCTAAATACACATGAATACAATAGTACAAACTTTAATTAACATAAAACATTCATACTTTTCTCAGCTACAAAAGTAATTTAGGCTCATTTGATAGTGGGTTTTCCCCTGTAAATCATAATGAGAAATGAATGCTAAGAAAGGTAAGTATAGTAACCATCTCAGGGTAAATTACATGGATGGGACTGACTGACCTCAGGCTATCGTCCTTAGGGTTGCAAAATTGCGGGAACTTTAAATAAGGTTTTCCAGAAATCCTGATTGGAGGATTCCGGATTTCCTGCTTATTCCCTCCTGATTCCGGGAATCCTCTAACCGTGTGCCCTTGAGCAAGGCACTTAACCCTAATTGCTCCTATAAGTCGCTCTGGATAAGAGCGTCCGCTAAATGACTAAAATGTTTATGTAAATATATATTGTATCAAGCTGTGAGCTGATTCTCTTGCATGCTATAAAAGGGGATGATGGTGGATGTTTTTTTATATGGACACCTGGATCACTGGACAAAATAGAAATAGGATGAAGAGCTGAGTGGATTCTGGGGCTCCATTTGTCAATCGAGGGAGGATGTGGCCCACTAGGTTTCTAAGCGGCCATCTTGTTTTTATTCAACAGTTACACCAAAATAAGGGTGACCTCATAAAACAATCAATTTGAGCAATGTTTCTGGTTTCATTTCTGTACGTTGAGTCATTACTGTCATTACGGTTGGTTGTTTATGACATGGGATGTAAATCACCTGTCACGTCCTGACCATAGAAAGCTTTTATTTTCTATGGTAGAGTAGGTCAGGGCGTGACTGGGGGGGTTAATCTAGTTTATATTTTCTATGTGGGGTTCTAGTTTAGTTTTTCTATGTTTGGGTGATTGGTATGATTCCCAATTAGAGGCAGCTGGTAATCGTTGTCTCTAATTGGGGATCATACTTAAGTGGCATGTTTTCCACCTGTGGGTTATGGGATATTGTGTTTATGTGTAGTTTCATTGTCGTCACGTTTCATTTATTCTTTATTGTTTTTGTATCGTTGCTTAGTTTCACTTTATATTAAAGATGTGGAACGCTACTCATGCTGCGCCTTGGTTCGATTACTCCAACGAACGTGACATCACCTTACATTCTGTTCTTAGCGGAAAATAAATCCAGTCTTTAAAAAAGGAATACAGTCTTTAAAAAACAAAATCCAGTCTTTAAAAAACAAAATACAATCTTTAAAAAAATCCAGTCTTTAAAAAACAAAATCCAGTCTTTAAAAACAAAATCCAGTCTTTAAAAAAAAATCCAGTCTTTAAAAGATAACTCCAGTCTTTAGAAAATAAATCCAGTCTTTAGAAAATAAATCCAGTCTTTAGAAAGCAAATCCAGTCTTTAAAAAACAACATCCAGTCTTTAAAAGAACAACAGCCAGTCTTTAAAAAAACAACATCCAGTCTTTAAAAACAAAATCCAGTAGTTCCCCATGTAGGTCATCATGTTCTTACACAAGAGACAAGAACATCCACAGTCATGGGTAAAGGGAGAGCATCTGTGTGTGTCTCTATGTCTGTGTGCATGTCAACGTATGTGTGCCTCCACGCGTGTACCTCAATTTCCCTCTCTGCACCTCCATGATGCAGCTGTGTCTCAAACTCTTGTCAGGTAATTGAATGAGCAGGGGGAAACCTGCAGTGGGTAGCTTGCCGCCTGCTGTCCTTATTATCTGTAATACAGCAGCTGCACTGCCTGCTCTTTGTTGTTCGCTCATGAATAGAGAAATGAATGTGGGGAATGACAGAGGTGAACACTGAGGGGAGAGACAGGGCAGCACATTTTAATCAGCCCAGATAGAACAATCACTTTTTCCACCTCCATGGCTCAGAGGTGAATTAGCATTTAACATTCCAGGGCATGCTTGGTGACAAGGCTCTGGCGAAATACAACCAATAGACTGGAGTGATTTCTGAGCAGCTCTCTGATGTTTTAGATCAGTGAATGTAATATGCCCCAGGGCTTGGAGACATCATGTTTCAGGGAACCATTTCAATATGGTAGCTACTATTGTGCTGTAAGGAGTGCCAACTCAAAACTGTTGGCCATAAAGACGGTTGCATTCTGCGAGAGACATACCATTCAGATCGATGGTATTGTAAAATATTGTTGAAAATACTTTAGAATTATTGTTCCAGGATATAATAGGTCAAATGTTGCCAGACATGTTGTCCATCTGCAAGGAGACAAAAGCTAGAAGCCTTGCTGCCCTGGTTCTTAGAAACCCCAGCCTCTGATTAAATCTAGATTCCTCAGTAGCCCTGTCCATGGTGCTGAATGGTACCTCCCTCTTATCAGATTACACACAGGCACCAGGGCCCTACAGGTCATCCATTACAATCATTGATTGACAATGCCATTCATGAAGCCCATGTCATGATGAGTGCAAATTAAAGTCACATCATTGGAGCATTCGAGCAAGATGGGTTTGTGTAAGATTCAGACAGTGAGCTAATGGACAAATTTGAAATGGATATCTGCGGGATAATCTGAAGAGAAATATGCTTTGATAGAGATTTTGAGACCTTTTTAAATTCTGTTTCATATCTGGCAACCCAAACTGATTTGACCAGGGTGAGCCCCCTTTCTTCAAGATCTGCATCCTTACTTCACCTGTAGGTGGTGCAATAAAATAGGCAGACTGAGAGCTGAGTCTGACATGAATGAAATCAGAAAGAGGTTACTTCTGAGTAAATGCTTTAGGCCCATATCATCATGCTGTAAAAAAGTGACAATGTCTGACATTTTATTTTTGTCTGTGATTTATTCAAAGTTTCCACTTGCTGCACATTAAGGAATTATGTTTTGTTAAATAGGCCTAAACCAGCTACTCATAAGAATAGCACTAACATTGCAGAAACTCTGGACATGAATGGTTCCCCACAACACTAAACGTCATTTTACATTTAAGAGAGAAGATCACCTTTCCAACTTTAAATCAGTCTGGGTGCTGTTGGGCGTAGGGCTCCAGGCGCCAACGATATGGTCTATTTAGGGGCGGATGAAGTTTACATTATGGAAGGAAGGATGGAATGGCAGCTGTATGCTAATGATGTCCCGATCCTTCAGTGTTTTCCCTCGCAGGGCAGGGCGCGCCACTGAGCAAACAAGCACATGCGTCCGCCGAAACCAAGGCCACCACACCTGCCCACGCGCTCCAGAAATTATCACGGGGAAAGAGGAACTTGTTAAAAATGCCATCAAAGCGTCTAACCCCACGAACGACGACTAATATAACTGCCAGTTGAAACGTTGTCGAAAAAACACGGACTACAACCAAAAGACATGACCTGTTAGCGGGCCTATAATGTGATTGTGACTGTTCTGTAGCTTAGACCTAACATATATTTTGTAGTGTTATTTGTCATTTTGTTTAACAATACGGCCTGATAAGAGGAGAAAAACTCTCTTTAAACTCGTTAATGTTCAATGTACAACAACATTTCCAAATGTATAATTTCAGAGAGCCAAAATGTGAATTGCACAAAGCTAACGGTTTGTATTCAAGCAAGTGAAAGGCGCATGTCTCAGCTAAGGATTGTGTAATTATTTGACTTGGTCATACAGCAGCTTTATGCAAATGAGGAGACCAATACCCGATGATGGAGATTCATTCTTCCCTGCAAAGAAAAAGAACGCACGCTCTGCCAAGTGGCGCATGCTCATTCATTTGAGGATATTATGATGAAACGCAGGCAAGCATATTAGACAAAAATATTCGCATAGGCCTATAGTAGGCTACTGTGGATTATCGGCCTTGTAAGCATACTCTCTAAAGCTGATGGCTGTAAAATGATATAGGCTTATATGTACATTTAATGTATGCACACAACTGACAATAAGTTATCTGAAAAAAACAGAATTTGACTTTGTAGGCTACAAAACACAACACGAACGTTTGCTTAATTTACATTGCCTTTTGTAATAAATGTTCAAAGAATTCAAACATGCAAGACGTATTCTGATTCACTGAAAAAGTGTTTTATCATAGCCTCCTACATGAAACTAAAAGTGACTTAATTAAATCCATTTAATCAATCTTGATTTAAAGACAGGAGACAAGAGACAATAATGTATTCCAAATGTAGCCTAAAGTTTAGAATAAACGTTTTAAAGTCAACTGATATTTCACAAAATGAAGAATACTGGGAAAATGATGTTTCAAGTGATTTCAACAAGAATGGGACAATATCAAGCAAAAACAGTTTGCAAACAGTGATTTTTAGAGACATTATTTTTATTTTTATATTGTTGCACATGACGTCCATATCACATGCCATACATGGACATGAGAGGTGTTCTGGAAAAGGGATGCAGATGTAATAACCCGAGAAGCGCTGGGTGCGCGCGGGCTGACATTCGGGCTGCGGCCCTCTTTGTCTGGAGCGCTGATTACACACAGCACGCGCCTATCCCTGGGCCAGATTGGCCGTGAGTCCTATTTCACAGGTCAAATTGCCTTTCAAACGAAAACTGCATATGCAGCGTGGGCAGACGTGGCTATTATGTACCAAGACCAGAGGCCCTTCTTATTACTTATGTATGCAGTGAGATGTCTGATTTATAACTCTAGTTAAACTGCCGAGACAGACGCGTGCCCAAATAAAAACATTCGTACCAAGTAATGTTTATTTAAGAAGTCTTGCCTTATTTGTGTAAAATACTAACTCTCTTATCAAATATCCATAGGCAATGCCAATGTCACACACAGTTGGCACATATGTTGTCCCTTGGAGGTTAGTGAGTAAAGCTTGCTTTTGGCTGGGGGAAGGTCCGCTTAAGCCACAATACAACAACATGTGTATCCCATTGCTTTACTATTGACACTGACATAATTTACCCACGTTTTAGATGTTCATGTTTTAGCCTTTTATTCTATAAATGCAAATAACACCTTGCAACTTATTTCTTGCCTTCTCAACCAGACCCCCCACCCCTCTTCAGTCCCCATCCTAATTGTAAACTCTGATGATTGTGTTAGTGACGGACATTTCCTTTTGGCAGCTCAGTGGCCCCCAAAGGAGAACCACAAAGCCGTGGCACGTGTGCATTTGTATAGAGAACCATCAGACCTTAAAAAGAGGAGGGCCCGGCGTGTGCCTCTCTTGGGGAGGGACCGAGCGCCCACATTAACGTAATAAACCGCAACTACATCTGCTAAACTATCTGCACATCCTCCAACGAAATCCACCAAACCCAAGCTTTGAACCCTCCCACTCCCACATCCAAATCCACTGGGATTTTCGTTTCGTCTGATTGGTTGAGGATGCGGCAACAAGGGGCGAGAACAATAGCATTATTCCGGCATAAAAAGAGTGCAGCTATGCCTTAGAGACGAAAACATTTCAGCAACACAGAGATCAATAGCTTAGCGAAAATATAAATTAGCAACCGAGGCTCCCGGTGTGACTGTAATTTCACAAACCTGGATATCATCCGAGACTTCGCCCACCTCTCCAAAGTGCTTTTCTGTCATTCGCAAAGATGCCCAAAGGATTCCTGGTAAAAAGAAACAAGAAATCAGCGCATGTTTCCTACAGGACTCGTACCGATGAGTATGAGCAGGAGCATCACACCCCAGACTTTCAGAGTCAGGTGGACTCATCTCCGCCTGTCTCTGTTGCGTTCTGTCTGGACCGTGCAGCCCCATCGCCGGACATCGCAGCAGACGCCCCGATCACCAGGCTGGATGCTGAAGCGGTTCAGTTTGGCAACCCCGAGGCGATGTACCAAGCCCTCTACAGCCCCACCCGGCCCATCAGCAAGGACCATGAGAGAATATATTACGGGAGAAGTTTTAATCTAGGCTCGCCAATTTCTGCCGAGTCATTCCCGACATCTGCCTCCATCAGCAGCTTTGATCATCTCCTGTTCGCCCCGGTGGATTTGAAAATAGGCACCAGCAATAGCAACCGCAGCGGCATCACCAGCAGCATCCCGGCTACAGTCATCAGGGGCGGTACCAAGAGGCCCGCATCCGACACTGCGCGCAAGAGCAAACCTGCATCCAAGAAACCCAAAGCCATCAGAAAACTGCATTTTGAAGACGAAATGACAACGTCTCCGGTACTTGGCCTTAAAATCAAAGAGGCTCCTGTCGACTTTAAACCCAGAACGCAGACATCGGCAGGCGGGAAGCCTTTAGGAGAGTTTGTCTGCCAATTGTGTAAGGAAGCTTACGCGGACACATTTTCTTTAGCCCAGCACAAGTGCTCTAGGATAGTGAGAGTTGAGTACAGGTGTCCTGAGTGTGATAAGATGTTCAGCTGCCCGGCTAACCTCGCCTCTCACCGGCGCTGGCACAAACCGAGAGCGCAGAGCGCAGAAGGGATACCATCTACCCAGAGAATCAAATCTGAAATGGCCAAAATGCACCCCGCTGTCAAGTCCATCCCGGAGGAAGCCAAAGACTCAAGAGCCGAGCTACTGAGTGACAGAGACACCCCAAGCCCAGGTGTGTCTGAATCGGGCTCGGAAGATGGTTTATACGACTGCCAATATTGTGGGAAAAGATTTAAGCGTCAAGCATACCTAAGAAAACACATTCTGGGACACCAAGCCTTGCAGAATAAAATGTTCGAGGACCACGCGTTTCAAAACAGCGACAGAGTGGAAGAGCAGGTGCCAGTGTCCACCTCATTCTCAGAGGAAAACCCAAACCAAAGTCCCCTGAATCTGAGCCCCGTGGACTGCCTTCTCTGCCCCGTTTGCGGGGAGAATTTCCCCAACAGGGCCAGCCAGGAGAGACACCTGCGTCTCATGCACTGCTCCCAGGTGTATCCCTGCAAGTATTGCCCTGCCACTTTCTACAGCTCACCCGGACTCACGAGGCACATCAACAAATGCCATCCGTCGGAAAATAGGCAGGTGATCCTGCTTCAAATGCCCGTGCGCCCGGCTTGCTGAACACAAGAAAACGCGTGCCTTGGACCGGAGCGTTGAAAAAAGTTATTTGCCTAGACTACTGAAAGACAGGGCAACTTAATGTTTAGATTTGTGTGTTCGATGAGAGGTATTCTATCAATGCCAATCAGCTGGTTGTTGAATGCTTATCCATTCCTTGAATAAAAAAATAGGCATATATTTTGAGATTTTTCTCAAATTAGTTTATCGAAAAAAAAACAAAGCGTTAGTTTGACTGTTAAATGTATTTTTCTAGGACAGCTGCAGACGTGCTCAAGTAATAGCTTCTAGACCTAAGAACTGTTTCATTTGATATGGGTATTTTCTCTCATAAAAGCCTTTTAATTCACCCACTGTGAATTTCTGTATATCATTAAACTTTATGTTAACTTATGAATTACAGGACAGACTTATCAACTTTGTCTTAAAAACCTAAAACTATCGAAACCTTTCCCTTTAGTAGAACCACAAATGCCTTTAGAATATAAGCACATCAAAACTCTGCTATATAACTGCCTTAAAAACTCTACATAATAATGAATGTTTTCATTTAGAATGCGGCACATATTTTATTATTCATTGTTGCAATATTGTTTAATCATAATAATTGTATTTATGTATTTATTTATTTATTCTATTTGCAATTATCTTATGTAATGTATTGTTGTGTTGTGTGATTATTCTGTGTCATTCTGGCAGTTCACATGTTGTAGCCAAATGTTATGTCAAAATGATGAGTTGTGATAATTGTCGTGGACCGGTCTAAATCTTCAATCTCCACAGCTCTTGTAAAACGTAAAGCTCTTACCTTAGATGCAATCTTTTTCTATGAACAGGTTATTTTCTTAAATGTTGGCTTTTATAGCGCTTTGATTGTATGTGTACACTGTTGTCTCCATTTATCCATCGAAATAAAAACGATATTTTCAAAATGAAACCATTTATTTAGCTCTAGTTTGACATTGACATTAACTGTCTGAAAAATACCAAGCCTACATCACCCATGTTTGCCAGCCCTGACTTCCAGTGATATACCTACAACAAGAAAATAAAGTGCCAGGCTATACGGAAGTATCAATTAAACTTGTCTGAAATCATTTTCTGATCTTTACAAAACAAAACAATGACATTTTGAAACATGTCAATTAAATATAATGGACATCCATCTGGGTAAAAACTCAAAAGACAATGTTAATCTGAATAATTCTGGATAGACTTTTAGTGTAAATGGTAGGCTGTTGGGTGCATATGGGGGAAAAGTTGTCTTGAAAATCCTTCCTATTCTTTCCATTTCCCCACTTGACTTACACAGCAAAATATCACACATTATTTCCCTCAGCTTCACAACATTCATTCACTAGCCTATTTAATCAAATCTTCAGGTGAAAACTCAAAATCAAACTTAGGTGTGGCCTACACAAGTGGCTAATTAGTAAAGGGTGAGTAATAGCATAATTACCATGGATACTCAAGCCAGGATGCAGGCCTATTCCCTGTGGATGCATCATTTCTACAATGAGTGTCTGGATGAGGGACTAAAACGGGTACACACTGACATCAATACAGAGACATTCCAAGTTGGTCTGCTCTGAACATTCTGATCTAATTCCTCATCTACCCTTTTGAGGTTTCGTTGAACTATAGACAACAATCCTGATGCCTGCAATGTCTTCTAGGAAACTGAAAATATGCCTTATTTATTGTCGATTTATCATTGCTATGATTTGCTATGATGATTCATGCCACACACGATCATAAAGTAGTGTCTCAGAAGACCTGGTTAGGTTTCCATGAAGAGACAGAGAGCACTTAGCTTCCAGTCATACAGTATATTGCCATAATGCCTGGTCAGAACATGGCAGCAGGACAGAGGTGATGGCCACCCAACTCCCCCTTAAATCAGAAGGACAGTTGTCTTCTCTAAAGGAGATTCAAGAGTTCGATTTTCTCTTTTAAATGGCTGTCTGACAGTGGTCTAAGCCTCTGAACAGCCAGGTTCACATTCACTCCCCATGACAAGAGAGAAAGAACTTCCAGAAGCATTTGTGTGGCTTCAGCCAGCCCACGAGGGGATAATGATCATTGTTGGGTCCTGACTGTGGATGCTGTCATGTAGTTCACTGATGAGGACAGGCTTCTAGGGAGCAGTCAGTCTACTCTACTTGACTATGGTGTAAAACACACTTCCTGCTAATGAGAAGAAACAGACAGGATATATGTGGAAGTTTTGACATGTGACAATGTGAAAATAGACTCTTCTCACATAACACATAACCATATCATAATTCTTCTGCTTTCAAAACTTGCGAATATTCAATCACATAAAGTAGACAAATGCAGTAGTTTTATGTGACCCAAAGGAACAGGTTCAGGCTAGATAGGCAGGTGCACGCACACACGCGGCTCCAATTATCGTCAAGTGGTCGTCTTAAGTCTTTAGTCATCCTACCAGCCAGGGCAGAAGTAATGTAGGTGCTGTAGACTTTACACTTGTACCTTCCGGTGAGTTCCCATTATCCCAACCTCCTCCCCTCCCAGAGCAGCAGGGGGACAGATGGGAGGGGGTCAGGTTACCCCTGCTGCTGCTGGGCCAGGGTAAAAAAACAACAGCACTATTATGTCACCCCCCCCACCCCATCAAAACCCCGAAAAACAGAAGTGAGAACTCTGCTTAGGTGTCTTTCTAGGCCTGCTATATTAGGCTAGCATTACTATAACATGGTTAGGTAAGTGCCCATCTCTGTAACGACAGTTTAAAGGAAATCTACTTCTGCTCCACTGCTATTCAAATCAATAGACCCAAACAAACCACACAGAGAACATGGAGAACTTCAAATTGATTTAATGAAACATTTCTAATAAAGATAGCATGACTTCTGCCATTAAAAACAGTTTGATATGTTAACAAGTAATGATGAAATCGTACTCTTCCTCTTATACAAACATTATATTACAGGCATTAATATATGTATATTCATAAGGACTGGAGCCCTCAATTTGACACAATGTACAGGATTCCTAAACCAAAATCTAGAATTGACACTAAATCTGTTGCTTTACATGAGTTGAACCAGTCTGAGTAAGACACAATCCTTACCCTGGTCCAAACAACACCGTAGGCCCATATTCTCCCATATATAACAGGGATCCCATCCACAATATCAAATCTACAATCTAAACTACATAAGAAGATCAGTAAAAAGATCTGGGTAGTTCTTTACATTGGGAAAGTGAGAGCATTGATGTGACTCAGGTCAGTATTTGCACAAAACGGACTTCATTCTCTCTGAACAAACTCGACATTCGTGCCTCCTATATTATTAATCAGTGCTTGGGAAAGAAAGACACAAAAAAACTAGAGAACAAAATGAAAGAAAAAGGAGATGTACAGGTAAGGTAAAGTAGTGCAACAGACAGGGACAGTGTTGCAGCTCGGGTAGAGCCTTCCATCATGTGTATGTAACACCTGGCTTCCATGGCAACCTAAAGTGGCAGGTTTGGGTGGGAGGAGGAGGGGGCATGGGTAGCACAGAGCCAACCTGCCTGTTGCTAGGAGGGTCGCCAGAGCTCAGCGCTGGTATGCCTTCTAACTCCCCAGCCCCCACCGGCCTCATGAGGTTACTCATGGTGCATCATGGGAAAGAGGAGGTGGCATTTGTTTCCAATTCCGAGAGAAAAGAGAACCTCCTCAAATAGACTAAACAAAGTGGGCCAAACCCAGTCAATCTGTTCATATAAAACGCTTGTGAGGACTAGGACAAGAAATTGACCTTTACAGTCAAATGGTGGGGGACGACGACGACACTTTCCCTCTAGTTAACAGAGATGTGAGACAGGAAGGCAAAGCTAGCTGTCCACGGTTTGCTTCTTAGAATGAAGAAAAACAAAATAAATCAAATGATGTCTAACAGTGGTGGGGTCTAGGAATGGATATTGGTGGACAGACATTACACAGGCACTGCTCCTTCAGAAACATACACAAGTGCATGGAGTTAAGATTCACCTGAGGCTCCGGCGACTTCTTCCTCTAAACAGCACATGTATACATTATACAACACAACAGCAAAATAAGTCTTCAAATATGACTTTGCATGCTCTCACACACTGAAACAAACACATAAAATAAAATGTTACGCAATTCACATCCATGAATAAAGAGAAAAAAAACTTTTCTTTGCTAGTTTGTCAATGACAGTGAGTGCAAAAGATCATCTGTAGGGACATTGGAATGTCATATGTATAGCTTTACAAGACAACAAGAAAATTATAGCAGAGGAAGAGACAGATGGAACTTATTGGATTACAGGTTATGAACCCAGGTTAAACAATCCTACACAGGTTAACATCACTAACCAATTACAAATGCAGTTTTTTCTCATTTCCAGCAGAGTTGCATAAATCAAAGCACGACAAAATCCATCGCAATCCATTTAAAAAGGACAGAAAGATAGAAAAACAAAAACAAGCTTCGATTCACCTCGGGTTGGAAAGACATCATTGATTGTCCACTCCAGGTTCATAACTATTAAAAACAGACTCCTACTGCACACACTCACAGCACTCCATAACCAGGAAGTGTGTGGTACGGTGCAGCATTATGCTAGAGCAGCACCTCCTATGACGCAGTCCTTCCTCCTCTCCACAACAAGAGGATGAGTATGACCCAGGCAGACAGACAGGCTTCCATGGCTCAAGACCCAGGATAAAACAACAAACCAAACAACACAACACCACCCTTAAAAATAATCCTATCCTGTCAACAGCATTGCAAGACTATCATCAGTGTTTCACACAGCAGGATCACAGGGGGGGGGGGGTCAATGAGAAAACCAAAAAGGCAGACATATCAAAATGCATGTGGACGATAAGAAATGTTTTATTACAGTATATATTAACTATATATGCACGGCTGCTTCTCTTCACAAGAATACAATCTAAAACAGTCTCCCATTTCTCTAGAAGTTCAGCCTCTTAGAGTTTTCCTCTACAGCACTGTCAACTACCCGCTCAACAGCTGTGGCATGAAAAAACAATATGGAAATGTTCATGATAGGTGGACTTCAAGTCTCCTAACATGATCTTTCACTCCAGTCCCTGGCTATACATACCTCGTTTTATCACTGTACTGAGTAGTGCCATTTATCAGTAATAAATTAGAAAAGAACCATTGATTCTTCAAAAACAAAGTGCAGCCACATTGGAAAAAACGTCAATAGCTTCATCTCAAATATGCAGTTCGACAGCAAAACAATTGGAAATGTATCAAAGAATCAATAATTGCCACAAATTAAAATGTGCAATATGCTCCAGTTAAATGTTTAAAACGACACACACAAAACAAAACAAACAAACAAAGCACACCCCCAAACTGCAGTCATAAGGGGTCAGTATGATGGTTTAAAACAGGACCGGTAGTGAAGGCCAAACGGGAGGTTTTGGGGGTGGGTCGGGCGAGAGAGCTCAGTTGGAGGATTTGCTTATGGCGCTGGCTGATCGGCGGAGTTTTCCGGAAACTCTGTTCTTTGTGGCACGGGGCATCGTGGGAGAGACCTGGTCCACATGGTCCGTTCCTACGGAAACACTGAGCTCAGCACTCGTGCTGCCACTGAGGGAGCCTGGAGAGAGAGAGGATGAAAGCGAGGCAGGGATAAAGAGGGGATAGAGGGGGAGAGATAGAAAGAAGTAGTGAGACGTGGCAGGCTTACATGGGGCTGTTAAGACGTGGCATACTCCAACATGCTCTGACTGCCATGCACGTGAACGCACCCCCGGCACCCCAAACCGCTTACTCGCTCTAGGGTCGAATTTAAAATACCAAAAACAGAACAGGTGTACAAATTGATCCACTTGACCCTTGAGTTCATCACTGTTTTAAAAGTGACACGTGTGGGACTAGATCAAGCAGCATACACATACAGATTTAATGTGAACATGTCTTCATCACATGCCTTGGCTGACTAGAGGCTGCTAAGTGAGAGATGCTGAATATGTATTTGGGAGGGCACATGCTTGCATGAGCGGGACAAAGAGAACATCTATTTTAAGCCATGTGGTTCTAAGAATAAAATTATCTTTGTTGTTCAGCATAAAGAAGATAGATTTTTCAACACTTGAAATGTATTGTAACAGAAAAAAACTGAATATCATGTTAACCTGGACAGGCATGTCATGAACATGTGGAGCGTGTCCTTTGTTAAACATTGTGGATCCCAAAGAAACAATCAATGATAAGAGAGGGGGAAAAGCCAGAAAGAGCAAATATATTTTGTTCACACCCCCTCCTCTCTCCTCCCCAACCCCCATCTTTGCGATGCATCGAGTTTAAACAACTTTCCTACTATGTTAAGATGGCACCTGGTTGCTTATTTTCAAGATGGCACCTGGTTGCTTATTTTCAAGATGGCACCTGGTTGCTTATTTTCTTTCTCTGAAGCATCTCAAGTTCCTTTAGCTAAAAGGGACAGCAGATGGCTGCAGTAACAGACACCCAGCCCAGTGGACACAAGCATCGCTGACTTCCACTCATTCAGAGGGGGAGGGGTAGGGTTAAGGCTGTGTGTGTGTGTGTGTGTGTGTTTGTTTATCTTCATTATGCATATGAATAGAACAGAGGAGGGCTGTGAGTAAACGTGTGGGCAGGCCTAACCCAAGTCCAATCCTACAAGCACAGTCTAACTCCAGAATTCCACTACCTTGCACTTCGACTATTCCACCACTAGAACAAACAACTTCCCCACTGGCCCTGTCAAGCCCCACCCTCTTGAATAGTAGTGGCGTGATGGAGAGGGGCAGGGCAGGGTAGCTGGGGAGTGGGCATCTGGGCCACAGATAACCCTCTCAGATAAATGCCCACACAGACCTTATATTTACTAGCCCCCCCAGTATGCTGCCTAGCACCCACCCATGCAACAGACACGTCTATCGACAGAGGGCTCGGTACAATACCCACTAAACAATGACAATACACATGTTTTAAATTGCAACACTTTGGGATGCATATATCATATGTGGAAATTACACCAATTTAAGTTGAATATTAAAATTAAACATTCACAATTAGTTACTAGGGTGAAACAAAATCTCCCAAAAATTGAGTTGGCGGTGACTGGCTGGTAAATCATAACGCAAGTTCATTCCACTCTGAGCTCCCCCTAAACAGCTTGACTGACAGAGGCCATGGTGTGGCAGAGACCTGCACACCCTGCCTCTCATTTGAGATCCTTTCATACTCAGAGTGTGAGGTGAGAGAACGAGAAAGAGAGAAGCGCGAGAGAGGGGAGAAAGAGAGAGAGAAGGGAGAGGCGACAGAGGGGAGGGGAGACGGAGGGGATAGAGAGAGAGACGGTGAAAAAAAACAAAAGGGAGTAAATGGGCCTCATCCCCATTGGTCCCCTGCAGCAATTCAAACAAAGCTTCAATGACAAAGCTGTTTTCTTCCAGTACGGCAGGTGTTAATGTCACACTCTGCCCCCAGGCCAACAGCCACACTCGGACAGGAGTGAAGAGGAGAAAAAAGGACAAAGATAAAGGAAGATACCGCTGGGGAGATAAAGACAAAGGCGCGTGGCGTGACATGCAGAAGCACAAGCAGAAAGAAGTGTGTCCATATTGCTCATGCTGCTACTTAGTCGGGTGCTAATTGTCCGAACCGTGCAGCATCACTCGCAATTACCAGGCTGGCTAAACAGAGAATACAACCCTTGTACAGCATTATACCACCAGCCCATACAGCGTTATATCACCACCCTGTACAGCGTTACACCACCACCCCATACAGCGTTATACCACCACCCCATACAGCGTTATACCACCAGCCCATACAGCGTTATACCACCACTTCATAAAGCGTTATACCACCACCCCATACAGCGTTATACCACCACCCCATACAGCGTTATACCACCACCCCGTACAGCGTTATACCACCAGCCCGTACAGCGTTATACCACCAGCCCGTACAGCGTTATATCACCAGCCCGTACAGCGTTATATCACCACCCCGTACAGCGTTATACCACCACCCCGTACAGCGTTATATCACCAGCCCGTACAGCGTTATATCACCACCCCGTACAGCGTTATATCACCACCCCGTACAGCGTTATATCACCACCCCGTACAGCGTTATACCACCAGCCCGTACAGCGTTATATCACCAGCCCGTACAGCGTTATATCACCACCCCGTACAGCGTTATACCACCAGCTCGTACAGCGTTATACCACCAGCCCGTACAGCGTTATACCACCACCCCGTACAGCGTTATATCACCACCCCGTACAGCGTTATATCACCACCCCGTACAGCGTTATACCACCACCCCGTACAGCGTTATACCACCACCCCGTACAGCGTTATACCACCACCCCATACAGCGTTATACCACCAGCCCGTACAGCGTTATATCACCAGCCCGTACAGCGTTATACCACCACCCCGTACAGCGTTATACCACCACCCCGTACAGCGTTATACCACCAGCCCGTACAGCGTTATACCACCAGCCCGTACAGCGTTATACCACCACCCCGTACAGCGTTATACCACCACCCCGTACAGCGTTATACCACCACCCCGTACAGCGTTATACCACCACCCCGTACAGCGTTATACCACCAGCCCATACAGCGTTATACCACCACCCCATACAGCGTTATATCACCACCCCATACAGCGTTATACCACCAGCCCATACAGCGTTATATCACCAGCCCGTACAGCGTTATATCACCAGCCCGTACAGCGTTATATCACCAGCCCGTACAGCGTTATATCACCAGCCCGTACAGCGTTATATCACCAGCCCGTACAGCGTTATATCACCAGCCCGTACAGCGTTATATCACCACCCCGTACAGCGTTATACCACCACCCCGTACAGCGTTATATCACCACCCCATACAGCGTTATATCACCAGCCCATACAGCGTTATATCACCACCCCATACAGCGTTATACCACCACCCCATACAGCGTTATATCACCAGCCCATACAGCGTTATATCACCAGCCCATACAGCGTTATACCACCACCCCGTACAGCGTTATACCACCACCCCGTACAGCATTATACCACCAGCCCATACAGCGTTATATCACCAGCCCATACAGCGTTATATCACCAGCCCGTACAGCGTTATATCACCAGCCCATACAGCGTTATACCACCACCCCATACAGCGTTATACCACCACCCCGTACAGCGTTATATCACCACCCCATACAGCGTTATATCACCAGCCCATACAGCGTTATATCACCACCCCATACAGCGTTATACCACCACCCCATACAGCGTTATATCACCAGCCCATACAGCGTTATATCACCAGCCCATACAGCGTTATATCACCACCCCATACAGCGTTATATCGACCGTCCTTCATAAAGCGGTAGGTAGGTGGGTAAATAAAGCATGTTAGTACCAAATAAAGGAGAAACCAGAGAGGATGAGTCAACGGGAGAGCGAGGCCTTGTGGTGACACACGAGCTTCTGGTCGGTGCTCGGGGCTTACCTTCTTCAATTACCGCAATGACACCTTTAACATTGTTTCATCTAAAAGAAAAACAGACAGTAGAGCGTCACATTAAGACAAAGTCACACAACACAGCCTTGCTGTAGACAGTCAGTCAGGGAGGGTACTAGGGAAGGGAGATGAGGGCGACATTCAGAAAGCCTGTGTGGTGGTATGTTGTTGTTTATTATCACTGTGAGGATCAAAGTCATACAAGACATAAAGCATTTAATATGTTAAGAGACAGGGACAATTTTCAGAAAGCTAGAGGGCCTCTTGAAAGTTGGTTTGAGTTTGTTCCATGCCCTTAAAAATCTGTCCAGCCAATAATCAAATGGGTAAATGATTTCTGTAACTTGACATCACATAGGTTGGTATGACTGCTTATTATAAAATGTGTATATGTTGGACAGATCATAGAGCAGGAACTGACTGGATTATCAGAAACGCTTCTCAACCAGTTCAACATCATGAGATAACGAGACCAGTAAAATGTAACAAAACATTATAGACAAAATTGTGTGCAACACCAATACAGGCACAGGTTTCTCCAGAGTAGACATCGACAGTCTGCTCCACAGTAGAGTAGACGTCGACAGTCTGCTCCACAGTAGAGTAGACGTCGACAGTCTGCTCCACAGTAGAGTAGACGTCGACAGTCTGCTCCACAGTAGAGTAGACGTCGACAGTCTGCTCCACAGTAGAGTAGACGTCGACAGTCTGCTCCACAGTAGAGTAGACGTCAACAGTCTGCTCCACAGTAGAGTAGACGTCAACAGTCTGCTCCACGGTAGAGTAAACGTCAACAGTCTGCTCCACAGTAGAGTAGACGTCAACAGTCTGCTCCACAGTAGAGTAGACGTCGACAGTCTGCTCCACAGTAGAGTAGACGTCGACAGTCTGCTCCACAGTAGAGTAGACGTCAACAGTCTGCTCCACAGTAGAGTAGACGTCAACAGTCTGCTCCACAGTAGAGTAGACGTCAACAGTCTGCTCCACAGTAGAGTAGACGTCAACAGTCTGCTCCACGGTAGAGTAGACGTCAACAGTCTGCTCCACAGTAGAGTAGACGTCAACAGTCTGCTCCACGGTAGAGTAGACGTCAACAGTCTGCTCCACGGTAGAGTAGACGTCAACAGTCTGCTCCACGGTAGAGTAGACGTCAACAGTCTGCTCCACAGTAGAGTAGACGTCAACAGTCTGCTCCACGGTAGAGTAGACGTCAACAGTCTGCTCCACAGTAGAGTAGACGTCAACAGTCTGCTCCACAGTAGAGTAGACATCAACAGTCTGCTCCACGGTAGAGTAAACGTCAACAGTCTGCTCCACGGTAGAGTAGACGTCAACAGTCTGCTCCACGGTAGAGTAGACGTCAACAGTCTGCTCCACAGTAGAGTAGACGTCAACAGTCTGCTCCACGGTAGAGTAGACGTCAACAGTCTGCTCCACAGTAGAGTAGACGTCAACAGTCATTTAAACCAGTGTGCCTGGCAGCTCCTTGACTAGTTGACACATAGTAAAAGTTAGAGGGTCTTCTGTTGCCATCAGATGAAGCTGTAGCGGTATGCTGAGCAGGTGAAGAGCTGTTGTCTCAGAGTGGTTTAGGGTGAGAGAAGGAGGCCTGTCTGGGGGGGTTGCTGAGAGCTCTTCAGTCCCACGGACTGTCTGGATACATTGAAAGATTTGAAGAGCGAGAATCATTGTTGACTTGGCTCTTATAGCTACGTTCATTTAACCCAGGGATGGACATCTTTGATGGGGGTGGGGGCCACAAAAAAACTGAACTCATGGAGGGGCCGCAGTTGCTCGTGGGTCTGCGTACCAACGCGCGCAGTGGTGTAAAGTACTTAAGTAAAAATAATTGAATGTACTACTTAAGTAGTGTTTTTAAGCATCTGTACATTACAATTTATATTTTTGACAACTTTTACATTTACTCCAGTACATTCCTAAAGAAAATGATGGACTTTTTACTCCATACATGTCCCTGACACCCAAAAGTACTCATCACATTTTGAATGCTTAGCAGGACAAGAAAATGGTCCCATTCACACACTTATCAAGATGGTCACATTCATGCACTTATCAAGGTCATCCCTACTTCCTCTGATATGGTGGACTTACTAAACACAAATGCTTTGTTTGTAAATTATGTCTGAGTGTTGGAGTGTGCCTACGGCTATCCGTAAATTAAGAAAACAAGAAAATCTTTGTCTGGTTGGCTTAATATAAGGAATTTGATATGATTTAAGCAGCCCCCCTCTTGACAGTGGAAAGAACATTTCTACATTTTAGAGTTAAATTGTGCAATTCTACACATTTTCCCATGGTGCGTAGACAAAATGTTGCAAAATTAGAACTCATTTCATGCAATTCTACTCGTTATGCCATGGGGCGGACAGGACAATTTGCTATTTTACAGCTAATTACCTGCAATTCTACACATTTTTCCATAGGGTGAAGAGAAATGTTTGCAGGTTTTAATATGATATCTGAGTGAGACTGACTAACAAAATTGAAATGGGGGCCCTAGGCCGGGAATTCGACCATGATTCCTAAGTTTACTAAGCCGCTATAATAACTTACCAATCTAAACATTTTTTACTGACATGGGCTAATTGAGTGACTGACAAACTGCTGATGCACAACCACATTTCCAAATTGCACCTTGTGTATTCTGCTATTCTTACTCTCTACAGTAATTTGAGACCCCGACTGAGTCCAACCCCCCGGCCCAAAAAAAGAAACTTCAACATGTCAATATGTCAGTGTGAACAAACACTCAAACCACATAAACAACTCAGACAGTAGACACACAGAGCAAACGCTCCAGTCACACAGCAGAGCCACAGTGGTGAGGATGGGGATAATCTACTGTAGGTTAGAGATGACTCATGCAGGAGGAAGTGGGATATTAGAAGTGTCCGGGGTCGGGGTGCAGGTTAGTATGATTGATGGTTACTGAGATGGTGTAGCTGTGGGATCAAAGGTGAAGGTCAGGTTAAGGTGGAGGGTGGGCAATGGGCATCATGCCTAGTAGAGGAAACAGGCAGAAGTCTTACAGTCCAGCTTGGCCCAAGGGTACTCCATGTCCCAAACCATCCCCGGCCAACGCCGGCACGCTGCACGTCATGGATGACATGTTAGTGGAGCAATGAACCTAAGCAGGGGTATTGACAAGCACACACACACACTCACACTGCAGCAGCATATGGAACATGAGACACAGGCATGACAAAGACACATGAGAGGGCAACAGCCAATCACTGTATTACTAGACACCAGCACATCTGAGAAGGGTGACAATGAGAGCAGCTTTTTAAGTCTGAGGTCACAGACACAACAAAGGGACAAAACTAAGCAGCCTTCTGTGATTATATATCAATGGCCATGTGTTGATGCATAGAACCATACACAGGACATAAACAGACTATATATTAGAGGATGTACATGAACATAAATGTATTGTACACTATCCACACGGCCGCTGTAAATACAGGAAAACATGTTGACAAAAAAGACATTTCAAAAAATAAGAAGAACCACTTCTCAGAAAAATGCCTGGAAGAAGCTGTGAGCACCTGTATCTGTGTGTACTAGGATTTAACCTCCCCCTTGTTTAGAAGATTGCCAGGTGAAGTCTGCATGCAGACCTAGAGTGATTCCTGAAATTGCCCTGCATCTCTGTGGTGTGGTGCTGTGGATAGAAACAGTTGATATAGAGGACCAGCTGATTCCAAACCCACGGTGGACAAAATAACACGTCCTCACTCACTCACTCACTCACTCACTCACTCACTCACTCACTCACTCACTCACTCACTCACTCACTCACTCACTCACTCACTCACTCACTCACTCACTCACTCACTCACTCACTCACTCACTCACTTTTACAGACAGACCAACAGAAGCAATTGCCCAAAAATAATGTTTGCCCATCTATTTGTATATTCATCAATTTGTATAGATGTTCCAAATTAATTTCCACAGGATTAAAGAGGCTGGTTAAAGTAAGTCTTGTTGTTATGTCTGCTCTCATCAGACACAGCTGATGCACCACGCTGTGAAACCAATCCTCATTTAACAATAAGAGAAAATAGTCATTTATTGTCTGGCCAGACTAACCTATGATCCCATAATCACAAAGAGGACTCAGTCAGCCCAACCAGCTATCCTTCTCCTACTCCACTACAAAAAAATCCCAATGTTGAAATAACACACCAGCAGAGAACAGATGAATGCCCCACACTGGGTAATTACAAGATTTTCTCTCCCATTTCCTCTCTCTCCCCTTTCTCTCATCCCCTCTCTCCCTGTTCCCCTCTCCCTACAGAATACTCCCTGTTTAGTATTATGGTTGATGAAAGGTCAATATAGGTCTTTTTTTTCTCCACCTCTGCAGTAAAGGGAGTTGACTGTAATTACGTTAATAGAGCAGACTACCTCCTGCCTCTCCCAGTCTGCCTTCTGGGGCTGCTCGCTGAAATCTGGACAACACATACACGCACGTAAAGACACAACATACACGCATGTATACACACACAGAGACATGTTCGTACGCACGTAGCCAAGACACACACAATAACAGATTCAGTTTCCAGTTATGACAATAAAAGAACACAGGTTTCCAATTGCATCAGTGCATGAGAGCATTGCTGCACTGATTGGATGTTAGCGGTGTTGTTGTCGTTATAGACCCATCAGATCTAGGCCAAGCCAGGACAGGAAGAGGAGACATTGTTTAATGAAGTCCCCCTCAGTCTCCCCTCTTCCTGACCTCTGGGGGACAGCAGTGTGAACCCAGTGTTTAGCAGACTGCATATCTCTGGTACAGGGATGGATGCTCTGATAAGAGGACTGATCACATACACCGGGCTTAACCCACATTCAATCATGTCACATCATGTATATTTCTGTCGGGCTAATTAAATGAGAGGGGGAGATAAAAACAGAGGGGGGGGTGAGATGAAACAGAACACGGAGAGACAAGGAGCAGGGCCTGACTAAGTTGTTGAGCCACGGTAAAGTCTTTGATGCTGCTGCTCAGACAGTGTGGAGAGAGCTTGGCCCTGGTACCTTTGATATTCATCAGAGTGTGGGTGTGAGGAGACAAGGACCAGGACACAGAGATGGAGGGGTCTGAAGAGGAGGGCTAACAGGTGTGCTGCTGTGGAGGAAGTGGAGGAGCAGAGTAGGATTCTGACCTGTCCCACTCATTGGGTAGTAGCTGGTTGAAGGGGAGAAGACCTGCGAGGCAAAGTCCTCAAAGGTCATGACCTCCCGGTGGTTCTGTACGATGGCCTCCAGGTAAAGCGCACGCTCCTCATAGCTGGGGCCAGGGTTAAGGAAAACCACAGAGGAAGAGACATAGAAAAAGGCTGACTTACAGCCCAATGAAACTAATAAAAACCCTCAATGGAAAAAGTAAATTGAGACAAAACATCAACACATGAAGAAGCCACATAAGAAAGACCGAGACAAAGGCAGCATCAGTGGACAGAGGAGTAGTAATAACCAGACCACTGTAGCAGGCAGAGGACAATCAGCCTGGCCACACAGCCACAAATGGGAAAGCAGTCACCAAATAAACACACTACAGGCGTGACGCTCCCCTTGCCTCTCCTTGCCAGGGCCCATTCCTGGGTGCTCGAACAGAACCCCTGCTGGAGGCAGACAGACGCTCTCAGACATCCATCCCTACCTCCATTCCTCCTACCCGACAGGGGGAAAATTTGAGACATTTGAAATTCAGAGTGCCAAGCAGGTAGAGCAATCTGGGAGCCTGGTGCTGGATAAATAAAAACAAACCGACCAAAACAAAACTGGACAGGCACTGACCTAAAAACAAAAGTACTGTAATTTGATAGTCAGTCAGGTTAGAACATTGAGAATAACAGAAAGGGATCAAATTTCCTGCCACACTAACTATGCTAGCTGTCTCTTTCTGCCTTCTTGATGACTGCACCTATCAAATTGCCAGTCAAGAATGGACCCAAACAGGCCTTTACTATAGCCCCCACTCTAGCCCCCACTCCAGGAACCCACTGGGCCATTCCCCTCTCATTAAGGGACTGCTGCCTGTGGTGAGGTTGTTGCTAAGGCCCCTCTGGTAGAACAGTGGAGAGAAGATGGGTTGGGACTGGAAGTGGGCTTTACTGGGAATGTGTATGCGCTGTGCTGGACTAAGTTTGGTTGGCTAAAATGGACTGGATGCGCTAAGATGGAATGGACTGGGCACATGCTGGCACAGCAGGGGTTGAGACAGGCATGACGAATAGCTGAAAGGGAGCCGTTTCAAACTGAGGCTGACAGGCACCTGAGCCTAGGGCAGCCTGAGGACAGGCAAGCTGCTCACCACACGGAGGGAGGGAGAGCGGGATGGAGGAAGAGAGGGAGGAAGACAGAAAGAGCGGGAGAGAGAACAGTCTTGCTGAAACCAGGAAGCTTAAACCCATGGAATACAGGCAACACACGAACATGGGTTAAGATCACCTGACCTGTGGGTGAGGATGCCAGTGAGGCTGCACTGTCATCTTCTCCCTGCCTCCAGATGCAGCTAACTCAACCAGGAGTGGGGACATCACATGCTGGGCTGCCATGGCAACCCAGGTCACAGCACAATGTGCAGGTCATATAACGGGTTTTATGAATGTACATTGAACAAAAATATAAACGCAACATGTAAAGTGTTGATCCCATGTTTCATGGGCTGAAATAAAATATCCCAGAAATGTTCCATATGCACAAAAAGCTTATTTCTCTCAAATGCTGTGCACAAATTTGTTTACATCCATGTAAGTGAGCTTTTCTCCATTGCCAAGATAATCCATCCACCTAACAGGTGAGGCATATCAAGAAGCGGACTAAACAGCATGATCATTACACAGGTGCACCTTGTGCTGGGGACAATAAAAGGGCCACTCTAAAATGTGCAATTTTGTAATTGCACATTGTCATGCTGACTGCAGGAATGTCCACCAGAGCTGTTGCCAGAGAATCTTATGATAATTTCTCTACCATAAGCCGCCTCCTTGAATGCACAAGAACACCATGAGGAGATCCTGAGGCCCATTGCGAGTCCTTTTAAAAATATATATTTGACCAACAGATGCATATCTGTATTCCCAGTCATGTGAAATCCATAGATTAGGGCCTAATGAATGTATTTTAATTAACCGATTTCCTCATATGAACTGTAACTAAGTAAAATCAATGAAATTGTTGCATGTTGCGTTTATAGTAGAGATAGAGAGAGATGGGGGAGGACAACGAGAGAGAGAGCAGAGAGAAAAGAGGGGGGAGAACGAGACAGAAGAGAGGCGAGAGAAAAGGAAAGAGAGAGGGGGGAAAGAGAGAACCCTAGTCCACTGGGTCAACAGAGCCATACGGCTGTCCATTATCAGAGATGCAGATGACTGTGGCCTGTTATTGAGATTCCTAAAGCAAATATTGACTCCAGCTGGGGTGGCCGTCCACTCTCCTCTGACACACGCTTCTCCTCCACCTTGGACGCTGACGCTTCCCCTACCCACGCCATCCAACGGAGATGGAGGAAGGGAAAGAGAGATCAGGAGAGAGATGGAGGGAGAACCGATTGACTGCAATCAGCAAATGTGTGGCTTCTGTTGATTTTAAAATTGTAGCAGAGTATTCCCTAGCACAGCTAATATACAATGTGAGTGGTAACGTTGTCCCCATAGAAATGAAATTAGTGATTCTATTTTTATGGTTGTCCCCTCCCTCCGTCGTTGGGTTTGTCTCTAATGACTCTAAGCTAGGTACAGCATGTTCCCCTGCTGCATATACACCAAGGCTGCTCCTGCCTGCCTGGCACCAAGTAATTCAATCAAGGGACATGTCCAGGACAATGATGCAAAAAGCATATCCATGTCGACTTCGCCAAACCTACGGACTTCTCCCTGGGTGGCAAAACTCTCTCTCCCTCCACATATTCGTTTGGGAATTATGCTCTCAGGTCGCTCTAAAGTGCGACCAATTTGGTTGCATATGCAACAAAATATTCTGTGCAACCTGGAGTTTTATTTTGAGTGCACCAGTGCGACTAAAAGAAAATTCAAGAAAAAAATGTACTGAGTAACAATATTTCACCGCAACACACTGCTTGTTTCCAGTTCCCTGGCAACGCACACCAAGTCCAGACCCTTTCACTCAAGCAGGCAGCACACAGTTCATACACGTTGTTTATTCTCTCAGCATGCAGTCAATTCATACGTAAGTCCAGAGTACGGAAATCTAGAGAGGACATATGAATTTTAAAAAAAAGAGTTCCCTCTTTATGTCAAGATCACAATTTATTTATCTCATGATCACTACATAACAAAAGTTGCTTTGTCGAGATCACGAGATAATGAAAAGTATCACGCATCATACATTAATTTATTCAGATACACGATAACCACTTCATCAAGGAGCCCTGTGGCTGCGTTGATCGCAATGCGGGGCCTTTTAAGCCCTGAACGATGCCTGACAGGCAGCAGTGGTCTCCCAGGCTGCGTGCCGCCCCCAAGACCACAGCCAATAGCATGCAGGGAACACACCTAATTTGGCTAGTCTTGGGAGCTAGCTAGTTAGCTAGATATCTAGCTTGTTATCTATGCTGGTTGTTAGCTTCCATAACTGATATATAATTATGAGGGACACTTCATGTCTTGTGGATAATATTACAATTTACAGTGAGTAAGCTCCATTCCTGACAGGCTAATAAGATTCAATTTCAGCCTCAGAGGCTGCTGTCAGGATGCTTCCTTATAGGCTGTTTCATAGGTAAAGCTCATTGCAGGCAGAAGAGCTGTTAGCGCTTTATATGCTGATGCATAGAATCCAAAGTGGGTGAGCTCCATTCCTGGTAGGCTGATCATATTCAATAGTAGCCTCAGAGGCTATGTAAGGCACCTTGCAGACAGCCTACAGGCAGCATCCTGACTTGTCAGCCTCTGAGGTTGCTATGAATGTGATCGAACTCTGAAGCTGGAATTGAATGATCAACCTGTCGGGAATGGAGCTCATCCACTCCGTAAATGTAAACATTATCCATAAAACATGAAGTGTCCCTTACAATTATATACATATTAGCTATGCAAGCTAACAACCAGCGCAGATAACAAGCTAGCTCGCAAACAAGACTACCTAGCTAGCTAGCTAGCTCACTCTCTCGACTCGCTGCATTGTTTCTTGCATGCGATTGGCTG
>NC_138291.1:23622500-23700000 GCF_965601325.2 Salmo salar | reverse complement strand
AGCACAGTGAGCAGCAGCAGTAGTAGCAGCACGGTGAGCAGCAGCAGTAGCAGTAGTAGTAGCAGCACGGTGAGCAGCAGCAGTAGTAGCAGTAGTAGTAGCAGCACAGTGAACAGCAGCAGTAGTAGCAGCACAGTGAACAGCAGCAGTAGTAGTAGCAGCACAGTGAGCAGCAGCAGTAGCAGTAGTAGTAGCAGCACGGTGAGCAGCAGCAGTAGTAGCAGTAGTAGTAGCAGCACAGTGAACAGCAGCAGTAGTAGCAGCACAGTGAACAGCAGCAGTAGTAGCAGCAGCAGTAGCAGTAGTAGTAGCAGCACGGTGAGCAGCAGCAGTAGTAGCAGTAGTAGTAGCAGCACAGTGAACAGCAGCAGTAGTAGCAGCACAGTGAGCAGCAGCAGTAGTAGCAGCACGGTGAGCAGCAGCAGTAGTAGCAGCACGGTGAGCAGCAGGAGCAGTAGCAGCAGGAGCAGTAGCAGCACAGTGAACAGCAGCAGTAGTAGCAGCAGTAGCAGCAGCAGTAGTAGCAGCACAGTGAGCAGCAGGAGCAGTAGCAGCACAGTGAGCAGCAGCAGTAGTAGCAGCACAGTGAGCAGCAGGAGCAGTAGCAGCACAGTGAGCAGCAGCAGCAGCAGTAGCAGCACAGTGAGCAGCAGGAGCAGTAGCAGCACAGTGAGCAGCAGCAGCAGCAGTAGCAGCACAGTGAGCAGCAGCAGTAGTAGCAGCACAGTGAGCAGCAGCAGTAGTAGCAGCACAGTGAGCAGCAGCAGTAGTAGCAGCACAGTGAGCAGCAGGAGCAGTAGCAGCAGTAGTAGCAGCACAGTGAGTAGCAGCAGTAGTAGCAGCACGGTGAGCAGCAGGAGCAGTAGCAGCAGCATAGTGAACAGCAGTAGTAGTAGCAGCACAGTGAACAGCAGTAGTAGTAGCAGCACAGTGAACAGCAGCAGTAGCAGCAGTGAGTCATGCTCAAGGTGAATAGGCCCTCAGATGGCTCTTCATTAGCAGACTGCTCTGACCCAGGACCCCTACACCCCTTCTCTCTCTCGCTCTCTCTGTCCAGAGGGACCCATCCTAAACCCCTGATCACCCCTACCACCACCATTTCTCGCTCATTCGCTCTCCAGGGGGACCCATTCTGAAACTATGCATCTCTCTCTCTGCACCCTAGGTCCAGCGGGACCTATATTGAACCCCAGTGCCCCCCCTGTCCTCTCGCTATCCACAGGGACCCATTTACCCCCACCCCCACCCTCTATCGCTCCAGAGAGGCATTCTGAGCAGGCCTGCCTGCCTCTGTCTCTGTCTCTGTGTCCCCCTGTACCCTTCTGACAGAAGGCCTCACTGCCCCCTGACCCTTGCACAACATCACTCACACATACAGCTCCACACAGAGCAGGGAGGGACATACTAGCCAAAGGACGAGGATTATTAGTCCACCAGAACAATACAAAGACAGAGTTAATCTAATGGAGAGACATTTTAAGTGAAAACAAGTATTTCCTAATCTTCTGTCAACCGCAACTTTCAGTGGACTGGAAAGTAGTCTGCTCATCCTCTGAAAATTGAAACCATCATTTTAGGCTGTGGGATGGGAGCTGGGAGTGTTAATCTGTTGAGAGGGCCTCACAGCAGGGGTCTCCACACCACCAGATTAGAGTCTAGAGGAGAGAAGGGCCTTAAATCCCCATCCTGAGGTCTCCCTCTCACAGCCTGGAGACGAGCCATATAGGTCAATTAGCTCCACTCAGAGCCTGTGGTGGGGAGCCTAAGCAGTGGCCAGAGCCCCTCTCACCCTAACTGACTGGGTGCCAGGAGAGAGATATTAGACTACAGGGTTCCAGGGCAGCAGCCTGGGGAGAGGTCAAGATCTTGGTGGCCAGAAATGCTGCCCTAGCCTAGGCTCTGGTCTCTCTCTATGGGGAGGAGACGCTGCCTTTCTCTGAGTGGAAGTACGCATATCACACTCAGCTCTGAGCTGCTACCCCACTGAGATGCTATGAAATGTATGCATTCACTACTGTAAGTCGCTCTGGATAAGAGCGTCTGCTAAATGACTAAAATATAAATGCAATACATGTGAAGGAGTGGGCCAAAGGATCCTCAACTAGCCTCCATTTAAGCAGTCACTAGCCAGTCGTTTGGTACCTTTTCATCATACATGTATCTCTTATTCAGTCTGCAACTCTCTGCAGTGTCTCCTCATTATTTTAACTCATTTATTACAGTGCACCAACATAAAGGGAATCACAATAACACAGAGAATTCTGTCTCTCCTACAACAATATGGAGTAAGTAACTACCCTAGGATGAAGAGCCGAGGTTAATACTGTTGGTAGAAAAGTCCTCTTTCTAAATGGCCTCTCAGAGTTTGGAGGCGAGGTGGTAGAGTGCCTGTGGGTGCTTGACCCGCTCTCTCACCCAGATCTGCCCATAACCTCTGCCAATCAGCTTGACCTTCCGGATGAGAAGCGAGGAGAGGGTACGAGTGTGGAGGAGGGTACGAGTGTGGAAGAAGCTACTGCATTGACTCCCAGGGCCGTAGGCTTCAGGGATGTTATTGGAGCAGGAACAGACATACCACAGAAGAGTCCTTCCTCCTAAATAAAAGGCACCAGGACCACCCTACCCCCCCTACTCCCAGTCATCCTGCACACACACTATCCATCAGTCAATATGGATGCAGTACATATCTCATTAATTTGGTCCAGGATGGTTTGTGTGAAGTTGCATGAACACATTCAAATGAATCAAGTGACAAGGTGTCAAATCCTGGAATAAATGGTGTGGAGAAATGGAGCAGTGGAGAAGAGGAGAGGTGCCACCAGCCATTACACCGGTAGAGAGTGTAGTAGAGAGATGATTGAGAGGGTGGGAGGGAGAGAAAGAGGGAGAGAAGGAGACAGTGAGTGAGAAAGGGAGAGGGAGAGAGCAGGTGTTGATTGGAGAAGGGCTGGGCGGTGTGTGCCAGGCAGGCCAGCGGTACCTGTTGTCACAGTGTGCGCCAAAGTGTGAAGCTCATCCCAGCGGAAAGCCCCAGATGTGTGAGGTGATTATGGAGAAGACAAGGGGAGAGAGCCAGAGAGAGAGAGATGGCTGCAGAGATGAATTTGGCTTTAGGAAGAGAGAGGAATACAGAGCATTAAGAAAATATTCACACCCCTTGATTTTTTCCACATTTGAATTTCAAATGGATTACGTTTAGATTTCATGTCACTGGCCTACACACATGTCAAAGTAGAATTATGTTTTTAGAAATGTTTACAAATTAATAAAAAATGTAAAGCTGAAATGTCTTTAGTCAATAAGTATTCAAACCCTTTGTTATGGCAATCCTAAATAAGTCCAGGAGAAAAAAAATTGCTTAACAAATCACTTACACAAATATGTACAAAAGTATGTGGATACAACTTCAAATGAGTGAATTCGGCTATTTCAGCCACACCCGTTGCTGACAGGTGTATAAAATCGAGCACCCAGTCATGCAATCTCCATAGACAAACATTGGCAGTAGAATGGCCATACTGAAGAGCTCAGTGACTTCCAACATGGCATGGTCATAAGAAGCCACCTTTTCAACAAGTCAGTTCGTCAAATCTCTTCCCTGCTAGAGCTGACCCGGTCAACTGTAAGTGCTGTTATTGTGAAGTGGAAACGTCTAGGAGCAAAAATGGATCAGCTCCGAATTGGTAGGCCACACAAGCTCACAGAACAGGACCGCCGAGTGCTGAAGCACGTAGCACGTAAAAATTGTCTGTCCTCGGTTGCAACACTCACTGCCGCGTTCCAAACTGCCTCTAGAAGCAACGTCAGCACAATAACTGTTCGTCGGGAGCTTCATGAAATGAGTTTCAATGGCAGAGCAGTTGCACGCAAGCCTAAGAACATCATGTGCATTGCCAAGCGTCGGCTGGAGTGGTGTAAAGCTCGCCGCCATTGGACTCTAGAGCAATGGAAACACGTTCTCTGAAGTGATGAATCATGCTTCACCATCTGGCAGTCTGACGGATGAATCTGGGTTTGGCGGATGGCAGGAGAATGCTACCTGCCCCAATGCATAGCGCCAACTCTAAAGTTCGGTGGAGGAGGAACAATGGTCTGGGGCAGTTCTTCATGGTTCGTGCTAGACCTCTTGGTTCCAGTGAAGAGAAATCTTTATGCTACAGCATACAATGGCATTCTAGACGATTCAGTGATTCCAACATTGCGGCAACAGTTTGAAGAAGGCCCTTTCCTGTTTCAGCATGACAATGTCCCCATGCACAAAGCGAGGTCCATATAGAAATGGTTTGTCAAGATCGGTGAGGAAGACTTTGACTGGCCTGCACAGAGCCCTGACCTCAACCCCATCAAACACATTTGGGATGAATTGGAATGCTGACTGCGAGCCAGGCCTAATCGCCCAACATCAGTGCACGACCTCACTAATACTCGTGGCTGAATGGAAGCAAGTCCCTGCAGCAATGTTCCAAAATCTAGTGGAAAGCCTTCCCAGAAGAGTGGAGGTTGTTATAGCAGCAAAGGGGGGACCAACTCCATATTAACGACGAGCAGGTGTCTACATACTTTTGATCATGTGGTGTAAGTTCTATTGCCTACATCTGTGTGAAATAATAGTGTTTAACATGATTTTTGAATGACTACATCATCTCTGTGCCCCACACATACAATTATCTATAAGGTCCCTCAGTCGAGCAGTGAATTTCAAACACAGATTCAACCACAAAGACCAGGGAGGTTTTCCAATGCCTTGCAAAAAAGGGAACCTATTGGTAGATGGGTAAAAATGTAAAAAGCCATTGAATATCCCTTTGAGCATGGTGAAGTTAATAAGTACACTTTGGATGGTGTATCAATTCACCCAGTCACTACAAAGATACATGCGTCCTTCCTAACTCAGTTGCTAGAGAGACAGGAAACCACTCAGGGATTTTACCATTAGTCCAATGGTGACTTTAAAACAGCAACAGAGTTTTAATGGTTGTGATAGGAGAAAACTGAGGATGGATCAACAACATAGCACTTACTCCACAATACTAACCTAAATGACAGAGCGAAAAGAATGAAGCCTGTACAGAATAAAAATATTCCAAAACATGTATCCTGTTTCCAATAAGGCACTAAAGTAAAACTGCTAAGGAGCCTTTTGGATCTACATTTGTCGCTCCGGTATCGCTTGCCGTTCGGAAGCAGAGAGAACAGTCTATGGTTTGGGTGGCTGGAGCCTTTGACAATTTTTGGGGCCTTCCCCTGATGAGGTCCTGGATGTCAGGAAGCTTGGCCCCAGTGATGTACTGGGCCGTACGCACTACCCTCTATAGCGCCTTATGGTCGGATGCTGAGCAGTTGCCATAGCAGGTGGTGATGCAACCGATCAGGATGCTCTCGATGGTGCAGCTGTACAACTTTTTGAGGATCTGGGGAACCATGCCAAATCTTTTCAGTCTCCTGAGGGGGAATAGGCGTTGTTGTGCCTTCTTCACGACTGTGTTGGTGTGTTTGGACCATAATAGTTTGTTGGGGATGTGGAGACCAAGGAACTTGAAGCTCTCGATCCACTCTACTACTGCCCCATTGATGTGAATGGGGGAATGTTCGGCCCTCCTTTTCCTGCAGTCCAAAATCAGCTCCTTTGTCTTGTTCAGGTTGAGGGAGAGGTTGTTGTCCTGGCACCACACTGCCAGGTCTCTGACCACCTCCCTATAGGTTGTCTCATCATTGTCGGTGATCAAGCCTACCACCGTTGTGTCGTCAGCTAACTTAATGGTGGTGTTGGAGTCGTGCTTGGCCATGCAGTCATGGGTGAACAGGGATTACAGGAGGGGACTAAGCACGCACCTCTGAGGGGCCCCCGTGTTTAGGGATCAGCATGGCATATGTGTTGGGGCCTACCCTTACCACTTGGGGGCGGCCCGTCAGGAAATCCAGGATCCAGTTGCAGAGGGAGGTGTTCAGTCCCAGGGTCCATATATTAGTGATGAGCTTTGTGGGCACTATGGTGTTGAACGCTGATCTGTAGTGAATGAACAGCATTCTCACATAGGTATTTTTGTCCAGGAGGGTAAGGGCAGTGTGGAGTGCGATTGAGATTGCATAATCTGTGGATCTGTTGGAGCAGTTTACAAATTGCAGTGGGTCTAGGGTTTCTGGGATGATGTGAGCCATGACCAGCCTTTCAAAGCACTTCATGGCTTTTACACAATGGTGTGAAGTATTTAAGTAAAAATAATTTAAAGTACTACTTAAATAGTTTTTTGCAGTATCTGTACTTTACTATTTATATTTTTAACAACCTTACTCCACTACATTCCTAAAGAAAAAAAATCAACTTTTAGGTGTCAGGGAAAATGTATGGAGTAAAAAGTAATCATTACATTTAGAATGCTCAAGCAGGACAGAATTATGGCAACTATCAATATAACACTTTGTCATCCCTACTGCCTCTGATCTGGCAGACTCACGAAACACAAATACTGTGGGTGTAAATAATGTCTGAGTGTTGGAGTGTGCCCGTCTGTCTGTAATTAAAAATAAGAAAATTGTGCTGTCTGGTTTGCTTAATATAAGGAATTTGATGTATAGCATTTACTTTTACTCAAGTATGATGATTGAGTACTTTTTATACAATTGTACTTAAGTACATTTAAAACCAGATACTTTTATACTTTTTATCAAGTAGTATTTTACTGGGTAACTTTCACTTTACTTCAGTCATTTTCTATTAAGGTATCAAGTATGACATTTGATACTTTTTCCATCAAGGCAAAGGGTGGCCACTTTGAAGAACCTATTTTGATTTGTATAACACTTTTTTGGTTACTACATGATTCCATGTGTGTTATTTCATAGTTTCGATGTCTTCACTATTATTCTACAATGTAGAAAATAGTAAAAATAAAGAGTAGGTGTGTCCAAACGTTTGACTGGTACTGTACTTTTGTATATACAATGTATGTCACGAATTGTAATATGTACAATATGTTAAGAATTTGCAACACGTATGATATGTTACTAATTCCAGTTTGCTGTTGCTAATGTTAGCTAGGTGGCTAACGCTGTTAGCTAGGCTAAGGATTAGGCTTAAGGTTAGGAGTTATGTTAAAGGGTTAAGGTTAGGGGAAGCTAATATGCCAAGAAGTTGCAAAGTTGCTAAAATTATAAAGTTGTCCGTGATGTGATTCGAACGCGCAACCTTTGGGTTGCTAGACGTACGCTTTATATGCCCACCCATCCACCCCGTCCTACTTTCACTTTTGCCTTAAGTAACCTTCTGTCTTATGTAACTATACCAAAAGTAATATATCATACTAATTTGAGTGTCACAGATTTTGGTTTAGTATGTTATGTCTAGTCTATGAGAGAGATGGCTTCAGAGATTAATTTGATTTCAGGTGGAAAGAGAGAGAAAGGGGAATACTGTTGAAAGAGGGGCTAAAGAGAGAGCATATGACAGAAACTACTCAGTATGTCTGAAAGTACCCATAATGCATAGGAATATATCCAAGCCCTAGTGTCTCATTAGACAGATTGTTCCTGTGAGAATCAGGAAGTAGTGGGTGAGCGAGAAAGATAGAAAGAGATATTTCTCTATTCTTTCACCTGGGAAGTGAATTGAGAAGCTGTTCTCATTTCCAATAATGACCTGGATAAGATGCAATATGAGCTGTACTGAAGTCTGTAATATAATGGCAAATTACAGGAGCTTTAACAAGTGGCCTAATAAGGACCAGTGCCCCAGGGGGTTACACTGGCATTAAGGCCAGGTTAACAACACCTTCAGGGGGATGAGTCTCCCTCCGTCAGCCTCTCAAGCCAACTACACCTCACCACCGTCCATCTGAGAGCGAGACGGGGCACAGGGAGTTATGGCCGTGACATCACCACTAACCAATGACATCACTGCTACAGTAGCCAGCAGCACCAATCCAGACAGAGAGCTGTGTCTGCTAGCTGTCATGGGCCCTTATTTATGACATCACCAAAATGCAGAAGTGGCCCATTTTCTTAAGCATGCGACGTCGCCGGCAGCTTACAATTCCCTTAGGCGCACTAATAATCCATTAGGACTTCATAGCAAATCAAATGGACAGCATCTACAGTTGAAGTCGGAAGTTTACATACACCTTAGCCAAATACATTTAAACTCAGTTTTTCACAATTCCTGACATTTAATCCTAGTAAAAGTTCCCTGTCTTAGGTCAGTTAGGATCACCACTTTATTTTAAGAATGTGAAATGTCAGAATAATAGTAGAGGGAATGATTTATTTCAGCATTTACTTCTTTCATCACATTCCCAGTGGGTTAGAAGTTTACATACACTTAATTAGTATTTGGTAGCATTGCCTTTAAATTGTTTAACTTGGGTCAAACGTTTCAGGTAGCCTTCCACAAGCTTCCCACAATAAGTTGGGTGAATTTTGGCCCATTCCTCCTGACAGAGATGGTGTAACTGAGTCAGGTTCGTAGGCCTCCTTGCTCGCACACGCTTTTTCAGTTCTGCCCACAAATTTTCTATAGGATTGAGGTCAGGGCTTTGTGATGGCCACTCCAATACCATGACTTTGTTGTCCTTAAGCCATTTTGCCACAACTTTGGAAGTATGCTTGGGGTCATTGTCCCTTTAGAAGACCCATTTTCGACCAAGCGTTAACTTCCTGACTGATGTCTTGCGATGTTGCTTCAATATATCCACAACATTTTCCTGCCTCATGATGCTATCTATTTTGTGAAGTTCACCAGTCCCTCCTGCAGCAAAGCACCCCCACAGCATGATGCTGCCACCCCTGTGCTTCATGGTTGGGATGGTGTTCTTCGGCTTGCAAGCATCTCCCTTTTTCCTCCAAACATAATAATGTTCATTATGGCCAACAGTTCTGTTTTTGTTTCATCAGACCAGAGGACATTTCTCCAAAACGTACGATCTTTGTCCCCATGTACAGTTGCAAACCGTAGTCTGACTTTTTTATGGCCGTTTTGGAGCAGTGGCTTCTTCCTTGCTGAGCTTTCAGGTTATGTCGATATAGGACTCGTTTTACTGTGGATATAGATACTTTTGTACCTGTTTCCTCCAGCATCTTCACAAGGTCCTTTGCTGTTGTTCTGGGATTGATTTGCACTTTTCGCATCAAAAGTACGTTCATCTATAGGAGACAGAACGCGTCTCCTTCCTGAGCGGTATGACGGCTGCGTGGTCCCATGGTGTACATACTTGCGTACTATTGTTTGTACAGATGAACGTGGTACCTTCAGGCATTTGGAAATTGCTCCCAAGGATGAACCAGACTTGTGGAGGTCCAATTTTTTTTCCTGAAGTCTTGGCTGATTTCTTTGGATTTTCCCATCATGTCAAGCAAAGAGGCACTGAGTTTGAAGGTAGGCCTTCAAAAGCATCCACAGGTACATCTCCAATTGACTCAAATGATGTCATTTTCCAAGCTGTTTAAAGGCACAGTCAACTTAGTGTACGTAAACTTCTGACCCACTGGAATTGTGACACAGTGAATTATAAGTGAAATAATCTGTTTGTAAACAATTGTTGGAAAAATTCCTTGTGTTATGCACAAAGTAGATGTCCTAACCGACTTGCCAAAACTATAGTTTGTTAACAAGACATTTGTGGAGTGGTTGAAAAACGTGTTTTAATGACTCCAACCTAAGTGTATGTACATTTCCGACTTCAACTGTATACCTGAGTTATGGTCGACTGGCCTAAAAACTATGCCATAGTGATAACGTAATAAATGATGACATTGTCACTTGGTTATCCAACATGACTGTTTGTTATCAAAGGGCAGGTTGGTTGTGTATTCAAACGTGTAACAAATGTTCTTTTCAAAGAGCCGTCCATTGATCAGCGCCAGAAACCTATCAGCCTTAGATGTGGAGCACAATGGAGTAATGAGTAATCAAACGCAGAGAGATTAAAACAGCCAGTCACGGGGCTCCATCACATTAACAGAAAGTTATAATAAGATGAGCTATAAAAGACTGCCTGACTGCTCAAGTGGATGGTGGGTGGTCAGAGAAACCTTTGAACTTCTCCTTTGTCATCTAATCTGAGCGAAGGTGCCAAGATTTGGATGAAAATCTCCATGGCCTCAATCAAGTAATCACATTTATTTATAAAGCACTTTTAACATCAGCCGATGTCACAAAGTGCTATACAGAAACCCAGCCTAAAACCCCAAACAATGCAGATGTAGAAGCACAGTGGCTAGGAAAAACTCCCTAGAAAGGCAGGAACCTAGGAAGAAACCTAGAGAGGAACCAGGCTCTGAGGGGTGGCCAGTCATCTTCTGGCCAGGTAGAGATTATAACAGAACATGGTCAAGATATTCAAATGTGCAGAGATGACCAGAAGGGTGAAATAATAATAATCACAGTGGTTGTAGAGGGTGTAATGGCCTGAACACTTTGTTTGTCTGAAACAATGGAGGCCTCAACAGAGTTGGGGACATGAATGTGCATTATTAGCAGACCACTGTTTTCCTATGACCACTAGGCCTACCAAGTGTGAGGGTGGATGGACATGACTTTGAACAATCCGTGTCCATGATCTATAAATACAATTTGAAACCGTGGACCAAAATATATATTTTCAGACATACACAAAAGTATGTGAATTCGGCTATTTCAGCCACACCCGTTGCTGACAGGCGTATAAAATCGAGCACACTTCATAGACAAACATTGGCAGTAGAATGGCCCATACTGAAGAGCTCAGTGACTTTCAACGTGACACCGTCATTAGATGCCACCTTTCCAATAAGTCAGTTCGTCAAATTTCTGCCCTGCTAGAGCTGCCCCCGCCAACTGTAAGTGCTGTAATTGTGAAGTGGAAACGTCTAGGGGCAACAACAACTCAGCCGCGAAGTGGTAGGCCACACAAGCTCACAGAACAAGACCGCCAAGTGCTGAAGCGCGTAGCGCATAAAAATCGTCTGTCCTCGGATGCAACACTCACTACAGAGTTCCAAACTGCCTCTGGAAGCAACATCAGCACAATAACTGTTCGTCGGGAGCTTCATGAAATGGGTTTCCATGGCAGAGGAGCTGCACACAAGCCTAAGATCACCATGCGCAATGCCAAGCGTTGGCTGGAGTGGTGTAAAGCTCGCTGCCATTGGACTCTGAAGCAGTGGAAACGCGTTCTCTGGAGTAATGAATCACGCTTCACCATCTGGCAATCTGTTGGACGAATCTGGGTTTGGCGGATGCCAGGAGAAAGTTACCTGCCCAAATGCATAGTGCCAACTGTAAAGTTTGGTGGAGGAGGAATAAAGGTCTTGGGCTGTTTTTCATGGTTCGAACTAGGCCCCTTAGTTCCAGTGAAGGGAAATGTTAACGTTACAGCATACAATGGCATTCTAGATGATTCTGTGCTTCCAACTTCGTGGCAACAGTTTGGGGAAGGTCCTTTCCTGTTTCAGCATGACAATGCTCCCGTGCACAAAGCGGGGTCTATACAGAAATGGTTTGTCGAGATCGGTTCGGAAGACCTCAACTGGCCTGCACAGAGCCCTGACCTCAACCCCATCGAACACCTTTGGGATGAGAGCCAGGCCTAATCGCCTAACATCAGTGCCCGACCTCACTAATGCTCTTGTGGTTGAATGGAAGCAAGTCCCCGTTGCAATGTTCCAACATCTAGTGGAAAGCCTTCCCAGAAGAGTGGAGGCTATTATAGCAGCAAACGGGGAACCAACTCCATATTAATGCCAATGATTTTGAAAGGAGATATTCGACAAGTAGGTGTCCACATACTTTTGGTCATGTAGAGTATATTCAACATGTGAGTCATACCACCTCTATCCTGCTCCAATCCCACACTAGAAACGTTGGTGTAACCCAACGCTAACACACAATGTTCCACAGAACGCTAATGAAATATTTACCACATGGACCAGGCCTCTGCAATTTTAATGACGCTTGTGGCATGTGCGGGGAAATGATTGCGATGCGTTAACGTGTGGTATCGCTGTCTGCTTCCAAGATCTGTTTGGATTCATGCTCCAGCAGTGCATTCTCCCGTCCCTACATTAGCCTCTTAGTGAAAGGTTCTGTGGGCAAATAGAATTGGCTGGCCTTATGCAAAACAGCAGGCATTTAGTGGGAATGCTAATGATTAGCACAGGGTTACAGATGATCACAGTTATCATTCCGTTATGAATGTGCTGAAGAGTCAAGGTTAGTTACAGGGACAAGAGTGAATTCATTTGCCCTCATCTCTGCATTACAGCCATATTCCAATCAATGTCATTAGAATCATAATTAGGTTGGGGCTCTTATTAAAAAATGACAACCAGGAGCAGACAGTGTCGCATGCCAATCTTTCCTCTCTCAGGATAGTTTCTACGTTGTTTTCCCTGAAGATTACGGTAATACGGCTGTGAAGATTACGGTAATAATACAGCTGTGAAGATTACGGTAATAATACAGCTGTGCGTGGGTGTCAGTTTGGAGGACAGGAAGAGTTTGATAAATGTATGTGACACACGAGGGGAGCGCAGAGGGAAGGGCAGACTATGGGGGCCTCCTCTCCTCTCCAGTGTGAATGGTTAGCAGGAGCAGATGGAGTTCACAAAGCTGCCGTACAGAGACGGACACGGCTGTTCACCTGGGATTACCTCCTCCTGGAATACCAGAAAAACTCCCATCTCTGTCTGACGCCCCTTTCTCCCCCCTCTTTTCTTTCATTGTCTTTCTCTCCAACCCCCCCACCGCCCCTCCCCCGGGCTGACAGCAGCTTGTTGTGAAGTAGGAGTGAATGAGCAGGGGGCGGGATGGGGGGGGGGGGGGGCTCCCTACTACCTGGAATGATTAGTGGGGGTGGGATGGCAAGAAAGAGGTATGAAAAAAACTGGGCAGAAAGAAAATGGACTTCTGTGTTGGCAACAGCTTTTTCTAATCCTAGCCCCAGGGCCACACTGTGCAGTCAAGCGGGCTATTACATGGCAACAATTAGGAGTCCGGAGCCTAACACCTGGTCCTCCCCATTCTGGCCCTCCATTAGCAGCTGACTGTACAGTCTCATCGCCAGGTGGTCCTACTTCAATGACATTAGCTAGTCACTCGAAGGTTAATCAGGAGCCCGTCTTAGCCTAGTGTGGCTGCATGGAGCCCATTCAGTAGCCTCAACCTCATCCCCATCCCCAGCACAGACTGGGTGTCTTTTTAAGTGGATGTATAGAGACAATGTTGGTTAAAACAAAGATCCTTGTGAGGGTGGCCAGATAATTAACCGATGGACTGAGGTATATTGGATTCCTGGTGTCCATCCTGTTTAGCGGCTTGCAGTGCGTCCATATACAGTGATGGATTATAATGGGCTTTTCATAGACGCACAAAAACAGATGGAGGAGCCGGGAAGTGCTATACATCTCCGCAGACGGCCACAACAAAGTAGGGGGAGGGAAGCAGGATTTTGTCAAAGTCGGCAGATACAAGAACAAGTGGGTGCAGCTATAGCAGCCAGGGCCTTATCTGCCTGCACAAAGGCCATTCCATCTATATCCCCCTGGCCCGGAGATCTGAGAGTAAATAACACTCATTATAATGACAATACCTATAGATTTGCAGCCCAAACTGCTAGAATTTCTTCAACAGTAATTAGTGGCTATACATAACTAATGAAGATGTGGACAGCATACATCTGAAGAGCTCAGGGCCTTTGTTTTCCTGACAAATCCTTTTGGAGGAGTGCAGGTCTGGTAAACCAGGTTTCTGTCAACATTTAAAATGGAAAACATAGAGAGGAACATCTACAACGACCGCAAGTTGTAAGTCTAAGTCTAAAAAGGTTTAGAAAAAAAAATAAAAAACGCTGCACTACAAATACATCTATAGCTGATTACCAGAGAATCAAATGAAGCTTTCTCTTTGTCCAATGCAACAACAGTAGCACAGCAAATACATGCAGAGCACCAAATGACAGTGCCAATCACAGGAAGGCCTACTGTACAGGACGTTGCTCTGTGGCCAAATCAATGGCTGGCACTTCACGACCTACACAGACTCTCTGCATTACCACATCAAAGGGCGCTTTCTGGAAGAAGGGGCGGAAAATGCACTATACACACTTTAATGTTTTGTTTTTGTTGGTCTCTATGTGGAAAATTCCATTTAATGCAAAAATGCAAATGCTCAGGACAAGGACATCCTCCACTGGGAAACAATGGAGATAGGCCAGAAGAAGAGCATGCGCTGCCTTTGAACTGTTTAAAGAGGCAACTTATAAATAATCAACTAATTCCTCTTTAAAATAACCAATTAAGGCAGTGACCTTAAAGGCAATGGAGCAAATCTTCAGACAGTGGTTCTAGTCTCATTATGATAAAAGAGAATTGAAAAGCTAGCATAATGCCCATTTTAGGACAAAATTTTGCGAGGTCAAAGGTTTCTTGACAAAAGAAGTCCCTAACCCAGAGTCACATCACAGAGACCGAGTGATTCCTGGGGTAATTGATGAGTGACATTTTGCTGACATTTCCCGGTAGCATTGAATACGGGCCGTCTGGAGACGACGACAGAAATATCTGTGGATATCCTTGAATGCGACAGAGAAGAGCGAGCCCTGGTCTTTTCAGGGGACATTCTCAGTGCTATGGCCGGTGATGACGAGAGACTGAGATATTGAATGGTAATCACTGGAGCATAGATAATGGATGATTGAAGGCTCTCTCCGCGACGCTGGAGGATTTCAATATCAGAGTGGACCTAGAACGGGGATCCTTATCAGGGCAGGCGTCAGACAAAGAAGAGCGGGGCGTGAAATATGGGCTCCAACATAGGCACACGACCACAGCGATTAGCAAGAGGATAAAAAAAAATGCTGGCAAACAAAGAAGCCAGCTTTATCTTGACAAAGGCTGTCCAGTGCCTCGTTGAAACAAGAGATAGAGGGGGAGAGAGAAATGGAGAGAAGGACAGAAAGGGGTTTTACATATATTCTTTCCTCCATCGTCTACAAGATATCAAGCCTAAGGAGACAGGAGGGTAACAGAGCCCAGTGTTTGAGTGCTCCAGGCCCACTGATTCTGATGAGGAATAATGGACCAAGCAGCAATCCTAGAAAACTCCCCGGACCATTCCAGCGTCAGGGTCTTCCCTATCCATTCACACATCAACATGGACACACAGGATAGGGCCTTCCCTATCCATTCACACATTCACACATCAACATGGACACACAGGATAGGGCCTTCCCTATCCATTCACACATTCACACATCAACATGGACACACAGGATAGGGCCTGCCCTATCCATTCACACATTCACACATCAACATGGACACACAGGATAGGGCCTTCCCTATCCATTCACACATTCACACATCAACATGGACACACAGGATAGGGCCTTCCCTATCCATTCACACATTCACACATCAACATGGACACACAGGATAGGGCCTTCCCTATCCATTCACACATCAACATGGACACACAGGATAGGGCCTTCCCTATCCATTCACACATTCACACATCAACATGGACACACAGGATAGGGCCTTCCCTATCCATTCACACATTCACACATCAACATGGACACACACACATGGTTTTGCTTTTCTGCCAAGAGCGTAACAAAAGAAAATACAAATCCTATTTATTCCTAGATTCTAAGTGCGGAGGCTTCCCAGGAAAGCTCATTAACCCTCCCTCAAGAACCCCGAGACAAAAGATGGGAAACAAAACCAAACTAATCAATGAAAACGCAGCCATTGTAGGGGAAACAAGAACAAGCATCCATTTGTATAACCTGAGAGGGCTAACAGCTTTCCTTTAGTGGCGTTTGGTTGGCTGGCTGGCTTGGGGAGGGGAGGAGAGGAGAGAGTTCATTAAACAGGGCTAGGGGAACAGATGGAATGGCTAGCTAAATGCTAATCACTTAAAGCAGAGAGGTTTTAAACCCTCCGTAGAACCACACACACATCAATCACTACTAACATGTCCTCTTCACTGAAATGTACTGTGGTACCGGTACTGAGTCAGTGAAAGGCAGAGAGGACGGCCTTCCATATGCAAGGACTCAAAGTATTACACCGTAACGCTGGGGCTTGATAATTCACAGAGTAAATCAGTAGACTACACACACAGAGTAGGACCACTGCTGTCCACAGCTATGACCGCTAACAAAGCCAAACACTTTACATGAATAAAACATCAACACCAATCTTCTCAGAAAAATACTTTTTTCAACCAGGGATTCCTTTAACGCATGTTTTTCTCCACAAATCAATAGATAAATTAAGTCCATAACAAGACATATGGAAGAATGGCCCGGGGTTTACTCCTGACAAGTTCATAATGATGGTCCCAGTAACACTACCTGACACCTTCCAACTGGGGCTGGCTGGCTGGTGGGAGAGTAAGGGGGATCCCACGCAGACCTGGCAACCTCTCTGCCTTTCACTGCACTCTTACAAACAGACAGATGTCAGGCATGAATGCATAACAGACGGAGCAGAGAGGGGAGGGGCACGGGTTCAAGTTTAAAGATACCAAATTGACATGAATGGACATTCTTTCAGTAGCATTATACTGTGTTGTAATGTGTACAAACAGGGATGTGAAATATTGAGTGTCTTATCTGGTGGTATATGTATTGGAAACAACAGTTGGTTTGTGCAGCCACTGTGGATGGTGCATCTTCATGTGTAACTTTTTATTAGCTTACAACTTCAAAGACCAATTCAATATTAGCTCGATCAACACGATCACTACTTTTTTTTAATAAACAACGCACTACAATCAAATAAAGGCATTATACATTCTTCCATTTAAGAGGCTATTGACAGTTTAACTTCAGTACAGCCTACCCATAACACAAACTCCAACAAAACATTAGACAAAGAAGCAGTACTTTATTTTTCGGACTAAACCACCCTTACCCCTCGTCCTCTCTGTGTTCCTCTCTGTGTTCCTCTCATGCCCAGGATCAGTGCACAAACACACACACAAACCGTGTGTGTGTATAGCATTTAAGGGCCCTGCACTGTCATCAAGCCCCTCAGCCCCTGCTGTCAACCGTCTGTTTCCACGCCTGCTCTACCTGTGTTTAAGAGTCTGGCCCTGCTCTGCGCTCCGCTCAGCCACCGGCCCGAGGGCTTTCACTGAGGGTGCGTGAGAGACCCCTTTTGTTAGAGGTAGTATTGGGGGGAGAGGGAAGAGGGAGGGAGGAATATATCTGTTTTTGTAATGCTATGAGTCATTCTGCATTAGCAGTGGGGGAGGGAGGGAAGGAAGGGAGGGGGTGGAGAGGGAAGAGAATACTTTTGCATGTTGTATGAAGCTAGACGCCATATGTCATCCGGCCTGGCTGCCTCCTGAGTCAGGGCTGGGTTTGACAGGCCTGTGCGTGCCCCCCTCTCCCCCCTAGCCCTCCAGGCCCTTCTTAGCCTCAGTGGCAGAGCTGTCTGCTGTTCGGAGACTGAGCGGGTGTGGAGTGGTGGTGTGTGGGTGCTGGGTGGGAGGGACTCAGTGATCTGAACACATCGGACATTGTCATGAGCCCCAGGAACAGCTGGTCAGCTGGAGAGGTGTGGGAGCAGTCGGAGAGCGGAGGAGTGGAGGGAAAGGCAGTGCGCTACACTGATAATGGGATTAGGTTAAAACATTCAGTAAAATGGCATAAAGCCCAACCACAGGCCCCTTTCCATCCAGTCCCCGGCCCCCACCAAACTCAAGCACAGCCTATTGCCTAGGTAACTCCACCCAAGACCTGCTTCACCCAACAACAGTCTCCAACCCAACTCACCTCCCTCAGTTACCCCTACCTACATCCACCCTGCCTAGCACTGCAGGCCCAAAGCCTGCCACAGATTTCTGGGGTCCCATTGGGTCAGAGTGGTCCCCAACAGCTGGACTGTGACACATACAGTAACAATACCCTAAACTAATAGAAACAGGTTGCTCTTCCACACGACTTCACAACCCCTCTAAATCGAAGACAAAGACAGAGGTGAGTTAGAGCTGTACACATCCCTTCTCACTGATAGGCTTATGGAAGAGGGATGTTGGCTAGTTACCCACAGCTCAGCTCACCCCTCTTAATGGGCCAGACCAGTATAGAGCTCACGCTGTGCCAAGCCAAGCACTCAGTTCACAGGGAGATGGCTGCAGACTGGTGAGTGTTATGGCACAACAGCTGGAAAATAAAGGCCTATCAGCAATACTAAATAATACATGTTCAGCTACACTATCATGACAGCTTCCATTCATAACCTCCTTTCATAGACTGAAGCATGCTTTCATCTTGACTAGGTAAAGAATCTTCTTGTACTAAAGAAGACATTGTTATCCATGTAGGGACAGTGACAAAAGGAAACCAAGCCTTATTCAGAGGAGAGTGAGAATACAACACTCAATACTACTAAAACCCTAATTAAACATGCATGGCCACCGGGGAGAAAGCAGTAGGCCAATATCAACTGCAAGAGTCACACAGATATGTTTTTATGAGCATGCCAAGGCTGAGCTACAGAGCTGGTAGAGCAGTAGGCTATATGAGGCTGGGCCTGTATCACTGGGCTCTGTTAGGTGGGTAGCAGTCCTAGCTTCCACTGGGCTCTGTTAGGTGGGTAGCAGTCCTAGCTTCCACTGGGCTCTGTTAGGTGGGTAGCAGTCCTAGCTTCCACTGGGCTCTGTTAGGTGGGTATGAGTCCTAGCTTCCACTGGGCTGCGTTAGGTGGGTAGCAGTCCTAGCTTCCACTGGGCTCCGTTAGGTGGGTAGCAGTCCTAGCTTCCACTGGGCTCCGTTAGGTGGGTAGCAGTCCTAGCTTCCACTGGGCTCCGTTAGGTGGGTAGCAGTCCTAGCTTCCACTGGGCTCCGTTAGGTGGGTAGCAGTCCTAGCTTCCACTGGGCTCTGTTAGGTGGGTAGCAGTCCTAGCTTCCACTGGGCTCTGTTAGGTGGGTAGCAGTCCTAGCTTCCACTGGGCTCCGTTAGGTGGGTAGCAGTCCTAGCTTCCACTGGGCTCCGTTAGGTGGGTAGCAGTCCTAGCTTCCACTGGGCTCCGTTAGGTGGGTAGCAGTCCTAGCTTCCACTGGACTCCGTTAGGTGGGTAGCAGTCCTAGCTTCCACTGGGCTCCGTTAGGTGGGTAGCAGTCCTAGCTTCCACTGGGCTCCGTTAGGTGGGTAGCAGTCCTAGCTTCCACTGGGCTCCGTTAGGTGGGTATCAGTCCTAGCTTCCACTGGGCTCCGTTAGGTGGGTATCAGTCCTAGCTTCCACTGGGCTGCGTTAGGTGGGTAGCAGTCCTAGCTTCCACTGGGCTGCGTTAGGTGGGTATCAGTCCTAGCTTCCACTGGGCTCTGTGTGGTTCACTAAGAAGATGAAACATGCCTCTCCCCCTGCTACTACACTGCATGTTCCCCACAATGCCACCTCAAAGAGATGGCGCTGTGGATAGCAGACCTTTTACACGGTAATTTTGCATGTTTTTGTGACCTAAAAAAAAAATTGCGTACAGTACATAATGTTTCTGTCATCATTTCCTATGACCATAAAGAGCTTCTGGACATGAGAACAGCGATTTGGATGAAGATTTCTACTTCAACGAGTCGGAGGCACAGGACATACTGCTCACCCTGGACCAGGCCCTAATGGACCAGAATCCAAAAAGGCAGCATAAGAGAGGGCGACGTGCAGGCACCCTGACGAAACTACGTCGGCGAGTACATAAACCGCCTCCACCCTCCGTTCTTTTGGCGATTGTACAATCACTGGAGAATAAACTGTACAACCTCCGCTCGAGACTATCCAATCATTGGGACTATCATCCTTTCACTCCCTCCTCTCTACCTTCCCTTCCTATGTATCCGCTGTTAAAGCCACATTCTATCACTTTGAATTTCAAGCTTCTGCCTCTAACCCTAGGAAACTTTTTTCCAACTTCTCCTCCCTCCTTAATCCTCCACCCCCTCAGCGGACAACTTTGTCAACCACTTTGAAAAAAAGGTTGATGACATCTGCTACTCATTCACTCAGCATTTAGAGACTTGTCTCACTCACACAGAACTACCCTACGCCTTGACCTCTTTCTCCCCTCTCTCTCCAGATGACATCCTGCGACTAGTGAGGTCTGGCCACAATACAACCTGCCTGCTCGAACCCATCCGCTCCTCCAGACGATCTCTGGAGACCTTCTACAATTCCTCATCAACTCATCCCTGGCCACTGGCTGCGTCCCCTCGGAGTTCAAAATGGCCCGAGTTGCTCCCCTCCTCAAGAAACCAACACTCGACTCATCTGACGTCAAAAACTATAGACCGGTATGCCTTCTTTCTTTTCTTTCCAAAACACTTGAGCATGCTCTCTCTGATAAACTTTCTCGTTATCTCTCTCAGAACGATCTTCTTGACCCTAACCAGTCAGGCTTCAAGACGTGTCCCTCAACAGAGACTGCTCTTCTCTGTGTAACGGAGGCTCTCCGCATTGCCAAAGCTGACTCGCTCTCCTCTGTTCTCATCCTACTAGATCGATCCACTGCCGTTGATACCGTGAACCATCAGATCATCCTGTCCACCGTCTCAGGGCTGGGCGTCACAGGCTATGCACACTCTTGGATTGCATCCTACCTGGCAGGCCGCTCTTACCAGGTGACGTGGAGAGGATCTGTGTCTGCACCACATACTCTCACTATTGGTGTTCCCCAGGGCTCGTTTCTAGGCCCTCTACTCTTCTTGCTATACACCAAGTCACTCGGCTCCGTCACATCCTCACACGTGGTCTCTCATATTATTGCTATGCGGATGACACTCAACTACTTTTCTCCTTCCCCCCCTTCTGACACCCAGGTGGCGACACGCATCTCTGCGTGCCTGGCAGATATTCAACTTGGATGTAGGCCCAGCACCTCAAACTCAATAATACGGAACTTCTTTACCTCCCGGGGAAGGCCTGCCCACTCAAAGACCTCTCCATCACGGTTGACAACTCCACAGTGTAGAGTGTAGCCCTGCCTGGAACCCTGGACAACACCCTGTCGTTCACTGCAAACATCAAAGCAGTGGCCCGCTCCTGCAGGTTCATGCTCTACAACATCCGTAGATTGAGCATGAGGTCCTAATCCAGGCACTTGTCCTCTCCCGTCTGGACTACTGCAACTCGCTGTTGGCTGGGCTCCCCACTTGTGCCATCGAACCCCTGCAACTTATCCAGAATGTAGCAGCCTGCCTGGTTTTCAACCTTCCCAAGTTCTCTCATGTCACCCCGCTCCTCCGCACACTCCACTGGCTTCCAGTTGAAGCTCACATCCACTACAAGACCATGGTTCTTACCTACGGAGCAGTAAGAGGGACTGCCCCTCCCTACCTTCAGGCTATGTTCAAACCCTACACCCCAAACCAAGCACTCCGTTCTGCCACCTCTGGACTCTTGGCCCTCACAGCTCCCACTCAGCCCAGTCCAAACTCTTCTCTGTCCTGGCACCCCAATGGTGAAACCCATATTTTTAGCTTTGCTTTTCCTTGGGGAGCTTTTCGTTGTTCAGTTTGTGTCATTTGTTTTTTATCTTATGTTTGCTGTGTTGCATGTTTTTTATTCATTTCTGGCTGTAAAGCACATTGCGTTGCATTCCATGTCTGAAATGTGCTGTATAAATAAAGCTTGATTTGATTTGATAGACTGTTCTCTCTGCTACAGCACGGCAAGCAGTACTGATGCACCAAGTCTGGAACCAACAGCACCCTGAACAGCTTCTACCACCAAACCATAAGACTGCTGAATAGTTAACCAAACACCTGGACTATCTGCATTGCCCCTTTTATTTTTTTGAACTTGTCCCATATGCTGCTGCTACTGTTTATGACCTGTCACTTTATTCCTAGTTACATGTACATATCTACCTCAATTTCCTCATACCCCTGCACATAGACTCAGTACTGGTACCCCGTGTATATAGCCAAGTTATCATTACTCACTGTGTATTTATTATTACTTTTATTATTATGTGTTAACTTTTCTATTATTTCTCCATTTTCTTTCGCTCTGCATTGTTGGGAAGTAAGCATTTCACTGTTAGTGTACTCCTGTTGTTTACGAAGCATGTGACATAACATTTGATTTGATTTTGATTTGAAAAGACCGGCTTACATGACTGGCCATGGGCCATAGATTATGGCTATTGATCGCTGCCTGGAGATGGATCGCTCAGTGTGTGTGTGTGTGTGTGTGTGTGTGTGTGTGTGTGTGTGTCGTAAGGGCAGCGCGCAAAAGCTATTGATTCTGTCCGGCAGGGAGGCTGCGTTTCAGAATGAAGGTTAGCTCTACTTCGTCTCACCTATTAAAGGCTCCTGCCACCTAAACACACACACTAGGAGTGACGGCACATCAAAGCCTAGTGCCTGTTCCTGAGAGAGAACAGCACTTAGTGACTGTTGGATAAAGCCTCCAGTCAGAAACCCAACAGGCTACGTGCCAGCAGAGGAAGTCCACTCAGAGACACTTCTACTATAGCCACATCACTTCCACATGGTTGGAAATAAATTACACATCGGATGTCAGGGAAGTTCATCAAGTTCTCTCTTATTAATGTATGATTGAAATATGGAGTGCTACTAGGATAGTGGGAGCTTTCCCATCTGATTATTCTCCTCCCTCATGTAATGTCCTCACCACCCACAATGCATCTCTACTGACAGTGGAGTAGACAGCCAGCCAGCCAGCCAGCTACTCAGGGATCATACAGGGTGACTATTAGGACTCATACAGCCAAGGCAGCTGCCTCTTCCAACAAGGCCCTATCAATAATAGATTACATTATGTATGATTTCTGACGGCCTTGTAATATGTCTGTGGGGGCAGGACTGTCTTTCACATTCAATATCGCTGAGGGCTCTGAAATAATATTACTGTGTTGTCACTGAATAGTGCAGAATGCTGTACAGAGCTTGAGGAGAATGACACACATAAATCCACTTGTACAGACATCATTCAAGTATGTCCATTGGTCAGTGTTTTGTATCACGCAGACAAACACACACTTCTCCGTTTGCCATGGTGCACAGTCCGAAAGGAAACAGCGGACTGTAGCGGAAAGGAGGATTTGCTGTGTGTGTTCTCAGGTGATGTGGCTGGTGGTCATTTTTCAATACAAAATCCAATTAGCCGTAGTGATGGTGCAGCAGAGCGCATGGCTGCTGGAGACCTCTCCAGTTCTGTGGTGGAGGGAGTGGGAGAGAGGACACCACAGAGCAGAGCCCCACAGCGCCAGGCCAGCCTTTATTTGGATGCACAGGGGTCATGTGGCTTCTCATTGAAGAAATATTAAATGAATTACCTTGAAGAGTGGCCTGGGTACAAACAGCAGACTGAGGAGCGCCGGGGCATTGTGAGGGGGAAACGCTGGATAGGGATTTAATCTCTGCTACACAAACAGACAGGTCACTGTTCTGACTTGTACAAAAAACATTTACAACAGCAGACACTTCTGTGACATAATCAGAGGAAGGAATGGGTCTTGCCTGTGGCTCAAGTCTAGATAAATCATTTAGTTCAGGTATTACTGCTCTTTGTTGAGGTAATAAATCTCAAATAGCATCCTAAATTGTATAATTTCAAACATTGTTCAGAAAATAGAGAACTTAATTTGCTGGTAGGATTAAAAAAATAAAAATATCTTTACAACATAGTTTGTGTGTGTGTGTGTTTGTGTGTGCTCCCTGCCTTGATAAAACAGACTCATCGCCCCCATGACGATTCCTTTGTTTAAACATAATCCTTTTCTCTTCAAGTCTTCAGCCAGGAGGCCCAGACACACACAGAAACCAGTTGGCACTACCAGCATCCATTGGCTGGGAGGATCCATTTGTCAGCTCATCCTTCAGACCTGCAGTATGTGGGGCCTCAGCCTGGCTGGTTGCTTCACACTGCCAACATGTCAGCCTAGCCAGCCCAGCGCTTATCTCATCTCATAGATACGGCCGTCGTGTTGCTCTCCACCTGCTAAGGAATGCCAGGTACGCCTGGTCTTTCCCAGCCCAGTGCTGGCTCCCCTCCCCTGGGCTTCCTTTGCAAGCAGGCAGGCCTGTGGCAGCTCAAACCATCTCCCCCTGGAGTAATTCACTTGGCGTCTGGTAACCGACATCTGTCACTCTGCTGTCCCACTGATGACCCCAGGGACCCTGAGAGGGGCTGATATGAGGCTCGCCGATGGGTGGGTGTGATGGGGGGGGACACCCGTGAGCATGCACATACACGCAAGCACAGAAATTCTACAAATATCAAACACACAGTATGTATTGCCACACCTGTAGCCCCCAAAACAGTGCATGTTTTCACCTTAAAAACAACACTGTCATTACTGCCCACTCCCCTTGCCCCCTTTTCTTACACACCGCAAACCAATGAGCTTTGCACAACTTGGATCCAACCTCAAAAGCTGGAACTTGGGTGTTTCCATAGTGACCGGCAGAGAGATACTGTGGTGATGGTGAGGCTAGTCTGTATACCCTGTATACCCAGAGCAGCAAGGCTTTATGGGAGATTAGACCCCCCCCCCCCCCCCCCCGAAGCCCGCTCCAAAAAACAACGTCGCTCCCCTCTCTGTCCTCCCCTCATTCACATGCAAATTAATCTCCATCACTGATTACGCTCGTCTTAAACCAACTGACATGTACAGCTGGAGTCAGGCCCTTAACGACAGGCAGGCTGTTATAGGGACGGAGGGGAGGGGTTAATGACAGTCATGTCTCTGCTGCTGTCATCTAAACTCAGTAGATGATACATGACGACAGACAGGTTACACATAAGATCAGCACTACAGACCTAGAAAGCCACATGCATCTGCACATGTTACTGCGGGCTGTGCAACACACCTCGACCCGGTGCGCAGCTAATCGCTGTATGCAAATCAGCCAGCGCATCAAGATCAGTGTCAGCGCTCAACCATGCAGATCAGCCAACACGATCCACATGTGAAATAGCCCGGGCAAACCACTGGCAGTGCTAATGCTGTTATCAAAACAATCGACCCGTTTATAATTTAAATTCTTTCATATGAGCATTGTGAAGAAGATTGTGAGGAATAACAGAAATACAAATCAACTTATATACAGCTAGCTAGCGGTATATTTCTCACAATCTTCTTCACAATGCTAGATAGATCCCAACCAATTATCCATCTTTGAATATAAAAAGATACCCTTCCTTTGTACCATTTGCATGGCCTACCTACCTGCTGAAGCTCTGTGATCAGACAGGACTGTAGGAAAGGTAGAGGCAACAGAGTAAAGAGTGAACAGAAAGGATACAAGCTCTGGTAGAGCGTCAGGCGGGACTTGACAGCTCTGCTGGCGTTGATGCAGGTGGCGCGCACCAGGCTGGGCAGCAGCGTTCCAGTGACGATGGCTCCGTTGAACAAAGGCCCAAAGAAAGGGACCTACAAGGGGAAGGAGGGAGAGAGAGGGAGAGAGGGAGAAAGAAACATATACGAAGAAAGAGGAAGAAAGTTAACATGTTATATTATTCAGATAAATTGCTACAACAAAATGCTGGTTAAGTCATGCAGTCATATGAAATGAGTGTGCTTTGAAATGCATGAGACATCTGAAATGGGCACAGGGTTTGAGTTAGGTTTGAGTGATTAAGATTTGTGTTTTGTTATTTAGCATGACAATCACACACATCTAATGCAAATCAATGTAGAGTAAGAGAAATGACTGTCGATACCAGAGAAAATACTTTTATTGAACTATTGAACAAATACAATGGCAGTTCTCTGTGTTTGAGAGCAGCACGCATATGTGTGTGTGGTTGGTGTGTGTGTGGTTGGTGTGTGTGTGTGACACACGCGTCTGCTCATGGGTTTTTGGGGAGGTCTTAAATCTGCTGAGTTGAATAATCGTTGACCTGGAATGTGACGTGAATGTCAGAGCCCCTTCATAAACCCTGCTGTCTACTCTGCATGGAATAGCTCATTATACAGAAAGTCCCTCCACTTCAATGATTGGACGCACTTCAAACTGACATCTAGCTCTAGAACACCATAGAATAAGAATGAAAGGGGGGCCTGAGTATGGTGGGGGTTTGGGCTGAAGACTGGGTGGTTGTTAATGGTGTCTTTCTGTCTGTCTGTGTGGATATTGGGATATTAGGTGGATGGCCAGACAGGGCAGTGGACATCATCTCCAGGTTGGCAGAGTCCTGCTGGCAGGTCAGTGGAATGAGAAAGCTTTCGCTTCGACACACTAAAGCCCATCGTTCGGCAGACAAGTGGAAGTTGATGTGCTCAAGGCAAATCTAAATGTATAAAACAGCTGTTTTGAGGTGTTTTCCTCTCTGTCCTCCAGCCAGCTATAGCTCTGTGTGCACTGTGCAGCGGTTTAGAACACAGCAGCCGCCAAGAAGAAAGACAGCTGAGAGACACTGTGACTGGCTCTGAGACATACTAGAAAACGATCGATAATTGGTCGGGATGATATTTTGGGCCAATATTAGCCATTGCTAGTCTATTGGCCGTTGAGGATTGGCGCAGCCGATGTATTCTATGGAGCGCAAGCGCACTTGCCTCGTGTCAAACTGTTGCAAGCCGGCGCCACTTACTCGTTCATTGCTAGCTGTCCTTGAGGAACCTCTGGCTGGACAGCATCTTGTTAGCTACCTACTCCTGCTGCATATCATTTAGCTTAAGCACACTTGAATAATGACACAAGGCATGTAGACATATTGAAAGTGTTCATTAATTTACTGTTCGGCAAAACAATGTCCATATACAGGCGGAAGCACTTTGCAAAAGAAGATACCGGTTTTGTCATCAAAATGATCAAATTCAACGATATTGTCCATCGGTCTCCTTGACCCCCAAAAAACGCTATCGGCATTGGCCTTAATAAATCCATATTGGTTGTTCTCTAGCACATACCCACAGTGATGAGGATACACTGTAGTGGAAGAGGAGGGCATTACTTTCCATCTCAGAGTCACACCGCTGGACAGGCAGAGAGACAGTTAATCCACTAAACCAACAAGCCAGTTTGGTGGGACACCGGGAAAGAGAGTTAAGAGGGGTTTGTTGAGAAAGTCAGATAGATTGGAGCAGTGCGGAATATGTGTTTCATCAATTTTAGTAGAGAAATTGTGAACACCCATTATATTTGTTTAATGTAAAAAAGACAGTAAGTAAAATAGTCTATGACACCACCCATTACAGACATGGATTTAGTGGAAAATAATAAACAAAGTGTAAAAGCAAACTCTGAAAACTCATTGTGACAAACTACCATATTGGTTTTGCATTGAGTATTCAGAGCAGCCAACCAGCTGATGTGTAGTACCTGTGGTTTCTGAATGATCTGGATGAAGAACGTGTGGTTCTTCATGGGGTACACGATGATCAGCACGTCTCCAAAGTCAGTGGGGATGATGCCGCGCCGGTAGTCCCTGCTGTGCTCCGACCACACTATGTGAACCTCATCGTTTCCCAGGTGACGCAGCTGCACCAGAACAAATCACACGCTTTAGACATGGATAGCTACGTTGATCACGTTTAGAAAAAAACATATTGTCATTACTATAAAAACAAATATATATATAGCTATTACCACAGCTCTGGGTGTTGTGGCAATGTAAAACATCTTGTAATTTCAACATTGATTGGAAATTAGAATAACAAAAAACATATTCAAACCAATCATTGAAATTAACTTTACTGCAAATTGCATCCAATTTCCATGTTCTATTCATAAATACAAATTCAGTTAGGACAGAAATTACAGGAAATTGGCAGATTGTTATTTTAACTCTATTTTTGAACCAAGACATTGGAGCGAGAAAGGAGAAAGAACACTCTTGCCCCAGTATTGTGGTTGACATGGACATTGAGTGATGGGTAAAGACCGGCCGTTCGAACCTCACCTGTCTTTACCCATCATTAATGGAGCAGAGTTTATCCCTGACCACATGACCTTACCAGGATAGACTGGGCCTAGTTAGGGCCCCAGAGTATTTCCTGCTCAGGTGAAGAGGTTAGGAATAACTCCTGTCCCTGATCATGTGGCATCATGACTGCTAAGACTGAGCCTCCTCACTGACTGACTCACTGAGAGGAGGAAACCATGTGCTAATGTACTTGGGTCTAATGAGCCATTAAGAAAACATGCCCTCGCTACCCAAAAAATGCAATTAGCACATTCTATTATAACCCTTTAATTATGCTAATAGTTTAATGTTAAACAAATCCACAACCCGCTGATCGAACGTCGTGCTCACTGGTTCATTTCATCTGTACAAGCGCAGGTCAGACCAGACAGACAGGGACAAATTAACCAAGAATGTTGAATATGCATGTCGAAGTTGCCCACGAAAATCCTAGGGATGTTAATTAACAGACATTTTACATAGAATGAGTTGAACCAAGAGGCAGGACTGTCTGGGTGAATGCTAATGTACCTTTGTGTTCTCCTTCAGCAAGCTCTCCAACACCAGGGAATATGATTAATAATAACAATACAAATATTTGGTGGGTGCTTATATTTGTCCTATTTCATACATGTACAAGTATGTATTACAAGCATGTGTGAATTGGAAATGTGTATTTTGCATATACCAACTGTCCCTGAGACACCCTCGGAGAGAGGCGTCACGGTGAAATTAGGAGTCTGGACAATATGAACCATCACGGTAAAGGAGGATATTGGTTTGTAGGAAGGTCGATTTCAATGATATATGAATAGAGGAGGATGTCAGAAAAGCTGGAATTGATGATTAAATCAGGGGAAGAATCACATCCCTGTCCCTACTACACAGTACTCTAGCTATATGTGGCACTACAAGCGCTCCTATGTGTGGTCTCAGTTAAAGGCCCTTGTCCAATTGGCCCTCAAGGTTTGGCGATATATCTAATTAATTCCATTAATTCGAATTTAGGTTGTTGCATGATATTACAAATGCAAGAATACAATTATTATTATTATTATTATTAAGCATTTATGTCCGCTTGTTCTCAAGTTAACTTTTTGGTCTCGTCTCCTTCGCTCCTTCTGTGCACCTTCTCATTTACACTAGAGATCTGTTTATAATGACAAGATGCTCATATCTCCACCTCAACAATGGGAGTCGTTGCCCAAAGGCGGGAAGGCAAGCGACAAAGGCAGATGACCCGCATTGGGCTTGGGTGAGAGTGAAACCTCTCGCTTCACCTCCTCCTCTCTGTTTACACACACATACCCCCTGCCACTGTCTACAACAAAGACGAGAGATCACTTCTTCCTCTCTGACAAGCAGTTTCAACTCATTATTTACACTGAAAAAAATTATAGACGCAACATGCAACAATTTCAAAGATTTTACTGAGTTGCAGTTCATATAAGGAAATCAGTCAATTGAAATAAATTCATTAGGCCCTAATTTATGGATTTAACATAACTGGGCAGGGGTGCAGCCATGGGTGGGCCTTGGAGGGCATAGGCCCACCCACTTGGGAGCCAGGCCCAGCCAATTAGAATGAGTTTTTCCCCACAAAAGGGGGGACAGACATAAATACTTCTCAGCACCCCCCGCAGGTGAAGAAGCTGGATGTGGATGTCCTGGGCTGGCGTGGTTACACGTGGTCTGAAGGTTGTGAGGCCAGTTGGACACACTGCCAAATTCTCTTAAACGATGTTGGAGGCAGCTTAATGGTAGAGAAATGAACATTGAACTCTCTGGCAACAGCTCTGGTGGACATTCCTGCAGTAAGCATGCCAATTGCACGCTCCCTCAAAACATCTGTGCATTGTGGTGTGACAAATCTGCTCATTTTAAAGTAGTATTTTATTGTCCCTGGCACAAGGTGCACCTGTACAATGATCATGCAGTTTAATCAGCTTCTTGATATGCCACACCTGTCAGGTGGATGGATTATCTTGGCAAAAGAGAAATGCTCACTAACAGGGATGTAAACATATTTGTGCACAATATTTTTGAGAAATACACTTTTTGTTTGTATGGAACATTTCTGGGACTTTTGATTTCAGCTCATGAAACATGGGACCAACACTTTACATGTTGCGTTTATATTTTTGTTCAGTGTAAATTTGAGGTTTGGTCCAACAGAATCAGCCATATGGACACCCAAACATTATTTTAATAGAAGAGAGAAGTTCACCTTTGTGAAGGCATTTTGAAGTTAAACCTTACTAACGCTTGTGTACTAAAACATCTGTTTTTAACTCATATAGGATAGAAAACTGTGTGTGCACATTAATAGAGGCCTGTCCTGACTGTCTGTGTGTGTAGAATGACCCCATGATGTCTAGGCACTCAGCCAAAGACTTGACAGAAATGAACTGGTTCCTCTTAGCTTCACTGGAGACAGAGCAAAGTGTTATTCTGCACACCAGTGTGAGCTATTGTTCTGCTTGGAGCCTGTTTCTGGGTGAAATATTCATGTTTTGTGTGTGTGTGACCAATACGACCATACATCATCTGGGCAGACAGTCAAAGGCACTTGCTTGCCCAACTTGGGGAACCGTTGAGCTACTGTTAGAGGAAGTATGTCTGGAGTGACTTCCTGTCATTCTGGTCCCTATTGTTCTCACTCAGTTGCGACAGACTGAGGCAACCTTTTCACCCAGTTGTCTCCCCTCACACACACATACACAGGGTCACGTGTTTTGCAGATGCTTGCATGGGGTAGCTTGACTATATAAATGCTCCTGTACTCTTTGTACAGGAGGCTCTCACTCCATTTCACCTGCATGGGTGGTGCGACCAGCCTCCTCATTATAATACGTTTTTAATAAAAGTAATACCTTGATTGATTATTGACACCACATTCTTGGCGAGCTTGCCAGGGGGTGTACCTCCACCTGCAGACCGTTTCTGAGGACCTGGATAAACTGTGCACAGGGGGCTCCAAATTGAGACCCCATGAAACCGCACTTCTGACAGGAGCAGACTGAGACCCACCTAAGGATCCAAAAGGAAGACGGGGCGGGTGGATACTTTTGAAGTCCCTGTTGAGGGTACGCTCAGAGCGCGGTTTTCCTTAAGAGGGCCAAAGCTGAGGCAACTAGCAGGACTGAGTTGATCAGAGTGTTTTAAGTGAGGTATCCTTGGACATGATTGTTAATAAGCCAGTTGTGGGCAACCATAAGTCCAGATCCGTGGTACTGATTTGATCACAGTAGGACAGGTGAGGTTAATGTGGAGTGAGGGACCAGAGCGCGAGTGCACTCGGCTTGACGAAGCTCATTGAACGAGGGACCAGAGCGCGAGTGCACTCGGCTTGACGAAGCTCATTGAACGAGGGACCAGAGTGCAGGTGACTCCTTGTGAGGGCATTTGACTTAGTGAAGTTCAAATTATAATGTGGAATGAGGGACTGGAGCGCGAGTGGTCTTGCAAGGGCCCTCGGCTGGGTGAAGCTCAATTGATTTTGCCTCTCCTCATTATACAGTTTACCCATCCTCATTATTAGTTAAAGGTAGAATTTACACCACAACTTTCTAACCATACTCTTTTTATGTCTCAACTCCTCAAATTGCACGCAGAGCAGGCACTACTAAAACAGGAGTATCAATGAATATTGCTTGTGGAAAATGAATGCTCAGTTTGTCGCACGCGCACGCATTGCGGTACCAAGTCCTGCTAGCAGCGTTTTAGCCAAAGACTGCTATAGTAGCTGTCTAGTCGGATTTAAGTGTGCAATATGCATTTAAACACAATTCTATAAGGAATTGGCAACTCACTATCATTCTGAGAAATAAGGTAGGCTACTTGATGTCAACATTTGAACAAAAGTAGACAGGCTAGCATGCTGTTAAAACAGTTGGAGACAGACACATGGGTGTGTTCATAACAATTCAACTGTTCAACCTTGTTAGCTAGCGAACACATCCAAGTTGGCTAAACTTGAAATAAAAATATGAGCTGGCTATTCATTAGCATGTGGCCTTGTGCTTGAGAGATTGTTCATGAGATCTGTGTTAATGTTCTATAATGCCTGCTACAATAAGTTACTCATTATTAGTGAATGTGCATTATGCATGGTTCTGATCATTTCTTTTTACAAAAAGTGCATTTTCATAGACAGACTTGAAAGTTTGATCAGTGATTATAAAAAAAAAGCATGTTACACTATTTTGATTATATAATTAAATTACAAGTGGGTCTTATGGTTGTGGAAGGCTTATATTTAGCCTAGGTATAATTTCACAAGCCCTGAATTTATTAGATGAATGCTTACTGTTTGAAATGTATTTGACCTTTAAATTGTACAACAACACTTATTTAGAGAAAACATAAAAAATAGAAATATATATTGTGAATCGCCTATAAGTTAGAAAAAAATGTAGATATGATTTTTAGGCCATACCGCCCAGCCCTATCTCAGTGTCCTCCCACAAGGCCCATGGGTCTCATCCCACTAACACACAGCAAAGCAGGTCTCGCAGCAGTACAGTCCATTATAAAAACAGCAGAGCAGGCCTCTCAGCAGTACAGTCCATTATAAAACAGCAGAGCAGGCCTCTCAGCAGTACAGTCCCTTATAAAAACAGCAGAGCAGGCCTCTCAGCAGTACAGTCCCTTATAAAAACAGCAGAGCAGGCCTCTCAGCAGTACAGTCCCTTATAAAAACAGCAGAGCAGGCCTCTCAGCAGTACAGTCCCTTATAAAAACAGCAGAGCAGGCCTCTCAGCAGTACAGTCCATTATAAAAACAGCAGAGCAGGCCTCTCAGCAGTATAGTCCCTTATAAAAACAGCAGAGCAGGCATCTCAGCAGTACAGTCCCTTATAAAAACAACAGAGCAGGCCTCTCAGCAGTACAGTCCATTATAAAAACAGCAGAGCAGGCCTCTCAGCTGTACAGTCCATTATAAAAACAGCAGAGCAGGCCTCTCAGCAGTACAGCCCATTATAAAAACAGCAGAGCAGGCCTCTCAGCAGTACAGTCCATTATAAAAACAGCAGAGCAGGCCTCTCCGCAGTACAGCCCATTATAAAAACAGCAGAGCAGGCCTCTCAGCAGTACAGCCCATTATAAAAACAGCAGAGCAGGCCTCTCAGCAGTACAGCCCATTATAAAAACAGCAGAGCAGGCCTCTCAGCTGTACAGCCCATTATAAAAACAGCAGAGCAGGCCTCTCAGCAGTACAGCCCATTATAAAAACAGCAGAGCAGGCCTCTCAGCAGTACAGTCCATTATAAAAACAGCAGAGCAGCAGCCCAGTTAAGCCATGGTGCCTGAGGCTGGTAGTGAGCGTGAGGCCAGCCGGGCGCCGCTAGCTCTGACATTAGGACCCTACATGGCCTGACCCCCACCTCACAGGTCGCTCCTGTAACCATATTACCACAACCAGCTGCTGCCCTCAAGCCCACAATTGGATTGGAGGAATTCACATTCTTTTCCCTCATTTTCCTTTCTGGTTTAAATGGGGCCCGTTTTCTTCCTTTCCCTCACAGACAATCTGGCCAGCGAAAGCCTCCCCACCCCCACACTACACACAGTACGCACTTGAGAGCGGGCGGGTGGGCGAGGCTGAACGTTTTATTTGTAAAATGACAGAGAAACTTCTCGGCCTGGATGCCGATAAAGCCTCTTTTTCATCCCAATCTCATCCCCCTCCCTCCCTCCCTCCCTCCCTCCCACCCCCTTTAAGCCTCCACACCCGCCGCCGAGCTGCCAATTTCTGTATCGCCTGTGGCTAGCGCGGGGTTCTGGGAGGAGAGAAGTGCAATTACAGGGGCTCCCAGTCAAATGAATCGAAGAGGGCCAAAGGCACACACCAGTGCCTCACACCAGCTAGCCAAAATCAAATATTGCGCATGCTAACTAATTTCCGCAGCCACTGAGCACAGATTCAGTATGGGGTCGGTGCAGGACTGTTTTTTGGGGTGAGGGGGAAGGGATGTGTTGGTGGTGCGGAGGTGGTATATGAGGAGGACCTGATGAATTTCCTATCTTCATGGGACACCGTATGAGAAGATAGGCTGCATGGGCAGGGGCTTCGCAGCTCATTTCTCCATGCTAACTGCTGCTGGTGTGCTACAGCCAGGGAAACAGCTGAAGCGCCCATCGATCGCTCCCGCCGTCACGGCCGGAATGGGATAAAAAGGTCCTGCCGGCATCCGTCTGGCCCCTGCCCTGCCAGGGTCAGCTAATGGCTGAATTTGGGCCCCAGTCACTGCACCCAGGGAGGGGGGCAGGAAGGGGGAACAGGTCCAGGAATCACAGTCATTACCGTAGCCACACATGCTCCTTCTCACACGCATGCTCCTCTCTCTACTCCTCAGGCCTGCCCAGGGTTTACTAATCAATGCCCGAACCCAGGAGTCACACCACCTGATCTCAGCTTAGCACAGAGTGAAGAGCCAAGACAGCACACATATAGACAGTCATTTCACTCTGTACACTGTTTGAAGCCTTTTTTTGTATGGGTCGTTCCACCAATTAGGTGCCTTTTGAGTAGTGTAACTTGGTGAAAAAAAACATATCACCAAATTTTTACAAATCAGTCATAAAGACCACATGTTCAACTGAATGAAAAACACTTTTTCCCATCTCAAGAGGTTAAATAAAAAATGATTATAGTACGTGCCTAATAAAGTAACAGTTGACCGTAACAGCATTGACAACATAATCTTAAATCAGCCATAAATCCCCTTGAGACAGGGGGGAATGGAAGCTTGTAGTGTGGAACAGGGAGGGGCAATTGAATGAAAGATTCACCAAAAACGAAAATTCTTAAAACATTTCTATGGGTAACAGGGTTGACGTGTTATGCTCGACCCGCTCACTTTTTCACAACAAAGCACCTGAAAGTGGCAAACTAGTGTAAACGCATGTGAGCTGGTTCTACTCTATGATTTGACTATGAGACGTTCAATGTCTTTTCTGAGAAAATAAATATTTAAAGCAGCAATCAGCATTTAAAAGCCTTCTCCGCCCCTGTTTCAGTAAAGAAAAGCAGTGGGATAGGGCTGGACAAATATAACCACTCAAATTCATAGACAGCGATGTGGATGCAAGGACAGACCATGCATGATATTAAAATGATAGTTTTAACCATGTTTTTAGGCTATATAGTGTTTCTTTACATTTACCATTTTATTTTGTAAAAGAAGCTTATATTTTAGGTTCTGATGGCGTACGACAGTTGAACGAAGCTCATGAGGCATTTCTAAGTTATATTCTTCAAGAATCAATGGGTACATTGAATTCATTCCAAAATAGATGAATCAACTGCAGATTGACCCTTTAAAAGGAATAGTTTCACCGTATTAAAATGAAAGTTTAGTTTACGTAAGTGTTGACCATAAATGAGGGAGAGGTTGTAGTTTTTTTTTTAACCTTAAAACAAATCACTTATAAAATTAAAAATAACAATCTTTAGAAATGACTCAAAGCAACAAAATAACTAGGGCTTTACAAAGATGGTGAAAACTGAGAAATGTTGGGGTTGAGTTCGTTAAAATCTTCCTAGAGTCACAGAGGATGCACAAAGGGACATGTCTACTTGCATATTCATCTTCTGCACATCTATCACTCCAGTGTTTAATTGCTAAACCATAATTATTTCACCACTATGGCCTATTTATTGTTTTACCTCCCTCCCTAACTACATTTGCACACACTGTATATAGATTTTTCTATTGTGTTATTGACTGTACGTTTTGTTTATCCCATGTGTAACTCTGTGTTGTTGTTTTTGTCGCACTGCTTTGCTCTATCTTGGTCAGGTCGCAGTTGTAAATGAGAACTTGTTCTCAACTGGCCTACCTGGTTAAATAAAGGTGAAAAATTCATAATAATTATAATAACGCAAATGCTGAATTCTAGCACTTTAGCAAGTCTTTATTCATATAAAAAAATCGGACATATTGAATTTTCTATGTGGTCCATTGTTACGTTCACCAGCAAGAAACCCCCAGGGGTACGTGCAATGCCGTCGGGAGTACGCCAAATAAAAAGGTGATTCCTATTTTTTTTTCTCCCCCACATTTTCAAACAGTCCAATTATATTTTCCAATGGGGCTATACATTTGGGTGAGTTTTTTTCCTCACCTGAGTACCCTCGTTTCACTGCCAAAAATAAAATTAAACCATCTAGTGTTCAGCAAAATAACAACACAATGTCAAATACAAGTAGCCTAGTCAAATAATTAACATCCAATCACATTAACCGTTACTCTCTTGCGGGAATTCCACTAACGGTCCGCATGTAGCCGAAAGTAGCTGCTGCACATTCCATTTGCTCGAAAATTGATAAATGGTTAAAAAAGTAAGGCCCGCGTCCATAGAGACACATACCAGCTCTACTGGTAGTACTGCTACTACCAGCAGTACTACACCTGCACCTGTCGACGACAAGTTGTTCTGCTTCCACAAGCATATCCAATGCTAGCATCAGTAATTCTACATTTGTTGTTAGCCCAGCTAGCATGGACACTGACAGTTGTGAATCTGATGCAGCCGAAGAGCTACTGCCCCCCAGGAAAGCACCGAACAACAGACAGGGACGTTGGACCATCGAAGACGCGCAAATATATGATGAGAACTACATGGATTTGGGGTTCACTTATATTGGGAGTAGTGCCTTTCCTCAGCCACAGTGTGTTATATGTACAAAAGTACTATCTCACAACTCTATGAAACCTTCACTCTTGTGCAGACATTTAGAAACAAAACATGCCAATTTGAAAAATAAGCCATGTGAGTTTTTGGAGCGAGAATTAAGATGACTTTCGAGTAGAAAGACATGTATAAAAGCAACAGATACCATTAATAAGAAGGGGCTAGAAGCGTCTTATTTGGTGAGCTATCGAGTGGCTAGGACAGGCAAGCCCCATACTATTGTGGAGGACTTAATTCTTCCTGCTGCCGCAGATATGGCTGGGACAATGCTGGGGGAAAAGGCCAAAAAAACTATACAGACAATGTCCTACATCAAACAACATGTTTCACGACGCATCAGTGACATGGCAGTAGATGTTATGAAACAATTACTGCTTCGCATACAAGCCAGTGAATTCTATGCGTTACAGCTGGATGAGTCAACAGACGTGTCGGGCCTGGCACAGCTCCAGGTATATGTCCGTTACGTTTATGGGGGGTCAATTAAGGAAGACATCCTCTTCTGCAAACCACTGGAAACCAGGACAACAGGAGAGGATATTTTTAAAGTACTGGACAGCTTTGTGACATCAAATGGACTTTGGTGGTCAAGATGTGTTGGTATCTGTACTGACGGTGCAAAAGCCACGACATGGAGACATAGTGGAGTGGTAACGCGCGTGCAAGCAGTTGCTAACGACGCCACTTGGGTACACTGCAGCATCCACCGAGAGGCTCTTGCTGCCAAGGGAATGCCTGACAGCTTGAAAGATGTTTTGGACACTACAGTGAAAATGGTTAACTTTGTTAAAGCAAGGCCCCTGAACTCTCGTGTATTTTCTGCACTATGCAATGATATGGGCAGCGACCATGTAACGCTTTTACAACATGTGCTTGTTATCAAGGGGCGAAGTATTGACACGTTTTTATTTTTATTGATAGATGAGCTTAAAGTTTTCTTTACTGACGTAATTTTCACTTGTCTGACTGCTTGCATGATGACGAGTTTTTCACACGACTGGCTTATCTGGGTGATGTTTTTTCTCACCTGAATGATCTGAATCTAGGATTACAGGAACTCTCCACAACTATATTCAATGTGCGGGACAAAATTGAGGCTATGATTAAGAAGTTGGAGCTCTTCTCTGTCTGCATTAACAAGGACAACACACAGGTCTTTCCATCATTGTATGATTTTTGTGTGCAAATGAAGTCAAGCGTACGGACAATGTCAAATATGATATAGCGAAGCACCATAGTGAGTTGGGTGCACAATTACGCAGGTACTTTCCCGAAACGTATGACACAAACAACTGGATTCGTTATCCCTTTCATGCCCTGCCTTCAGTCCACTTACCGATATCTGAACAAGAGAGCCTCATTGAAATTGCAACAAGCGGTTCTGTGAAAATTGAATTTAATCAGAAGCCACTGCCAGATTTCTGTATAGGGCTGCGCTCAGAGTATCCTGCCTTGGCAAATCACGCTGTTAAGACACTGATGCCCTTTGCAACCACGTACCTATGTGAGAGTGGATTTTCGGCCCTCACTAGCATGAAAACTAAATACAGGCACAGACTAGTGTGGAAAATGATTTAAGACTGGGACTCTTTCCAATACAACCAAACATTGCAGGTTATGTGCATCCTTTCAAGCACACCCTTCTCATTAATTTGTGGTGAGTTATTCACAGTTTGATGAACAAATAAAGTTTTATATGTAAGATGGCTAAATAAAGAGCAAAATGATTGATTATTATATTATTATTTGTGCCCTGGTCCTATAAGAGCTCTTTGTCACTTCCCACGAGCCGGGTTGTGACGACAACTCCCACTCATTCTTATGTTTAATAAATGTTTTGCATAGTGTGTGTGGCAGGCTTACAATGATGGCAAAAAAACAACATTTGAGAGTGCACTGACCCTGGTGCTAGAGGGGGTACGCAGCTGGAGGTTGAATGTTTGAAGGGGTACGGGACTATAAAAAGTTTGGGAACCACTGATCTGGAGGGAGTAATATTAACAAGTACCTTTTTTGTGAGGCAGTCGTCAGAGTTGGACGGCATTCGTGTGGACACATGCAAGATGACTTCCACTGTGGAGGTAGCATAGTAGGGAGCGGTGTGTCCTGTGCTGCCGTTCCTCTGAAGCCCTCCCATGAAGCCACAGTGTGTGGCTAGATCCACCTGAGGGACACACAACACGGTTAGGAGAGCGTGATGTCAGTGTGCGTGTGTCAGAGAGAGAGACGAGATGCAGGACAGGGTTTCCACTAGCCGGTAATAGCCGGCTTTTTGGCCCAAAAAATAAACAGAAAAGCGAATAAATACAATTGCCGCTGGCCAATGGTCCGGGAGAAAAGAAAAAAATCCCATTGCGTAATAATGCTTTTTAGCCTATTCATTGATGGAAATATTAGTCAATGTAAATGCATTTGAATTGTCATACTTATAGTTCTATAGCAGGGGTACTCAACTCTGACCCTACGAAGTCCGGAGCCTGCTGGTTCTCTGTTCTACCTGATAATTAATTGCAGACACCTGGTGTCCCATGTCTAAGTCAGTCCCTGATTACAGGGGAACAATAAAAAAATGCAGTGGTTTGTTTTGAGGGATCTACAGGTTAATTTGCATAATATGGTGAAATTAAATTGGGTGTGTACAGTATATTCGTTATGCATCTTATTTATTGAATGTGTACAGCATACAAAGCCTTTGAGCAAAAAATCTGTCAGACAGCTCGAGAGCTGCTGCTTCAGCATCTCAAATAGCAAACGCATAGGCAATGAAAGGCAGGCTTCATCAGCTCGTCGCACACCACTTTACAATGAGCTGGAGGCAGTACGGCTTTTTGAAAACATATACATTTTACTACATATTATGAGGCATGTCTTCCCTTGCATCAAAGTAGCCTAGCCAAAATCAGACCACATCCGTGGAGGCAATTATTTTCTAATCAACTTTCTTTCATTGTCCAGGAACCAAAGACACAATCCTAGTCATATTAGCAACCCATGCTAGATCTCCCGTCTTTCTAAATTTCGAATGGATATTTTCATCTGTTACATGAAACCGCTCGCATGTGCAGTGTGCTTTTGACAATGGTATTTTCCTGCTAATTGCATTATTGCTGTGCTTTTATAATCTGAAGAAATAAAAAAGTTTATCAACATTTTAAGCTAAACGTTCTGATCTGTTGCATCAAATGTAGTCTAGGCCTACTGGTTGTATGAATTTGGGATCTATCGTCCCAAAACGGTCCCAGAGTCTGTTTGGATTACCATCATTTCCGGACTATTAAGTGCACCCACTGAATATATATATATTTTTTATTTTGAACATAAATAAGCCGCACATGTCTATAAGCCGCAGGTGCCTACCGGTACATTGAAACAAATGAACTTTACACAGGATTTAACGAAATACGGCTTGTAACAAAAATAAATAGGCTTTAACGAAACACGGCTTGTAACAAAAAATGTATTTGCAGTAAGCTTTAGTTGTCTTTTTGCACTGAGTCAATTCCTCACGCTGCTGTTTCCAACGTCTTATCAGCGACTCATTAAGACCAAGCTCCCGTGCAGCAGCTCTATTTCCTTTTCCAACAGCCAGATCAATCGCCTTCAACTTGAAAGCTGCATCATATGCATTTCTCTGTGTCTTTGCCATGATGAGGGTGACAAAATGACTACCGTAATCAGAATGATGGGAAGTTTGAGAGCGCTCGATTTAATCTAAACAGTAAACAAAAAAGTTGTTTGACCTTAACCCGTTCGGCAATTTCATTGGTTTAATGAAAGCTTCATGCCGCCAAAAAACTGAGCACGTCACAGAATGTGTTTTTTTGAAGAAAATAAAATTGAAAGCGGGAAAAATCCATATATTAGCCGCGTCATTGTTTAAGCCGCGAGGCTCAAAGCGTGGGAAAAAAGTTGCGGCTTATAGTCCGGAATTTACAGTAGGCTATTTCTTTCTCGACAAGCTGACCAATAGAATAGGTCCACTTTTCTACTATGGGGGATAGTAGATTAACATAGGCTAGTGATTTTGCTGTTTGTTACTCATCTTGTTGGCTGAGGAAAAGTAAAATGTGGACAGTTATTCTAACAACTTCAAAGTGCCCATCATAATTCGGTAAGGACTGCACATCTTTGCAGCCTCAACTTGCATGTTCTCTTAATATGAATTACCATAATCTAAATATGATTTATGTCATCATGAGCGGACGCCCACATGGGTCCGGTAAATTTCTCAAATGTCCGGTAAATTAAAATGCTGCCAGTCAAATGTCCAGCGCCACAATTTCCTAATGGAAACCCTGCTGCAGGGGTGTGTGTGCGTGTGTGTACCTCCCATCCCAGGCCAGACACAAAATCCTCGTAGGCCTGACTGCCTGCGCTGTTGGACAGGATGGAGCATTTGTCCTCCTGACCCTCTCCTATGTAGAACACAGCGATCTTGTGTGTCTCCCTGCTGTTAAGACAAACACACAGACCTGTCGTTAGAACAATGGACCTAGTGAAGCTACACTGTTCTTAGTGCCTACCTCCACACTCAGCCCAGTTAAGATGAGCGTGCTCTGAAATGTGAACTACACACCACCAAACGTAACCTGGACTCAAAACAAATTATATTTGGCTAAAATCTGTGGCACTTCATTTAATATGAAATATTACTTTACGTTAGGTTACATTACATTGGCCTACAAATGTAATAGCAGTCATTCATTATAATATGAATTGCAGGACATATAGTATGTTACAAATTACAATTCATAACATACTATTACAATGACAAGGTTAAGGTTAAGGATAGGGTTAGGAGTTAGGTTAAAGGGTTAAGGTTAAGGGAAAGGTTAGCTAACATGCTAAGTAGTTGCAAAGTAGGGAAAAGCAGTAAGTAGTTAATTGACTAGGTATCCCCCTTTCCCTTTCCTAGTTACAAAGTTGCTAATTAGCTAAAATGCTAAAGTTGTTTGTGATGCGATTCGAACAGACATTCAAGTAACCTACTGTCCTATCGAATGTAACATACCATACTAAATCTGAGTGCCACTGATTTTAGTAAAATATCATATGCTTTGCTCTGAGACCAGGCTGCCAAACGTACATCTCCAAACAATACTGTGCAAATTCCAAAAAGTAATTGTAGCAAATATGGTTCATATTAGAGAAAACAACGTCTTCATAAAAAAAAAAAAAGTAACCTTTATTTAACTAGGCAAGTCAGTTAAGAACAAATTCTTATTTACCATGATGACCTACCAGGGAACAGTGGGTTAACTCTCTTGTTCAGGGGCAGAATGACAGATTTTTACCTTGTCAGCTCAGGGAATCGATCCAGCCACCTTTCAGTTACTGGCCCAACGCTCTAACCACTAGGCTAACCTAAGCCCACTAATGAAGATTCTTAAGAGTTAGTGTACAATAGTATGTGTGTTTACTGTCCCCCCCCCCGTCATGTGACAAACAAAACAAGAGCAGACACAGAGTTCCACCCCTGCGCTTCACCGAGCATGGTGCTGTGTTAAATTGGGGGCATTTTGGATGCTTCGACACAGGTTGCCTTGTCTGGCAAAATCCTGGGGGCATTCTTTAATAAGCCCCAGTCATTAGCAGTGTGAAGTGCCTATTGATCGCTGTGTGTGAGTACTGCCTAGCTGTGATCAGCCCGAGATGGTGTAGATTAGGAGGAGAGGAGGGGAGGGCAGAGTGAAGCAGTTTTAATACATGTCGCCTTGAGACTGTGATTTTTACTGATTTAGAGGAAGAGAATCTTCATTAGCGGGCTTAGGTTCAGAGTAATGAGGGACATGGAACGCTGCCATATTTCAGGCTTAGCTAGAATACCTAGGTGAAATCTAGGATGGTTTGTTCAAAAGGTCTTGATTAGAGATTCAGTAAGTTCCTTTTAAAATGTCGAACAAGAAGCAAATCATACATGCCAATGTTACCTAGGGATACAGTGTGTGCTGAAGAGGCCCTAAATAACCAGTGTACAGGAACATACCACTGTCTGGAATCCAAATTCTTCAGTTCTCTCAAAAGTTTTGAGTTCTTCTTCAGGAGATGAAAGCTTTTCCTGAAAAGGAATAAACAAAATTGAACTTGAAAAGCATCCAGATGGCACTTCACATGTACCAGTGCAAAGACTGTGCATGCTATTTTTTGAATGGTAAAACCCAGATTGAAAGTAGGATAAGAAAGTTTAATGTTTTATGTTTGTTTTTTGGTCTGACGAGTAACAGGTGCAAACAGGTTTAAATTGAGCTCCGAGACCATTACTAATCTACAGTTGGGCACAGTTTCCCTGTGGAGAGCAGATTAACACTATACACCCTGCCAGGCCTTTCCTTGCACTTTTTCTCTCCCACTTTCTCTCTCTCTGTGAGGTATTCTTCTAACTAGTCTACAGCTGTGGATGTGGTGGTGTTGTGCTCGGCTCTGTACCTGTGGTCCCACGAGTTCATGCCCAGGTCGTTGAGTAGCAGTCTGCAGAAGTAGAAGAGAGCTTTGGGCTCCTGGTGAGCGGGTTCTCTCTGGCCGGTGGCCTTGACGCTCACGTCTGCGTTCCACCTCTTCACCTGCTCCTCCTCCTGCTGCGTCTGCCTGAGGATGGCCTCCATGATGGCCCCTTCCTGCTCCAGGTTCATCCCACAGGGAGAGGGGGCTGGCTGGTTGAGCCTCAGCCTGGGCTGGGGCAGGCACTCAGGGCTGCTGTATCCCAGGTCCTCTAGGAGCTGGTCCAGGCCATCAACCTCCTCCTCCTCCTCATCACAGCCTGACTGGGAGTCCCAGCCAGGGGGGTTGGAGCGCTCGGAGGTGCCTGGTGAGGTGGGCTTGGTGGTGGAGTGGTTGGAGGGGTCTGAGGTTCCTGGTGAGGTGGGCTTGGTGGTGGAGTGGTTGGAGGGGTCTGAGGTTCCTGGTGAGGTGGGCTTGGTGGTGGAGTGGTTGGAGGGGTCTGAGGTTCCTGGTGAGGTGGGCTTGGTGGTGGAGTGGTTGGAGGGGTCTGAGGTTCCTGGTGAGGTGGGCTTGGTGGTGGAGTGGTTGGAGGGGTCTGAGGTTCCTGGTGAGGTGGGCTTGGTGGTGGAGTGGTTGGAGGGGTCTGAGGTTCGTGGTGAGGTGGGCTTGGTGGTGGAGTGGTTGGAGGGGTCTGAGGTCCTCTGATGCATGCTGTTGACTCCCTCCTGGGTGCGGTAGAGGACCCCTCCATCCCAGGAGTACTTTCCAGAGATGTCCCTGACGATGACCCGTACCTGGGAGGAGTTGTCGTAGGATTCCCCTGGACCAGAGGGCTCCGAGGGTACCTGGAGGTAGGACACCAGGGTGCTGTCGTTGAACACAAACAGCTGCAGGTTGGGGCTCTTGAACACCTCAGAGGAGAGCTCTGATGATTCCACAAAGGGGTTGTCATGGTTCTCACTGACCAGGCTGTGCAGCAGGGCGGGGCCACCACTGAGGGGATGGTGGCCCAGGTGGTTCACAAGGTGTGTCATGATCATCCGTGCCGTCAGAGGGATGAGCTCCATATTCCGTCTTTTCTTCTCTGGAGGCAAGAGGAGAACAGGAATAAGATGGTCTAAAGACATCCTGAGAGACAAATCATTGCAAATAACCCCCATGTTTACATGTATTTTATACAAGGAAGTCAAGACCCAGCACATGTACTTTGTCATGTATTGTATGCACTCATGTATTTCTTTGTTGTTGTGTGGACCCCAGGAAGAGTAGCTGCTGCATGTGCATTTTACATGTACATTTTCATACTTTTTTTCGTACTGTGCAACAGCTAATGTGCAACAGCTAAAGGGGATCCTTATAAACTATAGTAAACTCATTAAGCAATTCAACGCGAACTTGGGGCTCCATCTATTTTAACCACATTACCATGTGTAGACATGTTCTCAATTCTCTGGCCTTTTCACACAAAGCTAGCTTTTCCTTCATAATAACTAAGCGTTGTTTTTCATTTCTCACAATGGTTATGGCCAACACACCTCTGCCATAAATAAGTAGGTAGCATCTAATCATGGGAGACAACTTTGAAAAGGCCATTGAGTCTGCTACAATGGGAGGAGAGAAAAGACTGGCAAAGTGCTAATGAGAAGAACGTCTTTACAGCACGGTGAATAGAGTGCTACTCCCTGAACCAGATTGATTTAAATGCTCAGAACTATTCCAAAATGAAAGAGTTACGATGGGGGGAAAAACAAGAAGACGCGCTCCGCATTGTGACAGTGCTATCAATACCATCATCCCTCATCAAAGTGGAGAAAGCTCTTTAGAGAGGCTGCATTAGAGATACACGGGCCCTTTGATGAGACTTAATCAATATGATCTCAAGGGGAATGCATAGTGCTCTTTGGCTAGCCTTCTGTAGTTTCTAGCTAGACTTTGTAGGGCTGTATGAAAAGTAATGACATAAGCTAGATATTTCAGCCGGGCTTAGCCAACATTGCGTCAATGGGTATGTTCTTTTGGTTGAAAGAAAAAATGACTTCTGAAACATTAGTGGAGGAAATGGCCGTTGTAAAGAAATACTCTAATACATAACCTAATGGCAACACAAGGTCACTAATAAAAATAATTTTTAGATGTCTCTTTGATAATGGGTCCTCTCCCTGGGGCAGAGCACTAATGGTTACCTCTTTAAACATTCCATTCCATGTGTTAGTCTAGTCAATATTAGGTCAAAACATTAACAGTTAATAGAGTAGCTACATCCAAATGGAAGGTTACCTATTAAAAACTGTAAATCCCCCCCACTGCCCATTTCCCAGGTGGTTTGGGAGAGGAAGAGTGTGGTCTGGATGAGGAAGAGTTATATGTAAAACAAGCAGGGGCAGCTGGGCACACACCTTGGATGACAGGGCACTCAAAAGCATTCTATTGCTCAAACGCGCCGCCTCCGACGCACAAACGCGCCGCCTCCGACGCACAAACGCGCCGCCTCTGACGCACAAACGCGCCGCCTCTGACGCACAGTCTCTAACGCACCGCCTCTGACGCACAAACGCGCCGCCTCTGACGCACAAACGCGCCGCCTCTGACGCACAGTCTCTAACGCACAGTCTCTAACACACAAACGCACAGTCTAACGCACAGTTTCTAACACAGTCTAACGCACAGTCTCTAACGCACAGTCTCTAACGCACAGTCTCTAACGCACAAACGCACAGTCTAATGCACAAACGCACAGTTTCTAACACACAAACGCACAGTCTAACGCACAAACGCACAGTTTCTAACACACAAACGCACAGTCTAACGCACAAACGCACAGTCTAACGCACAAACGCACAGTTTCTAACACAGTCTAACGCACAGTCTCTAACACACAAACGCACAGTCTCTAACGCACAAACGCACAGTCTCTAACGCACAAACGCACAGTCTCTAACGCGCAAACACACAGTCTCTAACGCACAAACACACAGTCTCTAACGCACAAACACACAGTCTCTAACACACAGTCTCTAACACACAGACACACAGTCTCTAACACACAAACACACAGTCTCTAACACACAAACACACAGTCTCTAACACACAAACACACAGTCTCTAACACACAAACACACAGTCTAACACACAAACACACAGTCTCTAACACACAAACACACAGTCTCTAACGCACAAACACACAGTCTCTAACGCACAAACACACAGTCTCAACGCACAAACACACAGTCTAACGCACAAACACACAGTCTAACGCACAAACACACAGTCTAACGCACAAACACACAGTCTAACGCACAAACACACAGTCTCTAACACACACACACACACACACACGTCTAACGCACAAACACACGGTCTAACACACAAACACACAGTCTAACACACAGTCTCTAACACACAAACACACAGTCTCTAACACACAGTCTCTAACGCACAAACACAGTCTAACGCACAAACACACAGTCTATAACACACAAACACACAGTCTAACACACAAACACACAGTCTCTAACACACAAACACACAGTCTCTAACACACAAACACACAGTCTCTAACACACAAACACACAGTCTCTAACACACAAATACAGTCTCTAACACACAAACACACAGTCTCTAACACACAAACACACAGTCTCTAACACACAGTCTCTAACACACAAACACAGTCTCTAACACACAGTCTCTAACACACAAACACAGTCTCTAACGCACAAACACACAGTCTCTAACGCACAAACACACAGTCTCTAACGCACAAACACACAGTCTCTAACACACAAACACACAGTCTCTAACACACAAACACACAGTCTCTAACACACAGTCTCTAACACACAAACACACAGTCTCTAACGCACAGTCTCTAACGCACAAACACACAGTCTCTAACGCAGTCTAACGCACAAACACACAGTCTAACACACAAACACACAGTCTCTAACACACAAACACACAGTCTAACACACAAACACACAGTCTCTAACACACAAACACACAGTCTCTAACACACAAACACACAGTCTCTAACGCACAGTCTCTAACACACAAAAACACAGTCTCTAACGCACAGTCTCTAACACACAAACACACAGTCTCTAACACACACACAGTCTCTAACACACAAACACAAAGTCTAACACACAAACACACAGTCTCTAACACACAAACACACAGTCTCTAACACACAGTCTCTAACACACAGTCTCTAACACACAGTCTCTAACACACAGTCTCTAACACACAGTCTCTAACACACAGTCTCTAACACACAGTCTCTAACACACAAACACACCGTCTCTAACGCACAAACACACCGTCTCTAACACACAAACACACCGTCTCTAACACACAAACACACAGTCTCTAACACACAGTCTCTAACACACAAACACACAGTCTCTAACACACAGTCTCTAACACACAAACACACAGTCTCTAACACACAAACACACAAACACACAGTCTCTAACACACAAACACACAGTCTCTAACACACAAACACAGTCTCTAACACACACAGTCTCTACACACAAACACAGTCTCTAACACACAGTCTCTAACACACAAACACAGTCTCTAACGCACAAACACACAGTCTCTAACGCACAAACACACAGTCTCTAACGCACAAACACACAGTCTCTAACGCACAAACACACAGTCTCTAACACACAAACACACAGTCTCTAACACACAAACACACAGTCTCTAACACACAGTCTCTAACACACAAACACACAGTCTCTAACGCACAGTCTCTAACGCACAAACACACAGTCTCTAACGCAGTCTAACGCACAAACACACAGTCTAACACACAAACACACAGTCTCTAACGCACAAACACACAGTCTCTAACACACAAACACACAGTCTCTAACACACAAACACACAGTCTCTAACACACAGTCTCTAACACACAGTCTCTAACACACAAACACACAGTCTCTAACGCACAGTCTCTAACGCACAAACACACAGTCTCTAACGCAGTCTAACGCACAAACACACAGTCTAACACACAAACACACAGTCTCTAACACACAAACACACAGTCTGTAACACACAAACACACAGTCTAACACACAAACACACAGTCTAACACACAAACACACAGTCTCTAACACACAAACACACAGTCTCTAACACACAAACACACAGTCTCTAACGCACAGTCTCTAACACACAAAAACACAGTCTCTAACACACAAACACACAGTCTCTAACACACACACAGTCTCTAACACACAAACACACAGTCTCTAACACACAAACACACAGTCTCTAACACACAAACACAAAGTCTAACACACAAACACACAGTCTAACACACAAACACACAGTCTCTAACACACAAACACACAGTCTCTAACACACAGTCTCTAACGCACAGTCTCTAACGCACAGTCTCTAACGCACAGTCTCTAACGCACAGTCTCTAACGCACAAACGCACAGTCTCTAACGCGCAAACGCACAGTCTCTAACGCGCAAACGCACAGTCTCTAACGCGCAAACGCACAGTCTCTAACGCGCAAACACACAGTCTCTAACGCACAAACACACAGTCTCTAACGCACAAACACACAGTCTCTAACGCACAAACACACAGTCTCTAACACACAAACACACAGTCTCTAACACACAGTCTCTAACACACAAACACACAGTCTCTAACGCACAAACACACAGTCTCTAACGCACAGTGTCTAACACACAAACACACAGTCTCTAACACACAAACACACAGTCTCTAACACACAAACACACAGTCTCTAACACACAAATACACAGTCTCTAACACACAAACACACAGTCTCTAACACACAGTCTCTAACACACAGTCTCTAACACACAAACACACAGTCTCTAACACACAGTCTCTAACACACAGTCTCTAACACACAGTCTCTAACACACAGTCTCTAACACACAGTCTCTAACACACAGTCTCTAACACAGTCTCTAACACACAGTCTCTAACGCACAAACACACAGTCTCTAACACACAAACACACAGTCTCTAACACACAAACACACAGTCTCTAACACACAAACACACAGTCTCTAACACACAGTCTCTAACACACAAACACACAGTCTCTAACACACTAACACACAGTCTCTAACACACAGTCTCTAACACACAGTCTCTAACACACAGTCTCTAACACACAGTCTCTAACGCAGTCTCTAACGCACAGTCTCTAACGCACAGTCTCTAACGCACAAACACACAGTCTCTAACACACAAACACACAGTCTCTAACACACAAACACACAGTCTCTAACACACAAACACACAGTCTCTAACACACAAACACACAGTCTCTAACACACAAACACACAGTCTCTAACACACAAACACACAGTCTCTAACACACAGTCTCTACACACACCAGTCTCTAACACACAAACACACCGTCTCTAACACACAAACACACCGTCTCTAACACACAAACACACAGTCTCTAACACACAAACACACAGTCTCTAACGCACAAACACACAGTCTCTAACACACAGTCTCTAACACACAGTCTCTAACACACAAACACACAGTCTCTAACACACAAACACACAGTCTCTAACACACACCCGTCTCTAACACACAAACACACAGTCTCTAACACACAAACACACAGTCTCTAACACACAGTCTCTAACACACAAACACACAGTCTCTAACACACAAACACACAGTCTCTAACACACAAACACACAGTCTCTAACACACAGTCTCTAACACACAAACACACAGTCTCTAACACACTAACACACAGTCTCTAACACACAGTCTCTAACACACAGTCTCTAACACACAGTCTCTAACACACAGTCTCTAACGCAGTCTCTAACGCACAGTCTCTAACGCACAGTCTCTAACGCACAAACACACAGTCTCTAACACACAAACACACAGTCTCTAACACACAAACACACAGTCTCTAACACACAAACACACAGTCTCTAACACACAAACACACAGTCTCTAACACACAAACACACAGTCTCTAACACACAAACACACAGTCTCTAACACACAGTCTCTAACACACCGTCTCTAACACACAAACACACCGTCTCTAACACACAAACACACCGTCTCTAACACACAAACACACAGTCTCTAACACACAAACACACAGTCTCTAACGCACAAACACACAGTCTCTAACACACAGTCTCTAACACACAAACACACAGTCTCTAACACACAAACACACAGTCTCTAACACACAAACACACAGTCTCTAACACACAGTCTCTAACACACAAACACACCGTCTCTAACACACAAACGTACACAGCCCTCCTTTAATTTCTCTGTCAGCCCTAGAACAATCTCCTACACAGCAGGTACTAAATCTGCCCATCCTGCCTCCTGCTGTGTTGGTGACAGTGGTTAGGGCAGTGACAGTTGTGAGGTCTCAGGTCTCCTTACCCTCGGCAACGGTGAGCAGGTTTCCAAAGTCTGCAGCGGTGTGTGAGGGCGGGGGCTCAGAATTCTTGACCTGGCCCAGCATGAGGAAGGGGTCGTAGTCAGTGGAGAGGTCAGACAGGCTTAGGAGGTAGTGGCTCTGCTGGGTGTGCAGGTTGGAGCCAGAGACACAACAGTGAAGCACCTACCGAACAGGATTGAAGATAGGAGTCAACACCTAAAGCAACTACAAGAGGAAAACAGTGGTAATGTGGTAATCTTGCATGTGGCATGTGGTGGTAACCTTGGATACAGTCACTGCTACTGTTCCTTTGCGTGGCTGGCTGCACAGCATCAACGAGCACATGGGACTCATAAATGAGGTACATCACACACTCAAACAGACACACTACCCAGTCTGCCTGAGATTAAAGCATGCAACAGTGGTGGCATTGACCAACAGCGGGAGCCAGTGAATAGCTGAACAACACTGACCTTACAGTATCTGAAACAAAGGTGAAGTAACTAAGTAAGTTACTAACTAAGTAAGAGGAAAATTATACAGTAATCTCGAACGCAGAGGTTGCGAGTATGGAAGATAATCTTTGCTTATTGCACTTCGAATGGTTCAGGAACATATGGAGGAGGAATATACAGTCTGTTTGTCATGGTGAGACGGCCATCTAAGAGAAGAGAAGCTCTTTATTGCCACTAATCCATTTCTCCTGTGATGAGTGTATCGATCTGCATAACAGATGGTACGGCATCAGTCCGTTGGGTTGGCAGGACTAGATAAGACCCGCTGGGTCAGTTGATTACACTGATTGGACAGGTTTACTCTGTTTGATTTAATTAAGATTTTATCCCTCTGCTCATGTTGCCCCACACACACACACACACACACACACACACACACACACACACACACACACACACACCTGTGTGCTGTAAGCAGAGAAGTGCTTGGAAGCTACGCCTGACATATCAGACAATAGCAAACTGTGGGGCCTCTTACACTGAGTGGGTGGACTTGGTAAACCCTTTGTGGAGGCTGGTCCATGTAAATGAATGGCTAATCCCATTCAACACACACATACACACTTGGCTGAGGCTCAGAGGAGAGGCGCAGGTTCTGTCATCTGAAACAGTATTGTGTGGGGAAATGCAGACAGTATGTGGATTATTATGCCTAACAGTCCTCTGGGCATGGGGGGGGGGGGATTAGAGTTTATGGTGAAAAGGCCAGAACCAAACAGCTGCCACACCAAAGCCCCAAAGTGGTTCCTCTGTGGAGGAGAAAAAAAATCTTTGGCTTGCTTGACAACTAAGTGGCTGCACATCACATAGCAACAGTTCCAGGAAGGTAACACACACTCGAACAAACATGGATAGTTGCAGATGTGCACAGAGGCACATATGCACACTCACTCACAGACGCACAAAAACATACACACAAGCAAATAGACCACTCACGCACGCACGCGTACGCACAGCGAGGGGAGGGTGCAGCTGCTGAGACAGGCAGAGAGCAGATGGAGGAGCCGGAGTGGAGCTCCAGTGAACCAATAAGGTCCAGATCAATCATGCCTTTTACACAGAGAAGCCTCATGCTGTTAGACACAAATACACCAAAAAGTTCAAATCCTCAGCAGAGATGCAGAAATGTCCCATCTCTCTTCATCATTGTATGAATGGCTCACTTTTAAGTTTAATCTGCTCACTGACTTGTTAAGGGAAACATCTGATACAAATCCAGAAGCGAGGCAGAATAAAGTATGCATAAACAAGACAAATTGCTTTATTCATTTTGTGAGGTTTACTGCTATGTAAATTAGTGCCTAGCTGAAAAGACTGAGTAAAGAAAAACTTTATAAACTTTACTGTGATGTGCTCAATAGAACAACAAATAACATTGAATTCCAAGATAGCAGCTGCAGTCTCTCTCATTTTAAGAAATATTCTATTAAAATCTAGACAGGCTTGTAGTTCCAGGCTTATCACGAGGACAAAGACACTAGAGGTCGACCGATTAATCGGAATGGCCGATTAATTAGGGCCGATTTCAAGTTTTCATTACACCTTTATTTAACTAGGCAAGTCAGTTAAGAACACATTCTTATTTTCAATGACGGCCTAGGAACGGTGGGTTAACTGCCTTGTTCAGGGGCAGAACGACAGATTTTTACCTTGTCAGCTCGGGGATTTAATCTTGCAACCTTACGGTTGTCCAACGCTCTAACCACCTGCTTTACATTGCACTCCACGAGGAGCCTGCCTGTTATGCGAATGCAGTAAGAAGCCAAGGTAAGCTGCTAGCTAGCATTAAACTTATCTTATAAAAAACAATCAATCAATCATAATCACTAGTTAACTACACATGGTTGATTATATTACTACTTCATCTAGCCTGTCCTGCGTTGCATACAATCGATGCGGTGCGCATTCGCGAAAAAGGACTGTCGTTGCTCCAACGTGTACCTAACCAAAACTTAAAATCAATACACAAGTATATATTTTTAAACCTGCATATTTAGTTAATATTGCCTGCTAACATGAATTTCTTTTAACTAGGGAAAATGTGTCACCTCTTGCAACAGAGTCAGGGTATATGCAGCAGTTTGGGCCGCCTGGCTCATTGCGCACTGTGTGAAGACTATTTCTTCCTAACAAAGACAGCCAACTTCGCCAAACGGGGGATGATTTAACAAAAGCGCATTTGCGAAAAAAGCACAATCGTTGCACGACTGTACCTAACCATAAACATCAATGCCTTTCTTAAAATCAATACACAGAAGTATATATTTTTAAACCTGCATATTTAGCTAAAAGAAATCCAGGTTATCAGGCAATATTTACCAGATGAAATTGTGTCACTTCTCTTGCGTTCATTGCACGCAGAGTCAGGGTATATGCAACAGTTTGGGCCGCCTGGCTCGTTGCGAACTAATTTGCCAGAATTGTACGCAATTATGACATAACATTGAAGGTTGTGCAATGTAACAGGAATATTTAGACTTAGGGATGCCACCCGTTAGATAAAATACGGAACGGTTATTCTGAAAGAATAAACGTTTTGTTTTCGAGATGATAGTTTCCGGATTCGACCATATTAATGACCTAAGGCTCGTATTTCTGTGTGTTTATTATATTATAATTAAGTCTATGATTTGATATTTGATAGAGCAGTCTGACTGAGCGATGGTAGGCAGCAGCAGGCTCGTAAGCATTCATTCAAACAGCACTTTTGTGCGTTTTGCCAGCAGCTCTTCGCTGTGCTTCAAGCATTGCGCTGTTTATGACTTTAAGCCTATCAACCCCCGACATTAGGCTGGTGTAACCGATGTGAAATGGCTAGCTAGTTAGCGGGGTGCGCGTTAATAGCGTTTCAAACGTCACTCGCTCTGAGACTTGGAGTAGTTGTTCCCCTTGCGCTGCATGGGTAACGCTGCTTCGAGAGTGGCTGTTGTCGATGTGTTCCTGGTTCGAGCCCAGGTAGGAGCGAGGAGAGGGACGGAAGCTATACTGTTACACTGGCAATACTAAAGTGCCTATAAGAACATCCAATAGTCAAAGGTATATGAAATACAAATCGTATAGAGAGAAATAGTCCTATAATTCCTATAATAACTACAACCTAAAACTTCTTACCTGGGAACATTGAAGACTCATGTTAAAAGGAACCACCAGCTTTCATATGTTCAGGTTCTGAGCAAGGAACTTAAACGTTAGCTTTCTTACATGGCACATATTGCACTTTTACTTTCTTCTCCAACACTTTGTTTTTGCATTATTTAAACCAAATTGAACATGTTTCATTATTTATTTGAGGCCAAATTGATTTTATTGATGTATTATATTAAGTTAAAATAAGTGTTCATTCAGTATTGTTGTAACTGTCATTATTACGAAACATTTATTTTATAAAAAAAATAAAAAAAATTACAATAAAAATATGAAATTATAATAAAAAAAATATTCAATAAAAAATAAAAATATACATATATTTTTTTATAATAATAAAATAAAAATAAATAAAAAATAATAATAATATATATAAAGAAAATATATATATAAAAAAAAAATAATAATAATTAAAAAAAACCCGGCTGATTAATCGGTATCGGCTTTTTTTTGGTCCTCCAATAATTGGTATTGGCGTTGAAAAAATCATACATCGGTCAACCTCTAAAAGACACATCTAAATAATTTGACCATTTCTTATCAGGGGTGACATCCATATAAAGGTTTGTGTTTGACCGCATCTGTCAAACCTCCAATGAATAACACCTCATTCATTTAGCCTGACGCTCAGCCTCTTCCTCAGCATTTAAATCTCTAAATAAGGGTTCAAACACCCAATCGGTCAAAATAAAAAGACGAGAAACAAAACTAAACCTGTTATAAATGAATGTTTTTGAGTATTACATGTGTAATAGCAAACAGGTGGGGTGGTTAGGTGGGCATTCTCACATAACAGTGGAAACTGGAAACAAAAATTGGAAACTGAATTTCCAAGGCGGCATAGATTAAACTTTAAAATGTTGAATAGGGCATCTGAATAGGGCTGTGGTGGAAGTAAGACAAAGTACTTTGACACTGTATTCTCTCTCTTTTACCCACCCTGTAGATGTAGTCGAGCAGAGGGGCCTTGTGGGATGTGGAGTCCTCCAGCACAGGCATGGTGATGGGCTCCAGCAGCATACTCAGGGGCATGGCCATGCACCAGTCCAGCAGGCACAGCAGCAGAGACACCATTAGCTGAGTCATACAAAGAGAGGAGAGGCCTTTTCCATTAGCCCAGCACCCTCCACACACAATGAAGCCTACTGTACGCAAAGATAATCAATAAAACAGCTAGGGAGGGTGTGAGGGAGGGAGTGAGGTAGGGACAGAGAGGGAGGTCTGGAGGGAGAAAAAGAGAGAGAGCTGGAGAAAAGGAGAGAGAAATCAGGAGGGGAAAGACACAAATAGGGCCCAGATAGAACAAGATTCCTGTGCAAATGCACTTGCTACATCTATGAAAAAAGGGTCCTTTAGCATTTCCCCGTACCTTTTTGTCAGCCTCCACTGCTGAGTGCTCTGCGCTCGGCAACAGAAATGCTATAGTAGCCACAAAGATCTGCATGGGACAAAAATAAGGGGACATGTTGATTCTATATATTTCTCAAGTGAAAGAAGATAGCATGTCTGATAAAAGGAGATGCTTAGGTGAGCTGAGGGGGAGCCGTGTCATCCTACCTCAATGATTTTCTTTGGGAGAGAGCGCTCTAGCCTCTGGAGGTGTTCCCAGTGAGAGATGAGGAGCTGGAACAGGTCACAGGCTACATGAGCCACAGCCTTGTTCCCAAACTGACGAGCGAGCAAGAGAGTGAGAGAGAGAGACCCGGTAATGATCAAAATCCAGAAAAGAGCCGTTAAATTCTACAACCACCTAAAAGGAAGCGATTCCCAAACCTTCCATAACAAAGCCATCACATACAGAGAGATGAACCTGGAGAAGAGTCCCCTAAGCAAGCTGGTCCTGGGGCTCTGTTCACAAACACACCCCACAGAGCCCCAGGACAGCAACACAATTAGACCCAACCAAATCATGAGAAAACAAAAAGATAATTATTTTCAATGCGTCAAGTAATTAACAAAAAACAGAGCAAACTAGAATGCTATTTGGCCCTAACCAGAGTACACAGTAGCAGAATACCTGACCACAGTGACTGACCCAAACTTAAAGAAAGCTTTGACTACGTACAGACGCCATGAGCATAGCCTTGCTATTGAGAAAGGCCGCTGTAGGCAGACCTGGCTCTCAAGAGAAGACAGGCTATGTGCACACTGCCCACAAAATGAGGTGGAAACTGAGCTGCACTTCCTAACCTCCTGCCAAATGTATAATCATATCAGAGACACATTATTTCCCTCAGATTACATGGGTCCACAAAGAATTAGAAAACAAACCCGATTTTGATAAACTCCCATATCTACAGGGTGAAATACCACAGCATGCCAACACAGCAGCAAGATTTGTGAGCTGTTGCTACAAGGGCAAACTTCCATTGTAAATACAACCCATATTTATGTTAATCTATTTTCCCTCTTGTACTTTAACCATTTGCACATCGTTACATTACTGTATATATACATAACATTTGTAATGTCTTTATTCTTTTGGAACTTTGTGAGTGAAATGTTTACTGTTCATTTTATTGTTTATTTCACTTTTGTATATTATCTACTTCACTTGCTTTGGCAATGTTAACAAACCCAGCAAAAAAATACATGTCCTCTCACTGTCAACTGCGTTTATTTTCAGCAAACTTAACATGTGTAAATATTTGTATGAACATAAGATTCAACAACTGAGATATAAATTGAACAAGTTCCACAGACATGTGACTAACAGAAATTGAATAATGTATCCCTGAACAAAGGGGGGGGGTCAAAAGCAGCAGTCAGTGTCTGGTATTAAGTACTGATCCCAGTATTAAGTACTGATCCCAGTATTAAGTACTGATCCCAGTATTGATCCCACTCCAGAGTACAGGCCTCGGTGTAACGCTCATTCCTTTGACAATAAACGCGAATCCGACCATCACCCCTGGTGAGACAAAACCACGACTCGTCAGTGAAGAGCACTTTTTGCCAGTCCTGTCTGGTCCAGCGATGGTGGGTTTGTCCCCATAGGCGACGTTGTTGCGATGATGTCTGGTGAGGACCTGCCTTACAATAGGCCTACAAGCCCTCAGTCCAGCCTCTCTCAGCCTATTGTGGACAGTCTGAGCACTGATGGAGGAATTGTGCATTCCTGGTGTAATCCAGGCAGTTGTTGTTGCCATCCTGTACCTGTCCCGCAGGTGTGATGTTCGGATGTACCAATCCTGTGCAGGTGTTGTTACACGTGGTCTGCCACTGCGAGGACAATCAACTGTCCGTCCTGTCTCCCTGTAGCGCTGTCTTAGGCGTCTCACAGTACGGACATTGCAATTTATTGCCCTGGCCACATCTGCAGTCCTCATGCCTCCTTGCAACATGCCTAAGGCATGTTCACACAGATGAGCAGGGACCCTGGGCATCTTTCTTTTGGTGTTTTTCAGAGTCAGTAGAAATACCTCTTTAGTGTCCTAAGTTTTCATAACTGGGACTTTAATTGCCTACCGTCTGCAAACTGTTAGTGTCTTAACGACCGTTCCACAGGTGCATGTTCATTAATTGTTTATGATTCATTGAACAAGCATGGTAAACAGTGTCTAAACCCTTTACAATGAAGACCTGTGAAGTTATTTGGATTTTTACGAATTATCTTTGAAAGACAGGGTCCTGAAAAAGGGACGTTTCTTTTTTTGCTGAGTTGATGTTTCCCATGCCAATGAAGCTCCTTGAATTTAATTTAATTTAATTGAGAGCGCGCACGAGAGAGAGGACAGCAAACGAGAGATCAGGGTTCAAGGTGTTCTGAAGTCAACAACGTAGTAGGATGAGTAATTGTATAAAACTATTATGGGGACCTCTGGCATAACAGAAAAAGGTATGAAAATGTCTTGGTTCTGCAAAGAACTTTCTTTCAAACTAAAGTTTATGGACCGATTGGCAGGCCCAGTTGTGTTGTTAAAAAAGGGGATCTGTAATTCAAGGCACAGAAATAGAATGTCCCCTGTTTTCTAGCGGAATGCCTATTGACATGTAACAAGAGCAGACAATGCAGGATTGCAAAAATGGCCCAATACAAAGACAGATCCAGAGAGTTCAACACCTGCTTTCAGAAAAGCACCCCTCCCTCCGTTCACCCACTCATCCCCTTTATTTTGGGCCAGCCGGATGTGTGCATCAGGTTGGGCAGGGCAGTGAATACTGCTCCATTAGAGGGGTATTGCACCAGCAAGAAACTTAAATGCTTAAATTGGCCTGCATCCACTGAGCGCGAGTGGTCTGGAAATTACACCACCGCCCCCAAGCTCTTTTCCCAAAAACCCTCAGGAAACACTGGTTCTCTCTGCATCTATCCACTGATAGACAGGGGAGCAGAGGTTTTCAAAAACATGCTGTCCAGGAGTCACGCCACTGAGCACGTTCTCACTCACATAGACGCTGATGCATAAACACACTCACCTTTAGTGTTACGCCCAGTACATTGATGGCATCCTTGACCTGGTGGTGAATATTATTCTGCATCAGTTCCTCACATACCCACAGGCCCAGACTACATACAGCTATACACCTAGAACACACAGAAGACCAGTGAGAGAATACTGATGCATGCTATGGGACCAATTACATTCTTACTCATGTTGTATCTCTGAAGTCGCATTACCCCCTTTTCATTTTCTTCTTACATTACACAAATTCATCAAATCTTTTATTTCATTATACTATTTCTTTGAAATGTGAACATGAATCCAATCAGTCCCATTCCCTCCACACGACTGTACCTTTCTTCTGTACCCCCATCGCTTTCATACCTGGCTGCCTCACAGGGTTCATTGCGTGCCGTCTTCAGTAAGATGTTGACCAGATAGTCCTGAAAGGAGAGGACAGAGAATACATGATGAACAATCCACTTCATATACCATCCTATTCATCAAGATACTTCAACTCTATCTCCTACACAATGTTTTTATTAGTTTGCTGTCTGAGTATTTACTGAAAGGACAAAGTAAATGTAAGAACTCTGAATACCTTAATGTCCTCATTCCCGACGACGATGTCATCAGTTCCAGGAACAGTCTGCAGTAGAGGAATCTGCAAGTAGAGGTTGGGAAAGCAGACCAGCGACCCAAGGACGGTCTGTGCGTCAATCCTCGGAGCCTTTCAGATGAAAATAACACACATTCATTGTCTCGTCACTACAGAACTCTGATTATGTTGCATGACACATTTTCTTGAAGGAAAAGCCTCCAGGAGAAAAGTCTCCAGGAGAAAAGCCTCCAGGAGCAGCAGCATTATGTCCTTTAACTCACTGAATATGTTGTTTCTATGGAGTTGAATACTGTGTAGTACATTCAACACACCTATCTGAACTTCTAAATGAAGTATAGCAGAATATGTTTAACGATCCTAAATACATTTGAATACATATTGCATCACATTTGATGTAAGCCTGCCTGCCTGTGTGTCTGTGTGCGTGTCTGTGTACCTCGGAGGTGTCATGGCTGAGGATGCGTGCTGCAGCGGTGATGAAGTCTCCCACCAGCATAGTGAAGCCAGGCAGGCCCAGGTAGAAGAAGCGTGGGGAACAGGAACGGATCACTGTGTTTAGAATGTCCTGAGAGGGAACACAAACACACCACACAGATGGACATGGTGGTCAGGTCAATGGATGGATTGAATGAGCAGTAAAATAAAGACAGAGCCATATTTTTTGTAAGCAGGTGGCATGTATTTCTGATATTGTGATGGGTGTATTTTGGGGAATGGACAGACACTGAGCTCTGGAAAAGAATGACAGCATAGTAGTGCATCCCAAATTGCTACAAATATAACAACAGTGCACTCAGGAGAGCACAGCATTTCACAGTCCATATCTTACAAAAACAAAATGAGAGTGTGAATGAGGGATGGAGAAAAAGGGAGGGGAAGAAAGAGGCAGCAGATGGGTTGATCACACAGCACAAGGGAAGGGGAATGGTGTAACAAAAGTACCACACACACACACACACACACACACACACACACACACACACACACACACACACACACACACACACACACACACACTATTAGAAAAAGTATTGAAGAGGGATTTAAGTATGTGTGAGCAGAACGTACCGCTCCACAATAACAATGGTCGACGGTCATCTCATTACCCTGATGGCTAGTAAAGTACAGTATACTGAAAACATGCATTGGGTTGGGTATATTAATAAAGTACTGTGTCTAATAAAGAACTGAAATAGGTTGCAGTGGATGACCTCACATTGCCTTAAATGTCAGGAGTAAACTGAAATTCTTGAGATAAGAATGTAATAGAACTACATGGTTGGGGGGGTTGTTTGCTTAACTGTATGTGTGTGTGTGTGTGTGTGTGTGTGTGTGTGTGTGTGTGTGTGTGTGTGTGTGTGTGTGTGTGTACACAGCCAAGGTCCAGGCCAGGAACACCTGCCTTTTGGATAGCTGTAAACGTGTGTAAATCAGGTGGTTCAAACAGCGGCCTTGTGTCTCCCTAAGTCCTAAACCCCAGTACCCCTCAGCAAACACCCGACACACTCCTCCCCAACCCCTCTCCAACCCCTCCCCAACCCACCCACTACATTAATCCCTCAAATGAAGCCTTTGTAGACACAGAGTGGGGAAACAAAAGAGGAATATAAAAACACACAGGCAATAAGGAACCAGTCAAAACATATCGTGTCGGCAGTGTTGGGTTTGGAGGCCCATTTTACCCTAATTTCTGCCGTAATTGACCTCTGAGAGGCGTAATGTCGGCTGATCGCCTGAAGTTAGCGTTTTAGGGGAAGCATTTCCATTCTGCCTGTAAGTAGAGGGAGCTGGAAGTGAAAGGAGTGTGTGGTAGTAGAGATTTGAGCACTGCTGCGTGCGGTGGGGCTGAGGGTTGGCACTAGGATTGGCCTGCTCTGCTCTGTTCAACAAAAGGTGCATTAATACAAGCCTGACAGGAGGCTTCTTAAATTCTGCCGTGTTTGGTAGGCACACAACCCACATTTCTGACATGGAATGAAATATTTCCCCATTTACTGGTCATTAGTGACATCATGACACTGCTATCAGGAGTTTGTAAAATGGGGTTTTCCCAGTCGAGGCATGTTAATAGTTAGTGCCCATCTGTATGGCTATGTCAAGGTGTAGAGGTGCTTTTGGAGGGTTTAATCATCAACTAAACCGCTGGGTTTTGAACCGCAGCACAGCTCAACTGTCACATTTCCCTCTCTCTCCACAGACGGCAGTTACACAGATGAAACAATCCCTGTTTCTCTGATAAATTGAGGGGAAAAAAGAAAGCGATGGTTTTGCACAGGGAGAGCAGGTGTTAGAGAGATGTTTAATGAGTGGCTCACACAACCCTAGGAGGCACATTTAATGCACAAGCAACAACTTTTCAGTAGGCTGAACAGCACTCTTATTAAATAGATTACTGCCATTGTACAAAGGCCAAGGTAATGCTACTGCAGACTCGGTAGACTGCGCGCGAGACAGAGAGACAGAGAGAGACAGACTGGACAATACCAGTAACATTGGCAGCTAGGAGGAGATGTACCCTCCTTCATAGCCCCTCCTTTTTAGTGAAAAAACCCCGTCATGTTATATTTGCAAACATTTGCAGTGCTTAAATATTGTATAATCAGAGTATTTTTGTTGTTGTTGAACATTTCAAGAATAGACAGACCATTAAAATACAAAGAAATGGGGAAAATATATAGGGCGAATTTGAGTGGGACAGAGTAGCCTAAAGAGAGAAGAACAGTAGATTGTGGAGGGATACTGCAGGGGAGGGTGGATAGAGGAAGAAGGAGGGGAGGGGGATGGAGTAAGAGGCACATTGTTATGTAAAGCAGGCGTGCGGCTGGGCTGTCCCTCCATTGTGTGGCATGAGGACTCTTTCTCCGGCCAATTTGAACACGCTCCAGCACCCAGCCAGCTCAGCACTGGCAGCCAGGCCCCATATTATATTTAGGCACAACAAAAGCTGGAGAATGCCACACTGTCCCTCCTGGCCGGCCCCCTCATTTCTCTACAACGCATTCCCCGGGTGCCCCCCTTCCTCCACAATCTCTCCCTCACGGTCATCTCCGGCCCCGGTCATCTCCAGCTCTCCAGCTCTAGGTCAACATGTCACTAATGGAGCACGACAGACGTCAGTCCATAATTAATCACAAATACACGGCAGGAGCTCAAACATTACTTAACGACATGGAAAACATTCTAATAAGCTTGTTGTGCTGCCAAGGCGCAATATAAACCCGTCGGCAGAGGGAAAAAAACTAATTCATTTATTTACAGTTTTTCCCCCTTCAATCTCTTTCCAACTCATTCCCGCTCCTGTTTTCAGAGCAGCCAGCCGGCTAACCAGGCAGGCGGGCAGGGTGTGGTTAGATAGAGGAGGACCGTGCTGGAGTGAGCAGAGACAACATGCTAAAACAGTGGCCTCCACCGGCTGGCAGGAGGCGACAGAGAGAGAGAGGTCTGGAGAGATCCAGTTAACAGCTGAGCAGAGGCCTAGAAAACGCAAGACTACACTGGCGTGAACCCAGATGACTCTTACCTACGCACAATATATTACATCACCAGCTTCATCAACATTCCTCACATTTACCTTAGCTAGTCCAGAACAGGTAAAAGGGGTAAAGGTAATGCATAAGCAATGTCATCATCAGCAGGACCAATGTCAACACAACAAGAACAGGACGATAAGCATGTGCTATGTACCAGCGACAGTGCATTGAATCTTGCTGCTCTTGTATCGAAATGACAATGCAACAAAGCAACGATGCCTTTGGCTATAGCCCCATCTAGTGTTTTTTTAACCCACCTACACTCCCCCACATTTGGGGGACTAACCTATTTTTTTATATTAAAATGTTTATTTATTATTCAAATGTTTTATAATGAACAAAAGTAACATGCAACAATTTCAAAGATTTTACTGAGTTACAGTTGATTTAATGAAATCAGTCACATGAAATAAATTCATTAGGCCCTAATCTATGGATTTCACATGACTGGGAATACAGATGTGCATCTGTTGGACACAGATACCTTAAAAAAAGGTAGGGGCGTGGATAAAAAAAAAAGTCAGTATCTGGTGTGACCACCATTTGCCTCATGCAGCGCGATACATCTCCTTCGCATAGAGTTGATCAGGCTGGTGATTGTGGCCTGTGGAATGTTGTCCTACTCCTCTTCAATGGCTGTGTGAAGTTGCTGGATATTGCCGGGAACTGGAACACGCTGTTGTACACGTTGATCCAGAGCACCTCAAACTTGCTCAATGGGTGACATTGTAGGCCATGGAAGAACTGGGACATTTTCAGCTTCCAATAGTGTACAGATCCTTGCGACATGGGGCCGTGCATTATCTTGCTAAAACATGAGGTAATGGCGGTGGATGAATGGCATGACAATGGGCCTCAAGGTCTCGTCACGGTATCTCTATGCATTCAAACTGCCATCGGATAAAACGCAATTGTGTTCGTTGTCCGTAGCTTAAACCTGCCCTTCAGCTTCATTAAATAGTACCCGCAAAACACCAGTCTCAACGTCAACAGTGAAGAGGTGTCTCCGGGATGCTGGCCTTCTAAGGCAGTTACAAAGATAAAGCCTTATCTCAGACTGGCCAATAAAAAGAAAAGATTAAGATGGGCAAAAGAACACAGACACTGGACAGAGGAACTCTGCCTAGAAGGCCAGCATCCCGGAGTCGTCTCTTCACTGTTGACGTTGAGACTGGTGTTTGGCGGGTACTATTTAATGAAGCTGCCAGTTGAGGACTTGTGAGTCGTCTGTTTCTCAAACTAGACAATCTAATGTACTTGTCCTCTTGATTAGTTGTGCACCAGGGCCACCCACTCCTCTTTCTATCCTGGTTAGAGCCAGTCTGCACTGTATTGTAAAGGGAGTAGTACACAGCGTTGTATGAGATATTCAGTTTCTTGCCAATTTCTCGCATGGAATAGCCTTCATTTCTCAGAACAAGAATAGACTGACGAGTTTCAGAAGAAAGTTCTTTGTTTCTGGCCATTTTGAGCCTGTAATTGAACCCACAAATGTACATTTACATTTAAGTCATTTAGCAGACGCTCTTATCCAGAGCGACTTACAAATTGGTGCATTCACCTTATGATATCCAGTGGAACAACCACTTTACAATAGTGCATCTAAATCTTTTTAAGGGGGGGGGGTTAGAAGGATTACTTTATCCTATCCTAGGTATTCCTTAAAGAGGTGGGGTTTCAGCTGTCTCCGGAAGGTGGTGATTGACTCCGCTGTCCTGGCGTCGTGAGGGAGCTTGTTCCACCATTGGGGTGTCAGAGCAGCGAACAGTTTTGACTGGGCTGAGCGGGAACTGTGCTTCCTCAGAGGTAGGGGGGCCAGCAGGCCAGAGGTGGATGAACGCAGTGCCCTTGTTTGGTGTTCAACCTTCCCAAGTTCTCTCACGTCACCCCGCTCCTCCGCACACTCCACTTGCTTCCAGTTGAAGCTCGCATCTGCTACAAGACCATGGTGCTTGCCTACGGAGCTGTGAGGGGAACGGCACCTCCGTACCTTCAGTCTCTGATCAGTCCCTACACCCAAAGAAGGGCACTGCGTTCATCCACCTCTGGCCTGCTCGCCTCCCTTCCTCTGCGGAAGCACAGTTCCCGCTCAGCCCAGTCAAAACTGTTCGCTGCTCTGGCACCCCAATGGTGGAACAAGCTCCCTCACGACGCCAGGACAGCGGAGTCAATCACCACCTTCCGGAGACACCTGAAACCCCACCTCTTCAAGGAATACCTAGGATAGGATAAAGTAATCCTTCTAACCCCCCCCCCCCCCCCCCAAAAAAAAAAGATATAGATGTACTATTGTAAAGTGGTTGTTCCACTGGATATCATAAGGTGAATGCACCAATTTTTAAGTCGCTCTGGATAAGAGCGTCTGCTAAATGACGTAAATGTAAATATTGACGTGTTATTTGGTCCCACTTATCAGTAAAAACTTTTTTTGCAATCAAACCTTGTACTTTTTATGAGTGAAACTACAGCCACAGAATGCAACAGACCCAAGCTGTACTGCCAGAGCGGTCCCATTCTCTTGTGTTTGATAATGGCTCCCTCTTCTGGCCTTAGTTACAGGAATATACATCAAGTTGTTTCCACATATACAGTACAGGGAACATAGAATAGCACATGAAAACAGGAAAGGCAATGTTTCGACCCCTGTGGATCTTCGTCAGGCTTCCTCTTGGCCATACCTGTCTCATATGGACCCCTCATACTGAATAGATGTATTATTAACCGAAACCTGCTTAGTATAAAACTAACAGTGTCTGGCAAAAAATGTCCATGTGTTACCTGGTCCTCGCTGGTGAAGCCCTTGTGCATGACTTGGTAGAGATGGACCAGGAAGTCACTATTGGGCAGCACGTCCTGGTTCTTAGTCATCATCTCACAGATGAGTTTATAGGCCTGCAGCTTCCCCGTCTTGAACTCTGCTGGCAGCATGGTGGCCTGTGGGGGAGAGGGGGGAGGGAGAAAGGAGGAGAGAGGGAGAGCCACATGCATGTCTTTGATAGTTAGGTGATGTGTGTAGATGCAGTGGACCTCTGAGCAGCTGACTCACCTTGAAGAGCCAGGAGGCCAGCATTCTTAGAGGAGGGATGAAGACAGGGCGGGGAGGAGACGACTGGTTATCCACACTGATGCCCAGGTTGTCCCGGATCTGCAATTATTGCATTACTGCATTAGCCTGATTGAAAATCTACAGAATACATTGCCTTGCGAAAGTATTCACCCCCCTTGGCGTTTTTCCTATTTTGTTGCATTACAGTCTGTAATTTAAATGGGTTTGTATTTGGATTTCATGGAATGGACATACACAAAATAGTCCAAATTGGTGAAGTGAAATGAAAAAAATAACTTGTTTCAAAAAATTCAAAAAAATTCTAAACGGAAAAATGCTGCGTGCATATGTATTCACCCCTTTTGCTATGAAGCCCCTAAATAAGATCTGGTGCAACCAATTACCTTCAGAAGTCACATAATTAGTTAAAAAAAGTTAACCTGTGTGCAATCTATGTGTCACCTGATCTGTCACATGATCTCAGTATATATTCACCTGTTCTGAAAGGCCCCAGAGTCTGCAACACCACTAAGCAAGGGGCACCACCAAGCAAGCGGCACCATGAAAACCAAGGAGCTCTCCAAACAGGTCAGGGACAATGTTGTGGAGAAGTACAGATCAGGGTTGGGTTATAAAAAAATATCAGAAACTTTGAACATCCCACAGAGCACCATTTAATCGATTATAAAAAAATGGAAAGAAAATGGCACCACAACAAACCTGCCAAGAGAGGGCCGCCCACCAAAACTCACGGACCAGGCAAGGAGGGCATTAATCAGACAGGCAACAAAGAGACCAAAGATAACCCTGAAGAAGCTGCAGAGCTCCACAGCGGAGATTGGACTATCTGTCCATAGGACCACTTTAAGCCGTACACTTCACAGAGCTGGGCTTTATGGAAGAGTTGCCAGAAAAAAGCCATCGCTTAAAGAAAAAAATAAGCAAACACGTTTGGTGTTCGCCAAGAGGCATATGGGAGACTCCCCAAACATATGGAAGAAGATACTCTGGTCAGATTAGACTAAAATTGAGTTCTTTGACCATCAAGGAAAACGCTATGTCTGGCGCAAACCCAACACCTTTCATCACCCGAGAACACCATCCCCACAGTGAAGCATGGTGGTGGCAGCATCATGCTGTGGGGATGTTTTTCATCGGCAGGGACTGGGAAACTGGTCAGAATTGAATTTATTTTTATTTATTTCACCTTTATTTAACCAGGTAGGCAAGTTGAGAACAAGTTCTCATTTACAATTGCGACCTGGCCGAGATAAAGCAAAGCACTTCGACAACATACAACAACACAGAGTTACACATGGAGTAAAACAAACATAGTCAATAATACAGTAGAAAAATACATCTATATACAATGTGAGCAAATGAGTTGAGATAAGGGAGGTAAAGGCAAAAAAAAGGCCATGGTGGCAAAGTAAATACAATATAGCAAGTAAAACACTGGAATGGTAGATTTGTAGTAGAAGAAAGTGCAAAGTAGAAATAGAAATAATGGGGTGCAAAGGAGCAAAATAAATACAGTAGGGGAAGAGGTAGTTGTTTGGGCTAAATTATAGATGGGCTATGTACAGGTGCAGTGATCTATGAGCTGCTCTGACAGCTGGTGCTTAAAGCTAGTGAGGGAGATAAGTATTTCCAGTTTCAGAGATTTTTGTAGTTCGTTCCAGTCATTGGCAGCAGAGACCTGGAAGGAGAGACGGCCAAAGGAGGAATTGGCTTTGGGGGTGAGCAGAGAGATATACCTGCTGGAGCGTGTGCTACAGGTGGGTGCTGCTATGGTGACCAGTGAGTGGAGATAAGGGGGAACTTTACCTAGCAGGGTCTTGTAGATGACCTGGAGCCAGTGGGTTTGGCGACGATTATGAAGCGAAGGCCAGCCAACGAGAGCGTACAGGTCGCAGTGGTGGGTAGTATATGGGGCTTTGGTGACAAAACGGATGGCACTGTGATAGACTGCATCCAGTTTGTTGAGTAGGGTATTGGAGGCTATTTTGTAAATGACATCGCCGAAGTCGAGGATCGGTAGGATGGTCAGTTTTACGAGGGTATGTTTAGCAGCATGAGTGAAGCATGCTTTGTTGCGAAATAGGAAACCAATTCTAGATTTAACTTTGGATTGGAGATGTTTGATGTGAGTCTGGAAGGAGAGTTTACAGTCTAACCAGACACCTAGGTATTTGTAGTTGTCCACATATTCTAAGTCAGAACCGTCCAGAGTAGTGATGCTGGACAGGCGGGCAGGTAGCGATCGGTTGAAGAGCATGCATTTAGTTTTACTTGTATTTAGGAGCAGTTGGAGGCCACGGAAGGAGTGTTGTATGGCATTGAAGCTCGTCTGGAGGGTTGTTAACCTGTTATGGCTAGGGGGCAGTATTTTCACGGCCGGATTAAAAACGTACCCGATTTAATCTGATTATTACTCCTGCCCAGAAACTAGAATATGCATATAATCATTAGCTTTGGATATAAAACACTCCAAAGTTTCTAAAACTGTTTGAATGGTGTCTGTGAGTATAACAGAACTCATTTGGCAGGCCAAAACCTGAGAAGATTCTATGCAGGAAGTGCCCTGTCTGACAATTTCTTGCCCTTCTTGATTATCTCTATCCATTACAGGGGATCTCTGCTGTTACGTGACACTTCCTACGGCTCCCATGGGCTCTCAGAAGGCGGCAAAAAGCTGAATCGTGGCTTTGCAGGCTCTGGCTGAAAAAAAGTAGCGCGTTTGGGTAGTGGCTGGTCACAGTACTGTGAGACTCAGGCTCGTGCCCGAGTCGACCCCATGCTTTATTTTCTTTCGTCTGTTTACCTAAACGCAGATTCCCGGTCAGAATATTATTGCTTTTTTACGAGAAAAATGGCATAAAAATTGATTTTAAACAGCGGTTGACATGCTTCGAAGTACGGTAATGGAATATTTAGAAATCTTTTGTCACGAAATGCGCCATGCTCGTGACCCTTATTTACACTTCGGATAGTGTCTTGAACGCATGAACAAAACGCCGCTATTTGGATATAACAATGGATTATTTTGAACCAAACCAACATTTGTTATTGAAGTAGCAGTCCTGGGAGTGCATTCTGACGAAGAACACCAAAGGTAATCAAACTTTTGTAATAGTAAATCGGAGTTTGGTCAGGGCTAAACTTGCTGGGTGTCTAAATAGCTAGCAAGTGCTATCTACTCAGAATATTGCAAAATGTGCTTTCACCTGAAAGCTATTTTAAAATCGGACACCTCGATTGCACAAAGGAGTTCTGTATCTATAATTCTTAAAATAATTGTTATGTTTTTTGTGAACGTTTATCGTGAGTAATTTAGTAAATTCACCGGAGGTTTGCGGGGGGTATGCTAGTTCTGAACGTCACATGCTAATGTAAAAAGCTGGTTTTTGATATAAATATGAACTTGATTGAACAAAACATGCATGTATTGTATAACATAATGTCCTAGGTGTGTCATCTGATGAAGATCATCAAAGGTTAGTGCTGCATTTAGCTGTGGTTTTGTTTTTTGTGACATTATATGCTAGCTTGAAAAATGGGTGTCTGATTATATCTGGCTGGGTACTCTGCTGACATAATCTAATGTTTTGCTTTCGCTGTAAAGCCTTTTTGAAATCGGACAGTGTGGTTAGATAAAGGAGAGTCTTGTCTTTAACACAGTGTCCAAAGAAGGGCCAGAAGTATACAGAATGGTGCCGTCTGCATAGAGGTGGATCAGAGAATCACCAGCAGCGAGAGCAACATCATTGATGTATACAGAGAAAAGAGTCGGCCCGAGAATTGAACCCTGTGGCACCCCCATAGAGACTGCCAGAGGTCTGGACAACAGGCCCTCCGATTTGACACACTGAACTCTATCAGAGAAGTAGTTGGTGAACCAGGCGATGCAATGGTTTCTCAAACGAAGGCTATTGAGTCTGCCGATGAGGATGTGGTGATTGACAGAGTCGAAAGCTTTGGCCAGGTCAATGAATACGGCAGCACAGTATTTTTTCTTATCGATGGCGGTTACGATATCGTTTAGGACCTTGAGCATGGCTGAGGTGCACCCATGACCAGCTCTGAAACCAGATTGCATAGCGGAGAAGGTGCGGTGGGATTCGAAATGGTCGGTAATCTGTTTGTTGACTTGGCTTTCAAAGACCTTAGAAAGGCAGGGTAGGATGGATATAGGTCTGTAGCAATTTGGGTCAAGAGTGTCCCCTCCTTTGAAGAGGGGGATGACAGCAGCTGCTTTCCAATCTATGGGAATCTCAGACGACACGAAAGAGAGGTTGAACAGGCTAGTAATAGGGGTTGCAATAATTTCGGCAGATAATTTAAGAAAGAAAGGGTCCAGATTTTGCAGCTCTTTCAGAACATCAGCTGAATGGATTTGGGAGAAGGAGAAATGGGGAAGGCTTGGGCGAGTAGCTGTGGGGGGTGCAGTGCTGTTGACTGCAGTAGGGGTAGCCAGGCGGAAAGCATGGCCAGCCGTAGAAAAATGCTTATTGAAATTCTCAATTATAGTGGGTTTATGGGTGGTGACAGAGTTTCCTATCCTCAGTGCAGTGGGCAGTTGGGAGGAGGTGTTCTTATTCTCCATGGACTTTACAATGTCCCAGAACTTTTTTGAATTTGTGTTGCAGGAAGCAAATTTCTGCTTGAAAAAGCTAGCCTTGGCTTTTCTAACTGCCTGTGTATATTGGTTTCTAACTTCCCTGAAAAGTTGCATATCACGGGGGCTGTTTGATGCTAATGCAGAACGCCACAGGATGTTTTTGTGTTGGTTAAGGGCAGTCAGGTCTGGGGAGAACCAAGGGCTATATCTGTTCCTGGTTCTAAATTTTTTTGAATGGGGCATGCTTATTTAAGATGGTGAGGAAGGCATTTTTAAAAGATAACCAGGCATCCTCTACTGACGGGATGAGGTCAATATCCTTCCAGGATACCAGGGCCAGGTCGATTAGAAAGGCTTGCTCGCTGAAATGTTTCAGGGAGCGTTTGACAGTGATGAGTGGAGGTTGTTTGACCGCTGACCCTTTACGGACGCAGGCAATGAGGCAGTGATCGCTGAGATCTTCGTTGAAAACAGCGGAGGTGTATTTAGAGGGCAAGTTGGTTAGGATGATATCTATGAGGGTGCTAGTGTTTACGGCTTTGGGGTGATACCTGGTGGGTTCATTAATCATTTGTGTGAGATTGAGGGCATCAAGCTTGGATTGTAGGATGGCTGGGGTGTTAAGCATGTCCCAGTTTAGGTCACCTAGTAGCACGAGCTCTGAAGATAGATGGGGGGCAATCAGTTCACATATTATTTTTATTTTTTTTTTTTTTTACATTTTAGTCATTTAGCAGACGCTCTTATCCAGAGCGACTTACAGTAGTGAATGCATACATTTCATTTATTTATTTATTTTATGTGCTGGCCCCCCGTGGGAAACGAACCCACAACCCTGGCGTTGCAAACACCATGCTCTACCAACTGAGCTACAGGGAAGGCCCAGCTGTGCTCTGGACACATATGGTGTCCAGAGCACAGCTGGGGGCCGAGGGTGGTCTATAGCAGGCGGCAATGGTAAGAGACTTGTTTTTAGAGAGATGGATTTTTAAAAGTAGAAGTTCAAATTGTTTGGGAACAGACCTGGATAGTAGGACAGAACTCTGCAGGCTATCTCTGCAATAGATTGCAACACCGCCCCCTTTGGCCGTGAATGAATGATGGATGGAGCTAAATACAGGAGAATTCTTGAGGGAAACCTGTTTCAGTCTCCCAGAGATTTGAGACTGGGAAGGAGGTTCACCTTCCAGCAGGACAATGACCCTAAGCATACTGCTAAAGCAACACTTGAGTGGTTTAAGGGGAAACATTTAAATGTCTTGGAATGGCCTAGTCAAAGTCCAGACCTCAATCCAATTGAGAATCAGTGGTATGACTTAAAGATCGCTGTACACCAGTGGAACCCATCCAACTTGAAGGAGCTGGAGCAGTTTTGCCTTGAAGAATGGGCAAAAATCCCAGTGACTAGATGTGCCAAGCTTATAGAGACATACCCCAAGAGACTTGCAGCTGTAATTGCTGCAAAAGGTGGCTCTACAAAGTACTGACTTTGGTTGGGGGTGAATAGTTATGCATGCTCAAGTTCAGTTTTTTTGTCTTATTTCTTGTTTGTTTCCCAAACAATATTTTGCATCTTCAAAGTGGTAGGCATGTTGTGTAAATCAAATGATACAACAACCCCCCCCCCAAAATCAATTTTAATTCTAGGTTGTAAGGCAACAAAATAGGAAAAATGCCAAGGGGAGTGAATACTTTCGCAAGCCACTGTAGATGACTGAATAGATGACAATGACATGTCATCTGGGCCGATGAGAGTGTTTGGAGGCTGGGCTTACCTTAGCCAATTTGTGCCACAGGTCGTAGAGGTAACTGAACACCTTAGCGTGGATCCTGGGGCAGCGGATGCTGTTGACATCCCCCAGGATACCCAGAATCCTCCTCCAGAGCACAAAGGCCGAGTCAGCATGCCAGCCTGTCAGGCTCCCGCCTGCAATGATGCTGACATCATCAGTCAGACACTCACTGCTGTCTACAAGGCCAGAGAGGGCGAGAGAAAGATAGGAGAGAGAGAGAGAGAGAGAGAAAGACAGAGTGAGAAAACTCTGATTTACTACTGTATAAACTCGATTGTAAAACACTACAACTCCAGGCCTGTCCACACCCCGGACAATGAGGTGATTCAACACAGAGATCGATTTTGCCCAGTTACCAGAGTCACAAACGGCTGATCAGATGATGGGTGGAATGGGGGTGTGTGGGTTGGGTATAGGATAAACAGTGCAACACAGAGGGTGATGGGCAGGGCAGGCTAAAAGGGGGTGTGTAGGGGAGATCGTAGGGACAGTAGCAGTACCCAGGTCCTGAGGCATGTGTAACACAGACTGATGCATGGTGTCCTCCAGGAGCTGGGGGCAGTCCCGGCACTCAGGGTGCACGAGCAAAGCTGGCGAGGCGGGGGGGTGCTGGTGGTGCTGAAACAGGGGTGCGGAGTGGGGAGAGAGGGCACACTCGGGACCTAAAACAAGACAAGGGGACAACGAGGAGACAGCGGAGCTTGAGGGAGCACAGGGACAGGAGGACAGAAGCTGTGAATTTACACTAAATCAATTTAGGAGTACAGACAACACAGACGAGGTGGGGTGGGGTCCTGACCCTATCCATCTGGGGTGGGGATGGAGTGGGGTCAGGGGTTACACAAAGGGACAGGGGTTACACTAAGGGTCAGGGGTTACAGCTGAGGTATTCTTACATTTCTTTCATTGGACAAGAATTGCCATAGCAGTGTTCTCCAAATACTCAAATGTACTGCAAGGGAGCATTCACTCAAGGAACCACAACAACATTTTGAGATACTTACCTAAGATTTAATAGCAATGAGACTATCACCTAGCTTTGCCCAGTGAACATGTAACAGTGGTAACCATTCCATCTTTATGTACTCATGAGCTGTTGATCTAATACCTAACACAGCTAAAAACAAAGCTGCCAGCTGCCTGCTGAATAAAGACCCCTGAGCAGGTGGTAAAACTGGAACACGTCCAAGGCTAGATAGAGGTGCATAGAAAGTGAGCGTTTTCTCTTTCTGCGAGGTGGTACAGAGCTTCAGAGGCCAGGGTGAGGGAGGACGGGCGGGCGGGCAGGCAGGCAGGCGGGAGGGCGGGCGGGCGGGCGGGCGGGCAGGCAGGCAGGCAGGCGAAGAAGATACAGTACTGTAGAGCAGATCACCTTCCCCCAGACAGAGGCTGGCTATGAAGACTATTCTAATCCTCTGAAAGGTCAGGCTGCTCTGAGATAAATCCCATCACCACCCACAGGCAGACACACACCTCAGGTGAACGTGACAACTTATACAACCTCACAGAAAACCAATCTACTGGACCTGAGTTTACAGTGTTCATTCAATATAAACCAAGCCCCTCCAAGCCTCATTAACCTCCATCAATCCCCCCAGAAACCTTACCCAGACCTGAAGCCACCCCTCCACCCCCCTGTCCAGTCCAGTCCAGTCCAGTACCTGCAAGGGCCTCATTGTGGCTGAGCAGCAGGTTCCTCTGGCTCTCTGTGTCTGCTTTGACCCCTATCTGAGCTGAATGGAAGTCTGCCTCCTCCTCAAACGCCTGCCAGGCCAGCAGGCTGCTGTCAGCGTCGTTCAGATAGCCGTTGGATGTCTCGCTGCTCACACTCTCGCCTGACGAGCGAAGGAGAGAGAGGTCAATGTTATAGTTTTGAGACAAAGTGTGAGACGGGTGAAAGACTGTATATTCTCACTTTTCTCCCGGAGCTGGAGCCTTGTGTATGTGTTGTGTCCCTCTACAGGGTAGTCCAGCTCAGCTGGACTGCTGCTCCGCCGGATCAAAATCTGGGAGCACAGAGGGAGAAGTCATCAGTGGGTGTTTCAGAGATGCCCTATCAGACTGCAACAGATGCCCTGCTGAAATACTAATTCAAAGCGAGAGGGTCAGTGATTTTGCATTAGGTGTGTGACTCACCAAGGGTGGGTCGCCGTCTCTCCTCCCTTCTGACGTCCTGCCATCGGAACCACAGGAGTTGTTGGGGGAGTACGCTCTCTTCTGGCCTAGAAGTCACAGTGTCTGTTAATCATACTGGACACACACACACATATAGCAGACAGCCAGTCTACTCTGGTCATAAATATTGTTCTAGTCTCATCCCTACATCTCTAGATGCAGGATCAGAAATATGAGTTACCGCCTGTAGGCTTCAACGCACCTAAATCACTGTATGGATGGATACATTGTTAGCGTAAGTCTAAATGGCTCCTCTAGGGCAGCTAAAAGGCCCTATGTTAGAACATGCCCTCACGCTGTGTGTGTTTGCGCACCCGTTGTTGTATCCCTACCTGGGAAGGTGTCAGACAGTTGCTGTGTGATGTCGGAGGTGCTGCTGCTGCGTGGTAGAGGGCTGTCACCAGCCTCCATCTCTCCGTCTCCCCCACACTCAGACAGCTGGCCCTCCTCCACGTCTGAGCACCACGACCAGGGAGGACAGAGCGTTAGAGCAATACATCAGGCAAGACTCATCTCATACACACTACACCAGATCATTTTCTACCACACAGCATTCTGGCAACTTAAAATGATTACATTGCTTTAGCCACATAGTGAGATGGGAAAGGAACATACAGTTGTAAACATTAAAACATACATTAGAACAGACTAGTATAGAATCTTCTTTAGACAGTCATCCTTTTTACTTTCTATCCACTTCAAACCAAATGTTAGTAAGTAGCTGTGAAAAACAACGAGGGTTTCTACTCCACTGACAGGGTGTAGGTGGGAGGACACCACACAGACAGGGTGAAGGTGGGAGGACACCACACAGACAGGGTGTAGGTGGGAGGCCGCCACACAGACAGGGTGAAGGTGGGAGGACGCCACACAGACAGGGTGAAGGTGGGAGGACACCACACAGACAGGGTGTAGGTGGGAGGACGCCACACAGACAGGGTGAAGGTGGGAGGACGCCACACAGACAGGGTGAAGGTGGGAGGACACCACACAGACAGGGTGTAGGTGGGAGGACACCACACAGACAGGGTGAAGGTGGGAGGACGCCACACAGACAGGGTGAAGGTGGGAGGACACCACACAGACAGGGTGTAGGTGGGAGGACACCACACAGACAGGGTGTAGGTGGGAGGACACCACACAGACAGGGTGTAGGTGGGAGGACACCACACAGACAGGGTGTAGGTGGGAGGACACCACACAGACAGGGTGTAGGTGGGAGGACACCACACAGACAGGGTGAAGGTGGGAGGACACCACACAGACAGGGTGAAGGTGGGAGGCCGCCACACAGACAGGGTGAAGGTGGGAGGACACCACACAGACAGGGTGAAGGTGGGAGGACACCACACAGACAGGGTGTAGGTGGGAGGACACCACACAGACAGGGTGTAGGTGGGAGGACACCACACAGACAGGGTGAAGGTGGGAGGACACCACACAGACAGGGTGTAGGTGGGAGGACACCACACAGACAGGGTGAAGGTGGGAGGCCGCCACACAGACAGGGTGTAGGTGGGAGGACACCACACAGACAGGGTGAAGGTGGGAGGACACCACACAGACAGGGTGTAGGTGGGAGGACACCACACAGACAGGGTGAAGGTGGGAGGCCGCCACACAGACAGGGTGTAGGTGGGAGGACGCCACACAGACAGGGTGTAGGTGGGAGGCCGCCACACAGACAGGGTGTAGGTGGGAGGCCGCCACACAGACAGGGTGTAGGTGGGAGGCCGCCACACAGACAGGGTGTAGGTGGGAGGCCGCCACACAGACAGGGTGTAGGTGGGGAGGCCGCCACACAGACAGGGTGAAGGTGGGAGGCCGCCACACAGACAGGGTGAAGGTGGGAGGCCGCCACACAGACAGGGTGAAGGTGGGAGGCCGCCACACAGACAGGGTGAAGGTGGGAGGCCGCCACACAGACAGGGTGAAGATGGGAGGCCGCCACACAGACAGGGTGAAGGTGGGAGGCCGCCACACAGACAGGGTGAAGGTGGGAGGCCGCCACACAGACAGGGTGAAGGTGGGAGGCCGCCACACAGACAGGGTGAAGGTGGGAGGACGCCACACAGACAGGGTGTAGGTAGGAGGCCGCCACACAGACAGGGTGTAGGTGGGAGGCCGCCACACAGACAGGGTGAAGGTGGGAGGCCACCACACAGACAGGGTGAAGGTAGGAGGACACCACACAGACAGGGTGAAGGTGGGAGGACACCACACAGACAGGGTGAAGGTGGGAGGACGCCACACAGACAGGGTGTAGGTGGGAGGACACCACACAGACAGGGTGTAGGTGGGAGGACACCACACAGACAGGGTGAAGGTAGGAGGACGCCACACAGACAGGGTGTAGGTGGGAGGACACCACACAGACAGGGTGAAGGTGGGAGGACACCACACAGACAGGGTGAAGGTGGGAGGACACCACACAGACAGGGTGTAGGTGGGAGGACACCACACAGACAGGGTGAAGGACACCACACAGACAGGGTGAAGGTGGGAGGACACCACACAGACAGGGTGTAGGTGGGAGGACACCACACAGACAGGGTGAAGGTGGGAGGACACCACACAGACAGGGTGAAGGTGGGAGGACACCACACAGACAGGGTGTAGGTGGGAGGACGCCACACAGACAGGGTGAAGGTGGGAGGCCGCCACACAGACAGGGTGTAGGTGGGAGGACACCACACAGACAGGGTGAAGGTGGGAGGACGCCACACAGACAGGGTGAAGGTGGGAGGACACCACACAGACAGGGTGAAGGTGGGAGGACACCACACAGACAGGGTGAAGGTGGGAGGACACCACACAGACAGGGTGTAGGTGGGAGGACACCACACAGACAGGGTGAAGGTGGGAGGACACCACACAGACAGGGTGAAGGTGGGAGGACACCACACAGACAGGGTGTAGGTGGGAGGACACCACACAGACAGGGTGTAGGTGGGAGGACACCACACAGACAGGGTGTAGGTGGGAGGACACCACACAGACAGGGTGTAGGTGGGAGGACACCACACAGACAGGGTGTAGGTGGGAGGACACCACACAGACAGGGTGTAGGTGGGAGGACACCACACAGACAGGGTGTAGGTGGGAGGACACCACACAGACAGGGTGTAGGTGGGAGGACACCACACAGACAGGGTGTAGGTGGGAGGACACCACACAGACAGGGTGTAGGTGGGAGGACACCACACAGACAGCTCTCAGAACACTTTACCTGAAA
>NC_138291.1:23422500-23605000 GCF_965601325.2 Salmo salar | reverse complement strand
TCTCCCCATCCCCATACCCCTGAACCAGCCCTGTCTCCCCATCCCCATCCCCTGAACCAGCCCTGTCTCCCCATCCCCATACCCCTGAACCAGCCCTGTCTCCCCATCCCCATACCCCTGAACCAGCCCTGTCTCCCCATCCCCATACCCCTGAACCAGCCCTGTCTCCCCATCCCCCTGAACCAGCCCTGTCTCCCCATCCCCCTGAACCAGCCCTGTCTCCCCATCCCCATACCCCTGAACCAGCCCTGTCTCCCCATCCCCATACCCCTGAACCAGCCCTGTCTCCCCATCCCATCCCTGAACCAGCCCTGTCTCCCCATCCCCATCCCCTGAACCAGCCCTGTCTCCCCATCCCCATACCCCTGAACCAGCCCTGTCTCCCCATCCCCCTGAACCAGCCCTGTCTCCCCATCCCCATACCCCTGAACCAGCCCTGTCTCCCCATCCCCATACCCCTGAACCAGCCCTGTCTCCCCATACCCCTGAACCAGCCCTGTCTCTCCATCCCCATACCCCTGAACCAGCCCTGTCTCCCCATCCCCATACCCCTGAACCAGCCCTGTCTCTCCATCCCCATACCCCTGAACCAGCCCTGTCTCCCCATCCCCCTGAACCAGCCCTGTCTCCCCATCCCCCTGAACCAGCCCTGTCTCCCCATCCCCCTGAACCAGCCCTGTCTCCCCATCCCATACCCTGAACCAGCCCTGTCTCCCCATCCCATCCCTGAACCAGCCCTGTCTCCCCATCCCCATCCCCTGAACCAGCCCTGTCTCCCCATCCCCATACCCCTGAACCAGCCCTGTCTCCCCATCCCCATACCCCTGAACCAGCCCTGTCTCCCCATCCCATACCCCTGAACCAGCCCTGTCTCCCCATCCCCATGAACCAGCCCTGTCTCCCCATCCCCATACCCCTGAACCAGCCCTGTCTCCCCATCCCCATACCCCTGAACCAGCCCTGTCTCCCCATCCCCATACCCCTGAACCAGCCCTGTCTCCCCATCCCCATACCCCTGAACCAGCCCTGTCTCCCCATCCCCCTGAACCAGCCCTGTCTCCCCATCCCCATACCCTGAACCAGCCCTGTCTCCCCATCCCCATACCCCTGAACCAGCCCTGTCTCCCCATCCCCATACCCCTGAACCAGCCCTGTCTCCCCATCCCCATGAACCAGCCCTGTCTCCCCATCCCCATCCCTGAACCAGCCCTGTCTCCCCATCCCACCTGAACCAGCCCTGTCTCCCCATCCCCCTGAACCAGCCCTGTCTCCCCATCCCCATACCCCTGAACCAGCCCTGTCTCCCCATCCCCATACCCCTGAACCAGCCCTGTCTCCCCATCCCCCTGAACCAGCCCTGTCTCCCCATCCCCATACCCCTGAACCAGCCCTGTCTCCCCATCCCCATACCCCTGAACCAGCCCTGTCTCCCCATCCCCATACCCCTGAACCAGCCCTGTCTCCCATCCCCATACCCCTGAACCAGCCCTGTCTCCCCATCCCCATACCCTGAACCAGCCCTGTCTCCCCATCCCCATACCCCTGAACCAGCCCTGTCTCCCCATCCCCATACCCTGAACCAGCCCTGTCTCCCCATCCCCATACCCCTGAACCAGCCCTGTCTCCCCATCCCCATACCCCTGAACCAGCCCTGTCTCCCCATACCCCTGAACCAGCCCTGTCTCCCCATCCCCATACCCCTGAACCAGCCCTGTCTCCCCATCCCCATACCCCTGAACCAGCCCTGTCTCCCCATCCCCATACCCCTGAACCAGCCCTGTCTCCCCATCCCCATACCCCTGAACCAGCCCTGTCTCTCCATCCCCATACCCCTGAACCAGCCCTGTCTCCCCATCCCCATACCCCTGAACCAGCCCTGTCTCCCCATCCCCATACCCCTGAACCAGCCCTGTCTCCCCATCCCCCTGAACCAGCCCTGTCTCCCCATCCCCATACCCTGAACCAGCCCTGTCTCCCCATCCCCATACCCCTGAACCAGCCCTGTCTCCCCATCCCATACCTGAACCAGCCCTGTCTCCCCATCCCCATACCCCTGAACCAGCCCTGTCTCCCCATCCCCATACCCCTGAACCAGCCCTGTCTCCCCATCCCCATACCCCTGAACCAGCCCTGTCTCCCCATCCCCCTGAACCAGCCCTGTCTCCCCACCCCCCTGAACCAGCCCTGTCTCCCCATCCCCCTGAACCAGCCCTGTCTCCCCATCCCCATACCCCTGAACCAGCCCTGTCTCCCCATCCCCATCCCCTGAACCAGCCCTGTCTCCCCATCCCCACCCTGAACCAGCCCTGTCTCCCCATCCCCATCCCTGAACCAGCCCTGTCTCCCCATCCCCATCCCTGAACCAGCCCTGTCTCCCCATCCCCCTGAACCAGCCCTGTCTCCCCATCCCCATACCCTGAACCAGCCCTGTCTCCCCATCCCCCTGAACCAGCCCTGTCTCCCCATCCCACCCTGAACCAGCCCTGTCTCCCCATCCCCATCCCCTGAACCAGCCCTGTCTCCCCATCCCCATACCCCTGAACCAGCCCTGTCTCCCCATCCCCCTGAACCAGCCCTGTCTCCCCATCCCATCCCTGAACCAGCCCTGTCTCCCCATCCCCATACCCCTGAACCAGCCCTGTCTCCCCATCCCCCTGAACCAGCCCTGTCTCCCCATCCCCCCTGAACCAGCCCTGTCTCCCCATCCCCATACCCCTGAACCAGCCCTGTCTCCCATCCCATACCCCTGAACCAGCCCTGTCTCCCCATCCCCATCCCCCTGAACCAGCCCTGTCTCCCCATCCCCATACCCCTGAACCAGCCCTGTCTCTCCATCCCCATACCCCTGAACCAGCCCTGTCTCCCCATCCCCCTGAACCAGCCCTGTCTCCCCATCCCCCTGAACCAGCCCTGTCTCCCCATCCCCCTGAACCAGCCCTGTCTCCCCATCCCCCTGAACCAGCCCTGTCTCCCCATCCCCCTGAACCAGCCCTGTCTCCCCATCCCATACCCTGAACCAGCCCTGTCTCCCCATCCCCATACCCCTGAACCAGCCCTGTCTCCCCATCCCCATACCCCTGAACCAGCCCTGTCTCCCCATCCCCCTGAACCAGCCCTGTCTCCCCATCCCCATCCCTGAACCAGCCCTGTCTCCCCATCCCCATACCCCTGAACCAGCCCTGTCTCCCCATCCCCATACCCCTGAACCAGCCCTGTCTCCCCATCCCCCTGAACCAGCCCTGTCTCCCCATCCCCCTGATCCAGCCCAGTCTCCCCATCCCCCTGAACCAGCCCAGTCTCCCCATCCCCCTGAACCAGCCCTGTCTCCCCATCCCCATACCCCTGAACCAGCCCTGTCTCCCCATCCCCCTGAACCAGCCCTGTCTCCCCATCCCCCTGAACCAGCCCTGTCTCCCCATCCCCATACCCCTGAACCAGCCCTGTCTCCCCATCCCCATACCCCTGAACCAGCCCTGTCTCCCCATCCCCCTGAACCAGCCCTGTCTCCCCATCCCCATACCCTGAACCAGCCCTGTCTCCCCATCCCCCCTGAACCAGCCCTGTCTCCCCATCCCCCTGAACCAGCCCAGTCTCCCCATCCCCCTGAACCAGCCCTGTCTCCCCATCCCCCTGAACCAGCCCTGTCTCCTCATCCCCATACCCCTGAACCAGCCCTGTCTCTCCATCCCCCTGAACCAGCCCTGTCTCCCCATCCCCTGAACCAGCCCTGTCTCCCCATACCCCTGAACCAGCCCTGTCTCCCCATACCCCTGAACCAGCCCTGTCTCTCCATCCCCATACCCCTGAACCAGCCCTGTCTCTCCATCCCCATACCCCTGAACCAGCCCTGTCTCTCCATCCCCATACCCCTGAACCAGCCCTGTCTCCCCATCCCCCTGAACCAGCCCCGTCTCCCCATCCCCCTGAACCAGCCCCGTCTCCCCATCCCCCTGAACCAGCCCCGTCTCCCCATCCCCCTGAACCAGCCCTGTCTCCCCATCCCCCTGAACCAGCCCTGTCTCTCCATCCCCATACCCCTGAACCAGCCCTGTCTCCCCATCCCCATACCCCTGAACCAGCCCTGTCTCTCCCATACCCCTGAACCAGCCCTGTCTCCCATACCCATCCCCCTGAACCAGCCCTGTCTCTCCATCCCCATACCCCTGAACCAGCCCTGTCTCCCCATCCCCATACCCCTGAACCAGCCCTGTCTCCCCATCCCCATACCCCTGAACCAGCCCTGTCTCCCCATACCCATACCCCTGAACCAGCCCTGTCTCCTCCATACCCCTGAACCAGCCCTGTCTCCCTATACCCATCCCCCTGAACCAGCCCTGTCTCTCCATCCCCATACCCCTGAACCAGCCCTGTCTCCCCATCCCCATACCCCTGAACCAGCCCTGTCTCCCCATCCCCATACCCCTGAACCAGCCCTGTCTCCCCATCCCCATGAACCAGCCCTGTCTCCCCATCCCCATACCCCTGAACCAGCCCTGTCTCCCCATCCCATCCCCTGAACCAGCCCTGTCTCCCCATCCCCATCCCCCTGAACCAGCCCTGTCTCCCCATCCCCATCCCCTGAACCAGCCCTGTCTCCCCATCCCCATCCCCATGAACCAGCCCTGTCTCCCCATCCCCATACCCCTGAACCAGCCCTGTCTCCCCATCCCCATACCCCTGAACCAGCCCTGTCTCCCCATCCCCATCCCCTGAACCAGCCCTGTCTCCCCATCCCCCTGAACCAGCCCTGTCTCCCCATCCCCCTGAACCAGCCCTGTCTCCCCATCCCCCTGAACCAGCCCAGTCTCCCCATCCCCCTGAACCAGCCCTGTCTCCTCATCCCCATACCCCTGAACCAGCCCTGTCTCTCCATCCCCCTGAACCAGCCCTGTCTCCCCATCCCCATACCCCTGAACCAGCCCTGTCTCTCCATCCCCCTGAACCAGCCCTGTCTCCCCATCCCCCTGAACCAGCCCTGTCTCCCCATACCCCTGAACCAGCCCTGTCTCCCCATACCCCTGAACCAGCCCTGTCTCCCCATACCCCTGAACCAGCCCTGTCTCCCAATCCCCATCCCCCTGAACCAGCCCTGTCTCCCCATCCCCATCCCCCTGAACCAGCCCTGTCTCCCCATCCCCATCCCCCTGAACCAGCCCTGTCTCCCCATCCCCCTGAACCAGCCCTGTCTCCCCATCCCCATCCCCCTGAACCAGCCCTGTCTCCCCATCCCCATACCCCTGAACCAGCCCTGTCTCCCCATCCCCATACCCCTGAACCAGCCCTGTCTCCCCATCCCCCTGAACCAGCCCTGTCTCCCCATCCCCCTGAACCAGCCCCGTCTCCCCATCCCCCTGAACCAGCCCTGTCTCCCCATCCCCCTGAACCAGCCCTGTCTCCCCATCCCCCTGAACCAGCCCTGTCTCCCCATCCCCTGAACCAGCCCTGTCTCCCCATCCCCCTGAACCAGCCCTGTCTCCTCATCCCCATACCCCTGAACCAGCCCTGTCTCCCCATACCCCTGAACCAGCCCTGTCTCTCCATCCCCCTGAACCAGCCCTGGCTCTCCATCCCCCTGAACCAGCCCTGTCTCCCCATCCCCCTGAACCAGCCCTGTCTCCCCATACCCCTGAACCAGCCCTGTCTCTCCATCCCCATCCCCCTGAACCAGCCCTGTCTCCCCATCCCCCTGAACCAGCCCTGTCTCCCCCTGTCTCCCCATCCCCCTGAACCAGCCCTGTCTCCCCATCCCCCTGAACCAGCCCTGTCTCCCCATCCCCCTGATCCAGCCCAGTCTCCCCATCCCCCTGAACCAGCCCAGTCTCCCCATCCCCCTGAACCAGCCCTGTCTCCCCATCCCCCTGAACCAGCCCAGTCTCCCCATCCCCCTGAACCAGCCCTGTCTCCCCATCCCCCTGAACCAGCCCAGTCTCCCCATCCCCCTGAACCAGCCCAGTCTCCTCATCCCCATACCCCTGAACCAGCCCTGTCTCTCCATCCCCCTGAACCAGCCCTGTCTCCCCATCCCCCTGAACCAGACCTGTCTCCCCATACCCCTGAACCAGACCTGTCTCCCCATACCCCTGAACCAGCCCTGTCTCCCCATACCCCTGAACCAGCCCTGTCTCCCCATACCCCTGAACCAGCCCTGTCTCCCCATACCCCTGAACCAGCCCTGTCTCCACATACCCCTGAACCAGCCCTGTCTCTCCATCCCCATCCCCCTGAACCAGCCCTGTCTCCCCATCCCCCCTGAACCAGCCCTGTCTCCCCATCCCCCTGAACCAGCCCTGTCTCCCCATCCCCCTGAACCAGCCCTGTCTCCGCATCCCCCTGAACCAGCCCCGTCTCCCCATCCCCCTGAACCAGCCCAGTCTCCCCATCCCCCTGAACCAGCCCAGTCTCCCCATCCCCCTGAACCAGCCCTGTCTCCCCATCCCATCCCTGAACCAGCCCTGTCTCCCCATCCCCCTGAACCAGCCCTGTCTCCGCATCCCCCTGAACCAGCCCCGTCTCCCCATCCCCCTGAACCAGCCCAGTCTCCCCATCCCCCTGAACCAGCCCAGTCTCCCCATCCCCCTGAACCAGCCCAGTCTCCCCATCCCCCTGAACCAGCCCTGTCTCCTCATCCCCATACCCCTGAACCAGCCCTGTCTCTCCATCCCCCTGAACCAGCCCTGTCTCCCCATCCCCCTGAACCAGCCCTGTCTCCCCATACCCCTGAACCAGCCCTGTCTCCCCATACCCCTGAACCAGCCCTGTCTCCACATACCCCTGAACCAGCCCTGTCTCCACATACCCCTGAACCAGCCCTGTCTCTCCATCCCCATCCCCCTGAACCAGCCCTGTCTCCCCATCCCCCTGAACCAGCCCTGTCTCCCCATCCCCCTGATCCAGCCCAGTCTCCCCATCCCCCTGAACCAGCCCAGTCTCCCCATCCCCCTGAACCAGCCCAGTCTCCTCATCCCCCTGAACCAGCCCTGTCTCCCCATCCCCCTGAACCAGCCCTGTCTCCCCATCCCCCTGAACCAGCCCAGTCTCCTCATCCCCCTGAACCAGCCCTGTCTCCCCATCCCCCTGAACCAGCCCTGTCTCCCCATACCCATACCCCTGAACCAGCCCAGTCTCCTCATCCCCATACCCCTGAACCAGCCCTGTCTCTCCATCCCCATACCCCTGAACCAGCCCTGTCTCCCTATACCCATACCCCTGAACCAGCCCTGTCTCCCTATACCCATACCCCTGAACCAGCCCTGTCTCCCCATCCCCCTGAACCAGCCCTGTCTCCCTATACCCATCCCCCTGAACCAGCCCTGTCTCTCCATCCCCCTGAACCAGCCCTGTCTCTCCATCCCCATACCCCTGAACCAGCCCTGTCTCCCCATCCCCATCCCCCTGAACCAGCCCTGTCTCCCCATCCCCATACCCCTGAACCAGCCCTGTCTCCCCATCCCCATACCCCTGAACCAGCCCTGTCTCCCCATCCCCATCCCCCTGAACCAGCCCTGTCTCCCCATCCCCATCCCCCTGAACCAGCCCTGTCTCCCCATCCCCATAACCCTGAACCAGCCCTGTCTCCCTATACCCATACCCCTGAACCAGCCCTGTCTCCCCATCCCCATACCCCTGAACCAGCCCTGTCTCCCCATCCCCATGAACCAGCCCTGTCTCCCCATCCCCATAACCCTGAACCAGCCCTGTCTCCCCATCCCCATACCCCTGAACCAGCCCTGTCTCCCCATCCCCATACCCCTGAACCAGCCCTGTCTCCCCATCCCCCTGAACCAGCCCTGTCTCCCTATACCCCTGAACCATCCCTGTCTCCCCATCCCCATACCCCTGAACCAGCCCTGTCTCCCTATACCAGCCCTGTCTCCCCATCCCCCTGAACCAGCCCTGTCTCCCCATCCCCCTGAACCAGCCCTGTCTCCCCATCCCCATACCCCTGAACCAGCCCTGTCTCCCTATACCCCTGAACCAGCCCTGTCTCCCCATCCCCCTGAACCAGCCCTGTCTCCCCATCCCCATACCCCTGAACCAGCCCTGTCTCCCCATACCCCTGAACCAGCCCTGTCTCCCCATACCCCTGAACCAGCCCTGTCTCCCCATACCCCTGAACCAGCCCTGTCTCCCCATCCCCCTGAACCAGCCCTGTCTCCCTATACCCCTGAACCATCCCTGTCTCCCCATCCCCATACCCCTGAACCAGCCCTGTCTCCCTATACCAGCCCTGTCTCCCCATCCCCCTGAACCAGCCCTGTCTCCCCATCCCCCTGAACCAGCCCTGTCTCCCCATCCCCATACCCCTGAACCAGCCCTATCTCCCTATACCCCTGAACCAGCCCTGTCTCCCCATCCCCCTGAACCAGCCCTGTCTCCCCATCCCCATACCCCTGAACCAGCCCTGTCTCCCCATCCCCATACCCCTGAACCAGCCCTGTCTCCCCATACCCCTGAACCAGCCCTGTCTCCCCATACCCCTGAACCAGCCCTGTCTCCCCATCCCCATACCCCTGAACCAGCCCTACTCCCAACTGAAGAAGGAGGTGAGCAGCATTGTGTTGAATGACATGTCAGTTTGCATAATTGCAGGTACTGCAATGCATTGAGGACAGGAATGTAATTCTCCTGTCAGGAAAAATCTCACTTGACACAGAGGCAGCCAATATCAGAGCCTTAAAGGAAGAGATGCAGGCTCTGAGAGTTGGATGGAAATCTCTCCTGTCTGTGGAAACACTGACTGCTACGCAAATGGATGTTGCACCTCAATTTAGCAAGGAACACAGCCGCCAGAGGAAAAGGAAGAGATTCCATGATGAGACCTCTGAAGAGGAGACAGCTCAGGACAGTGCAGCAGCGGTGTTTCAGAACACAGTGTTTTTACTGCTATGGACAACATTATAAGTGACTTGGACACTAGGTTCCACAACACTGCAAAAAATTGTAGAATCATATTTTGCTGTTCTGAAAGTTGGGCAGATTAGTGAGGATAAAGTCCCTTCTGTGTGCCAACCACTGATCATGAAGTATTCCAGAGATCTTACACCTGAGTTTCAACATGAAGTAAGACACCTGAACACTGGATATGCTGACACTTTTCCCCTTAACTTGTCCCCTCTTGGTCTCCTGAACACTGTATATGCTGCCACTTTCCCCCCTAACTTGTCCCCTCTTGGTCTCCTGAACACTGTATATGCTGCCACTTTCCCCCCTAACTTGTCCCCTCTTGGTCTCCTGAACACTGTATATGCTGCCACTTTACCCCCTAACTTGTCCCCTCTTGGTCTCCTGAACACTGTATATGCTGCCACTTTACCCCCTAACTTGTCCCCTCTTGGTCTCCTGAATGCAATTTGTAAGATGCAGCTGCAAAGCATTTCTGGAGAAGTGTGCATTGCTTTACATATATTTTGCACACTGCCTGTGACTGTTGCTGGTGGCGAGAGAGCTTTCAGTAAGATAAAACTGATAAAAAAACTATTTGGAGGTCCACTATGTCCCAGGACAGGCTTTGCAGTCTTGCCATGCTGTCCATTGAAAGTCAGTTAGCTAGAAAGCTGGACTTCAAAGACTTGATCAGTGACTTTGCTAGCAAGGCGGCTCGGCGCTGGGCTCTTGGTGAGTAAGGCTGAGCAAGGGCCAGTGATAACTGTTAAATGGCATGACGATGGATATTGGATCACTACACACATGATGCCCACAGGCTGAGAACAAGACTGAGAACAAGATATATCTCAAAGTAATGGCTGGATTGCCATTAAATTAGTTATGCACAATCAAGACCCCAAGTGGAAGAAACCTATTGATTTGGTGACCTCTTGACCTTTCCTCCAGCGCCACCATCAGGCCTTTTCATTTCCATTTTGTTTTCCATTTCCACTTTTCCAGCTGCTTATTTTCTAGTTGGTATGTATACTTAGTTCAACAATCTGCTGCTGGTTTTATTATTTGGTTTGTTATATCATTCTATAGATGATAATGTTCATTTATTTTAATTGAAGTGGTTAATGTATATTTAAGTAATATTTATTTTAAGTTATTCATTAATGTTAAGAGAATTTTAACATTCAAATAAATTACATTTAGACTGTAAAAGATAGCCTTTAGCACATTTCTTATAGAGGGTATCAGTCTTGCATCAAATAGTGAATTCCACAATATGCAGAATGTTGCATGCATGTCTGCACAGTGTTATATTTTCACAGCTCACGGTCAGTAAATATCCTACAGTAAATAATGGACTACAAGAGTGTTGCAAGGCTGCAAAGCCTTAAAGCTTTGAACGGGTTGATTGGGTTCTGGAGGTGTGTGGTTACAGCAGTTGCGCAGGGTTGGTGTGGCCTGTGGTGGTGGGGCCCAATGTGACATCTTTTCATGGAGCCCAAAATCCCTGGCGGCACTCCTGTGTGTGTGTGTGTGTGTGTGTGTGTGTGTGTGTGTGTGTGTGTGTGTGTGTGTGTGTGTGTGTGTGTGTGTGTATGTGTGCCACAGAACTGACACAGAAACATGTTGACATTGGCCAATGACATTTGACAGGAACAACGGAGATTATCTGCTGTTCTTTTGTGCTTAGTGTTGAGCCTTTCACCAGCACCTGGGCTAACACACACATGACCTTCTTTTATATAGACTCACTGTGGAGTCTACAGAGAGGCTGGTCTACAGCTGGTAGGGTGGCAAATCTATCAAACACCAGAGTGTCATAGAGGGATTCAACAGATCTGTATTTGGGCCACATTTGGCACTGGCAAAATGTCACTTCATTATAGTAACGTGTGTGTTCACCTGTGGCTTTCTGTCGGACATTGTTGCGGGCCTTCTCCACGCCAGGGGCCCCTGAGGTGGTAGCGCTGCGGAACCTCATGGGCTCCTGGACCCCCTGCTGGTCTCCCTGGTTCCTCCAGCTCAGAGAGAAGGACCTGGCCACCGCTGCTGCCTTCTGGGAGTGCTGGACCGCTCCTGAGAGAGAGACAGACAGCGAGAGAGAGACAGACAGCGAGAGAGAGACAGACAGCGAGAGAGAGACAGACAGCGAGAGAGAGACAGACAGCGAGAGAGAGACAGACAGGGAGAGAGAGACAGACAGCGAGAGAGAGACAGACAGCGAGAGAGAGACAGACAGCGAGAGAGAGACAGACAGACAAATAATATCAATAGAAAATAAAAAAGCGAAACTGAATCTTGAGTTCTACCATTGCTGCTATCTGAACTGAGGCTTATACTGCATTACCCACCGCTATCCCTCCTTCACTCCCTCCTTCACTCCCACCCTTGCTCTCTCTCCCTCTCTCTCCCTCTCTCTCGCTCTCTCTCGCTCTCTCTCGCTCCCTGCCTCCTTACCCCGTCCCCTCTGTTTCTTCTCCTTCTGTTCGCTGAGTTTGTCCAGGGGCAGGTTGCTCATGTCCAGGCCGTAAACGGAGCGAGCCAGGACAGCGGTCAGAGAATCCATGATGCTGGCCCACTCTGTCACCAGCTCCTCCCAGCCTGTCAGAGACGACAGCACAGACAGCAGCTCGTCCCATAGCTCCCGAGAGATGAACACACACAGGTTGGCCCGTACCCACGCCACGATGATCGTCTGGGGGAGGATGTACAGGGGCACACAAAACATATCTCATTAATCATCAGGGCAAGACAGCTGGTTCTCATTGGCTTGGAATCAAAACACTAACTACTAACAAGCCATTATAGCTGCAACATCAGTCGTTTTTTCTCTGTAATACTTAGCTAGCCCAGATCGTTATGAGGTTGGGAGATTGGGAACCTAACTACCCAGAAGCCATTTCAGGCTGTCAAGTTAGAGAAGCTAGCAGAAAAGCATATTTCGTTTCTTTAAAAAAAGAATCACCAGTCAAGAGGATACAGAAGGCTCAAGAGGAATGCTTAAATATGCAGAAAAACACACTTATTTTAATGTTGTTTTTTTACATAGAATTAAACATAATGATTATGTCTCTATATTGCAGGAAAAAGCCGTTTCACGTGTTTGAAAAATGCTAAATTCTCCAACAGTCCCCCTCTGGACCACCCCCAGCAATCTTCACGTACCTTGTGCCGTCTCAGACTTTTGGGGTGCATGATGCCCCTGAACATTACCACATTATATTATCATCATGGGCAACAACCATTTCCTGTAGCTTAGTAGGACTTCCTCTAACAGAGGTATCAGAACAACTAACAGTAAGAGAGGATATAGGAGCCATAGAATGATCCCCAAACAGACTGACCCTGAAGAGGATGGCAGCCAGGCTCTCAGCGAAGGGGTCTTTTCTTTGGTTCTCCTGAGGCCTCTTCATCACCGCCTCAGTGATCCTCAGCAGCACCTGTAGCATCTGCTGCCTACACACACACACCAGGACGGACACACACACACACACACACCAGGACGGACACACACCAGGACGGACACACACCAGGACGGACACACACCAGCACACACACACACACACACACACACACACACACACACACACACACACACACACACACACACACACACACACACACACACACACACACACACACACCAGGGGACACCCCCCACAGAGGGCATCAGTCCATCATCGTCCATCAGTAGATGAGTATACAACCGTGTGACTGTCCAGGTCTGTCTGGTAATAATACAGTCCTTCAGGTACAAGCAACAGCTTGGTTTACAATGTTTGCATTAAACGAGTGAGTGTACACAATACACAGTCTATAGCCTTTACACTGTGGCACTGTTTAGTTTATATCAGTAGGTGTATGAGGTGCTGACTGCCGTACCATGTCTGTGTGTTCATGGTGTGCTCCATGATCACGTGGCGGTAGATGCTCAGCACCCCCTTGCACACCTCCACCTGGTTGTCCAGTAGTTTGGGCACGTCCTGGCACGGCTCCAGTAGAAACACATTGGCAGAGTTGGTCAGGAACACCTGGGGAAAGAGCAACGACATAAACTATGGTCAGGGTTGACGAGATACAAACACATTGCTGGCCACAGAGGTCAAACAGAGGTGATAAAAGACAGAGGACACATTCACACTCTTAAAACACACACACGCACCACACACACATACCTGCAGGGTGGGCTGGATGCCAGCCTTGATGTCTCTGTTCTGTTCCTCGGTGAGACAGCCCCGGCTGATGGCACTGCTGAAAGAGTACGTCCTGCCCCAACTGGACGAACGCTTGTGACTTTTCAACACCTGCCGGAGGACACGACCATCCAGTCAGCACGTGAGTATGAAAGTGATTGTGTTTCTCAATGACAATTTCAGTGCGTGTGTCCACTGACTTGTTGTGCGTGTGTGTGTGTGTGTGTGTTTGCTTGTGTCATTGACATTACCGGTGTGTGTGTGTTGTCAGTCTCAGTGATGAGCAGCTGCTCAGGGTTCTCCTCCACCTCGGCCTGTCTGCTCTTCTCTGGCTCCGTCATGAAGCCTGGCTTCTCCTGCAGGATCCACTTCCTGTACACCTTGATCACCTTCCGGGTCGCTGACGTCTCACAGGAGGGCAACAGGAAGGCCTTGAGCAGGACGATCCAGACAGTTATTAAACAGTATTATACATGAGAAAATAAAAGCCAGATGTGTTGGATAATGAATACATTTATATTCAGGATCATGAGAGCAATAAGGTGTTTGTTAAATGGCATAAAGCAGATGTGGTTGCTAAGGACAAACGTTCCAATTCTTTATTTAATTTGCTCCAACTAAGATGACAGCGTTGATGTAGTGAGAGGGTCTTTCCACTAGAGAGCAGTACAATACAACTAATAACATAACATGGTCTCCTTTCAGCATCATGTTTAAAAGCTAGCAGAGTATGAGAGGAAATCAGCTTCACAACTAAAACTACCCTTGCAAGAGAAAAGCATAGTTTATACGCTCATTGAATCACATGGAATCTCTTCGCCATCATCTCTCTGTGGGCTGTACCTGGTGGAAGACCTCGTTGACGAAGTTGATGTTGTCCCTTGTGGACAGCAGGATGCCGTGCACCATGTCGTAGACGCTGCGGTGCTCCTCGTCGATGCTGCACAGGCTGGAGTCGCTGGGGCGCCGGTCAGATAGTGTGCTACTGTTAGAGTGGCTCTTCTCTGGCTCTGTGGGGCCGTTGGGCTCCCCCTCACTACCACCACGGTCTTTATCCCTCTCCTTCTCCTGACTGCTACTGCCTGCAGTCACAGTCTGAATATACGGCCAGGGTTTGGACAGAGTACCAGTGAGAGGTAGAGAGGGTTTAGGGCTGGATTCCAGTATAAATTATAAAAACTAACACAAACACAAAAGTAACCGTTGTTAAACAAAAATTATTCCAAACCTCTCCTTCGAATTGACCATTCAATCTTTTCTGCATGGTGTCAAACTGAACCTGGGTGACAGTACAGTGTACGACAGTGGACCTACCTGGATGAGTTTGGGGATGACCTCGTTCGTCCCGTTCTTGGCGCTGGGGGTGCTGATGTACTTCTTGTCCAGGAAGAAGGTGACCAGCCAGGTGATAAAGGCCACACGGGGAGCTAGGTACTGGTCCCTCGTACAGAACGTGCTCTCGTTATTACGGGTCACTGGGACATACAGAGGCTTTGGTCTGTGGTGGGGGAGGTCTGGGGAAGAGGAGAGACAGAGACAGAGACAGACAGAGAGAGAAAGACAGAGAGAGAAAGACAGAGAGAGAGAGGAGACAGAGACAGAGAGACACAGAGAGACACAGAGAGACAGAGATAGACAGAGAGACAGAGATAGACAGAGAGACAGAGATACACAGAGAGCGAGAGGTCAGAAAGGGAGGGGGATAAAGAGACAGAAAGTGGGTGGATAATTTCACAAGATTCAAATGCACTGCTCTCTTTGGTTTCACTGTCAGCTAAGACTGGCCATCATATGAACATTTTTAATTCAGCCCAGAAAGTCATTGACCTGAATGTACCATGATAATTACAGTGAACCACAGCCTCATGGACCAGGTTATTGTGTCAAAGGATTTTAATTACTATAATTCATCATGAAACCCCCTTTTAAACATGGCTTCAATACCTTTGAAATAACTGGCAATTAGCCCAAAAAATGGATGTAATTCACCCTTAGACAAGAGAATACATCATTACAACAGGGGAGATGGAGAAAAGCTTCAGGTTCATGACAAGACATCTAAATGGCCTAACTCAGGAATATATGTGTATTTACTGTAGTAATTAGCTTGTGAGTCAAGTTTTGGATTTGGTCAAGGCCTGTTGCTGCAATTACACAACAGAAGTGGTTCAGAGGAAGATGATACTCCACCCCCGTCCAAAGCGGTTTCTAAGGAGGGTAACTAATATCCTATTTGCGACACGCAAAAAAAAAAAAAAAGCAATATGTGAGAAAGAGAGTAAAGTTACACATGAAGCATCTCAACAGAAGTGCAAATGGTCCCATATTCACATGACAGTATAATAGACTGCTCATGGTAAAGGGAAAACCCACACTCACCCAGACTCAGACTCAGACACCTACCTAAAAGTGGCTTGTAGAGGTTGGTGAGCTTGGTGAAGGAGGGGAAGAGGTGAGGAAGGTAGTACTTCTTGAACAGACTGAAGAGAAACCTGAAGCCGGTGTCCTGGTTGTCTTTGTTCCTCCACTCTAAACTAGACGCCTTTCGGACACAAAGAGACACACCGAGTCACTACTCAGCCAGACAAGAGTCCCAGACAAGCTCTGTACTGGATCCCTTACTTTGTTTTACAGTAAAGACCTAATTTAATTGGATCATGCATTTTGAAAGTATTCGACCAGGGCCACATTCAGATTCAGCCAGTGTTGTCTAGATAGGACTGTTTTGTAGCTGGAGCCTCACCTGGACAACCATGAACTTGAGCAGGGTTTGGAGGATGTAGCAGGTCTGGTCGTCTGCCAGCTTCTCCCCTGGCACAGCTGGCACCAGTGGGGTGATCTCCTCAGGCACCACCTTGGCTGTTGTGGGAAAGAGAGCAAGAGGGAAAGAGAGAGAGGGAAAGAGAGCGAGAGGGAAAGAGAGAGAGGGAAAGAGAGCAAGAGGGAAAGAGAGAGAAAGAGAGAGTGAGAGGGAAAGAGAGCGAGAGGGAAAGAGAGCGATAGACACACACTGATGAACACTATATTACTAATAACAAAACAGTTGTAAACTTTCTGAGGAGTGAGGACAACCTTCATCTGACCCCAGCAGCCTACTTCATGAAATAATCAGTGTAATTCCCCAGGACCCAGACAATTACAGTCAACAGTACCAGCTCAATTTGCACAACTTCCAGTTGGTACTGAAATAGGACTTGAAAACAAGCTGGGACACATTCAGCTGTAGAGGCAGGGGACCAGAAGATGGAGGGGTGGGGGGGGGGGGGGGGCACTAAGGAGGTTTGAGTGTTTGTGTGACGTTGAGGGGTCTCACCATCGGGTGGGTTGGAGAAAGGGTTGTAGATGATGGTATCCAGGGTACAGGGTCCTCTGGTGGAGGGCACGGCAGGGAAGCCTGGCACCAGGCAGGCGAAGATGAGGAACTGCTCCTCTGCACAGTTATTCTGCAGGGCCTGCAGCCACAGCAGGAACAGACGAATTCCCTCACATCTGATCTGCAGGCAGGAGGACAGGGGACAGGTTACTATACACAGAACAGGATCAGACTGCTCCGTGTCCTTCACAGTCATGTAGGAGAAAAATGTAAGGGTTTGTGTGAGAAAACTCACAACAATTCTTACCTTGAATGAGTTTCCAGTGTGCAAAAGCTTTTTCAGAATAGAACCTGAAACAGAAAGCGAGCAACCATGAACAGAACAATCCTGACACCAACAGAACAGATATATCTTCCACCTGATGTGTCCTAGAGATGCTAGACATTGCTCTGCACATTGAACATCCACATCGATGGGGCTGTAGTGGAGCAGGTCGAGAGATTAGAGTTCCTCTGTGTCCACATCACTAAGGCTCTATCATGGTCCACACACACCAACACAGTCGTGAAGAAGGCACAACAACGCCTCTTCCCCCCAGGACTCTGAAAAGATTTGTCATGGGCCCTCAGATCCTCAAAAAGTTCTACAGCTGCAGCATTGAGAGCATCTTGACTGGCTACATCACCGCTTGGTATGACAACTGCTTGGCACCCAACCGCAAGGCGCTACAGAGGGTGGTGTGTACGGCCTAGTGCGTCACTGGGGCAGAGCTCCCTGCCATCCAGGACCTCTATTCCAGCGCAGGGCTCTACGCTGATCTTTTTGTTTTTTACAAGGAGCACGTGTGCGCCTAAGTTGCACACAAAGAAATTTAGGAGCACAATGAAAAATATTTGAGGCAACTAGCTATTTTCTTTGTAGCAATGGTGCACGGTCATGAATCTGCGCTCAGTGTACTCTCCACGGTACTCAGGGGCTGCTGTACAGTGAAACTGCAGCAATCATCATCTCGTTGATTTTTTTGGTGCACTGGTGGTCCTAATGAAAATGTGAGTTCGCACAGCAAAATATTTAGGCGCATATGCGAGTAAAATGGTCGCACTGTAGAGCCCTGAGGCTGTGTCAGAAGAAGGCCCCCAAAAAATTGTCCAAGATTCCAGCCACCCAAGCTATAGACTGTTCTCTCTTCTACAGCATGACAAGCAGTACCTGTGCACCAAGTCTGGAACCAACAGCACCCTGAACAGCTTCTACCACCAAGCCATAAGACTGCTGAATAGCTAATCAAATGGCTACCTGGACTACCTGCATTGACTCTTTTTTGCACTAACTTTCGTACACTGACTATGCACACACACTAGACTCTACCCAAACACTCACACACACACACTGCTACTTACTGTCTATTATCTATCCTGTTGCTTAGTCACTTCACCCCTTCTACATGTACATAACTACCTCAATTGCCTAGTACCCTGCACAATGACTCAGTACTGGTACTTCCTGTATATAGCCATGTTATTACCTAGTACCCTGCACAATGACTCAGTACTGATACTTCCTGTATATAGCCATGTTATTACCTAGTACCCTGCACAACGACTCAGTACTGGTACTTCCATACATACATACATACATACATACATACATGAAGGAAACATTTTGGCATTTGCTGTATGATTGATGAGAAACTCCATATTGCAAATGTACGGTCCCTTACTAGACGTCCGCGAATGTTTGTAAAATTCGCCGGCGGCGGTGGGCCGTGCACCGGGGCCAGATCTTCCGGGAAGTCATCGAACAAAGTCTCTCGGACATTTGGTTTCCGTTTTATAAAATGTTCAAATTTTGGTCATTTTTCCGCTGTCCCGGAAAATACCACCAGATGGCGAATGTAATCATATTGCAAATGTACAAAACATCACCAATCACGACATGGCCTTTTCTCCTAAACGGAAAAGACTTCTAAGACGAAACTTGGTGAGCATAGGTTTGGCATAATGGGCAGTTAGCCCTGAACAAGATGGCGTCGAGGCCTCAACGCTTTTTGAGTTAAGGCAATTTTTCTGGGATTAAAGGTCAAAAACGAAAATAGAGCGCTAATTTGACCGCTTCACGTCAAAGTACATAAACCTACGGTGTCAGGAAAAAAAGAACCAGACATTTATCTATCATAATTTAAGAGAAATCGTACAATGTACAATTGGTGATGCTCAAAGAAATTTAACATTTAACATTTAAGTCATTTAGCAGACGCTCTTATCCAGAGCGACTTACAAATTGGTGCATTCACCTTATAATATCCAGTGGAACAACCACTTTACAATAGTGGATCTAAATGTTTTAAGGGGGGGGGTTTAGAAGGATTACTTTATCCTATCCTAGGTATTCCTTAAAGAGGTGGGGTTTCAGGTGTCTCCGGAAGGTGGTGATTGACTCCGCTGTCCTGGCGTCGTGAGGGAGCTTGTTCCACCATTGGGGTGCCAGAGCAGCGAACAGTTTTGACTGAGCTGAGCGGGAACTGTGCTTCCTCAGAGGTAGGGAGGCGAGCAGGCCAGAGGTGGATGAACGCAGTGCCCTTGTTTGAGTGTAGGGCCTGATCAGAGCCTGAAGGTACGGAGGTGCCGTTCCCCTCACAGCTCCGTAGGCAAGCACCATGGTCTTGTAACGGATGCGAGCTTCGACTGGAAGCCAGTGGAGAGAGCGGAGTGTGTTTTTCCCCAAAAAAGACCCAGTTGCGGCATGTTCAGACGAATCCGTTAAGGTTGGTTTCGGAACTCTACGTGATTTCTGTGATTTTCTGAAATAACACTCCATCATTCAACTCTCTATAAATAAGTCAGTTCTTAACGTAAAGACTTAAAACTCAAAATTCTGTAAGAGCCTACCCCAAGGAGGATATGTGTTCACTTTCAGCTTCCTGTGTCAAGCGGAAGTACCTTAAATTGGGGTCATAGGGGCTGTTATGAACAGTTAACTTCTCTAGGGCCGGCGGGACGAAATCGTCCCACCTACGTAACAGCCAGTGGAATCCTGTGGCGCGTTATTCAAATACCTTAGAAATGCTATTACTTCAATTTCTCAAACATATGACTATTTTACACCATTTTAAAGACAAGACTCTCGTTAATCTAACCACACTGTCCGATTTCAAAAAGGCTTTACAACGAAAGCAAAACATTAGATTATGTCCGCAGAGTACCCAGCCAGAAATAATCAGACACCCATTTTTCAAGCTAGCATATAATGTCACAAAAACCCAGAAGACAGCTAAATGCAGCACTAACCTTTGATGATCTTCATCAGATGACACACCTAGGACATTATGTTATACAATACATGCATGTTTTGTTCAATCAAGTTCATATTTATATCAAAAACCAGCTTTTTACATTAGCATGTGACGTTCAGAACTAGCATACTCCCCGCAAACTTCCGGTGAATTTACTAAATTACTCACGATAAACGTTCACAAAAAACATAACAATTATTTAAAGAATTATAGATACAGAACTCTTCTATGCACTCGATATGTACGATTTTAAAATAGCTTTTCGGTGAAAGCACATTTTGCAATATTCTAAGTAGATAGCCGGGCATCACAGGGCTAGCTATTTAGACACCCAGCAAGTTTAGCACTCACCAAAGTCAGATTTACTATAAGAAAAATGTTATTACCTTTGGTGTTCTTCGTCAGAATGCACTCCCAGGACTTCTACTTCAATAACAAATGTTGGTTTGGTCCCAAATAATCCATTGTTATATCCAAATAGCGGCGTTTTGTTCGTGCGTTCAAGACACTATCCGAAAGGGTAAAGAAGGGTGACAAGCATGGCGCATTTCGTGACAAAAAAATTCTAAATATTCCATTACCGTACTTCGAAGCATGTCAACCGCTGTTTAAAATCCATTTTTATGCCATTTTTCTCATAAAAAAGCGATAATATTCCGACCGGGAATCTGCATTTAGGTAAACAGACGAAAGAAAATAAAGCATGGGGTCGACTGGGGCACGCGCCTAAGCCCATTGTCCTCTGATCGGCCACTTGCCAAAAGCGTAAATGTGTTTCAGCCTGGGGTTGCCTCGATATCATTCAGCTTTTTCCCGGGCTCTGAGAGCCTATGGGAGCCGTAGGAAGTGTCACGTTACAGCAAAGATCCTCAGTCTTCAATAAAAAGAGCCAAGATGAACAACAACTTGTCAGACAGGCCACTTCCTGTAAGGAATCTTCTCAGGTTTTTGCCTGCCATATGAGTTCTGTTATACTCACAGACACCATTCAAACAGGTTCATATTATATTATTTTAAACAGCGGTTGACATGCTTCGAAGTACGGTAATGGAATATTTAGAATTTTATTGTCACGAATTGCGCCATGCGCGCGACACTTCTTTACTATTTCGGATAGTGTCTGGAACGCACGAACAAAACGCCGCTATTCGGATATAACGATGGATTATTTTGGACCAAACCAACATTTGTTATTGAAGTAGCAGTCCTGGGTGTGCATTCTGACGAAGACAACAAAAGGTAATCAAACTTTTATAATAGTAAATATGATTATGGTGAGTGCTAAACTTGCCGGGTGTCTAAATAGCGAGCCCGTGATGCCTGGGCTATGTACTTAGAATATTGCAAAATGTGCTTTCACCAAAAAGCTATTTTAAAATCGGACATATCGAGTGCATAGAGGAGGTCTGTATCTATAATTCTTAAAATAATTGTTATGCTTTTTGTGAACGTTTATCGTGAGTAATTTAGTAAAATGTTAGCGAATTCCCCGGAAGTTTGCGGGGGGTATGCTAGTTCTGAACGTCACATGCTAATGTAAAAAGCTGGTTTTTGATATAAATATGAACTTGATTGAACAAAACATGCATGTATTGTATAACATAATGTCCTAGGGTTGTCATCTGATGAAGATCATCAAAGGTGAGTGCTGCATTTAGCTGTCTTCTGGGTTTTGGTGACATTATATGCTGGCTTGAAAAATGGGTGTCTGATTATTTCTGGCTTGGTACTCTGCTGACATAATCTAATGTTTTGCTTTCGTTGTAAAGCCTTTTTGAAATCGGACAGTGTGGTTAGATTAACGAGAGTCTTGTCTTTAAATAGCTGTAAAATAGTCATATGTTTGAGAAATTGAAGTAATAGGATTTTTAAGGTTTTGAAAATCGCGCCACAGGCTGCAAGTGGCTGTTACGTAGGTGGGACGAATTCGTCCCGCCTAGCCCAGAGAGGTTAAACAGAAGGGGCTGGGAATTTTGGGCCTGCTCTGAAATATGTGATAGTTGGCTTCTAAACGAGTTGCAAAAAGTGGGTGTGGTGTCAGTTTGTATCAGTATGATATCTAATTGACTGATGGACAGTGACTTGCTGACTGACTTTTGTCCATTTGCAATATGTTTAAACAGTCATAGACCATCACCAAATTGACATTCTGAAATCAACACCAACGAGCGATGGAGAGGAACCAGAATCACTGCCCGGCCATCCCGAGTTAATCGGGCCAGTCAATTTCGCATTCCTGCAGTATTTTTGAGCATGTCAAATTCGTGATGGTAAATGCCCATTGTAACATATTGCAAATGGACAGTACATTTGCAATATGATTCAACAGTGAAAAAACGTCACCAAATGGACATGATGAAATCAACACAACGAGCGATGGAGAGGAACCACTATCACTGCCCGGCCATCCCGAGTGCACCGGGCCAGTCAATTTTGCATTTCTGCAGTATTTTTGAGCATGTAAAATTCGTGATGGTAAATGCCCATTGAAACATATTGCAAATGGACAGCCGTGCACCTGGTGATTGGAATGGGTTACCAGAAGCACATTTTGAAATTTGTTTTTAATGCCTTTAGGGTGAAGCAAGGGACCTACGGTTGGGCCGGGAGCACCCCCCACCCGGGCCCATCCAATAGGGGGCGCCCCTGGTCATTTTGGACGTTTTTCAAAAAATCGTTAAAAAAACAACAGAGTCCCAATTCTCCCTCTTCATACATGACAAATAGACCATCTAGGTTGATTCATGGATTAACATAGTGCTATATATCATTTGGGCAGTATACATGCCATTTGTACATGGTTCACTGACTTTTGGGTTTGGAAACCGACTTCCTATGATTGTACATGGCAAATGGACATAACATCCTGATTTGGCACTTTCAATACTTTCATATTGCATTTGGACATTTCTTATGGCATTTGGCAATGGTTCACTGAATTTTGACTTCGACTTTTGACTTCCTATGAAATCATATTGGAATTGGACAAAACATATGCCTTATTAACAAGTAAAACAAAAAAAATGACAATCAAATATGACAAAAGTATGTTCATTATGTTCATAAAGTTCTTATACATGTATAATTGACCCCCTTAATTTTTTTTTTAAGAATTTCAACAGTCCAGAAAGCACTTTTTTAAGGGGGTGATACGTTTTTGATTTTCTTTTCAAATGTTCAAAATTTGACCCTTGGGTCTTGACTTGATGTGCATTTGCAATATGAAAATTTACGGTGCAGCGCGCTCACCATCTATCGGATTTTTGCTATATGTTTTGAATGAAACGGCGTCCAAATGAGTGGTATTGTACATCGTGTATATGTTTCGTACGGTGCCAATAAGATCCCATTCATTTTTGTCCATTTCAGGGGGGTGTTCCCTTACTGTATATAGCCATGTTATTACCTAGTACCCTGCACAATGACTCAGTACTGATACTTCCTGTATATAGCCATGTTATTACCTAGTACACTACACAACAACTCGGTACTGGTACTTCCTGTATATAGCCATGTTATTACCTAGTACCCTGCACAACAACTCGGTACTGGTACTTCCTGTATATAGCCATGTTATTACCTAGTACCCTGCACAACAACTCAATACTGATACTTCCTGTATATAGCCATGTTATTACCTAGTACCCTGCACAACAACTCAATACTGATACTTCCTGTATATTATTTTGACTCGTTATTGTTATTCCTTTTTCACTGTGTATGTATTCCTCGTTTCACTATTTCTATTATTTATTTATTTTAATCTTTAACTCTGGATATCATAAGGTGAATGCACCAATTTGTAAGTCGCTCTGGATAAGAGCGTCTGCTAAATGACGTAAATGTAAATTTAAACTCTGCATTGTTGGAAAAGGACCCGTAAGTAAGCATTTCACTGTTGGTCTACACCTGTTGTTTACAAAGCATGTGACAAATACAATTAGATTTTAGCTACAGTTAACACAGAGAGAAGAAAGTCTGTCTGTTCCATCAATACATATTGACCTTGGGGGTGGTGATAAACCAGTCAGGGAGGGAAGGCTGCTCATTCTCCTGATGAAAATGAACATCAATTGCCTGGTGTGCATTTATGAAGCCAATCAGGTCTGTGGTAATCAAATGAGACAATACTCTGATTGCTAAATGCCTGGTTCGACACTCATCAGGTTAAATCAATGACGTTCCCTGTGTTGGCTAAATGAAGAAAGAAAAAATTGCTCCAAGAGATTGGAAATGAGAGGGAAGGAGAGAGAGAGAGAGAGAGAGAGAGAGAGAGAGAGAGAGAGAGAGAGAGAGAGAGAGAGAGAGAGAGAGAGAGGAAGATGGATCGAGATCAATTTTCTACCAGGTAATGGTCTGTGTAAATGCTTGTTTCACTCGTGGAGGGATCACTGAAACACACCACCGGGGCCTGTCTTACTGGATCTGACTGTAGGAGTTCCACAGCTCCCGGTCGTCCTCTCTAATTATAATCATTGTCATCTACCCACTGTGGGCAGTAGGGTCAATAGTAGGCAGTTGTCTAGGTGAGAGGTGACTCCTTAAAGCGGGAATCCATAATGGTGAAACTGCCAGGTCCATTTGGAATATTTAAATCAAATCTAATTTAATTTTTCACATGCTTTGCAAACAGGTGTAGACGAACAGTGAAATGCTTACATACGGGTCCTTCCCAACAATGCTGAGAGAAAGAAAATAGAGAAATAACAGAAAAGTAAAACACATTAATAAAAGTAGTAATAAATACACAATGAGTAATGATAACTCAGCTACATACACGGGGTACCAGTACTGAGTCTACGTGCAGGGGTATGAGGTAGGAAAAAGTGAATAGGCAACAGGATAAAATGCAGACTATCTGCAAAAATGCAGATAATCCAGGTAGCTATTTGGTTAACTATTTAACTAACTATTCAGCAGTCTTATGGTTTGGGGATAGAAGCTGTTCAGGGTCCTGTTGGTTCCAGACTTGGTGCATCGGTAATGCTTGCCATGTGGTAGCAGAGAGAACAGTCTATGATTTAGGTGGCTGGAGTCTAACATTTTTTTCTCCCCTCAACAAAGAAGGTACTGTAAACAACGAATACAGTTTTTTCCTCGGACATCATTGCACCCGCGATAGAACAGCAGAATATGTACCGCAATTTGTTTTACCACACTGCTCACCTCCGTTTGTACGCTGTCACCTTCGTTTAGTCAGGAAAACAAAAACACTAACAAATGCGCCTGGGGAAACCAGTGGTGCTGTTTCACCGTTCAAGCATTCTATTCAAACACCTACACAACCAGGAGAGCATCCCACGGAATAGCAGCTGAATTATGATGTGTGCTGCAAGCAGCAGGGGGACTTTCCTAAAAGGGTGAGGGAAGGAGAGACAGGTTTTAGCTGGTGATTTATGGACTGGGGAGCAGGGTGCGTGTTTGGGGACTGCCGAGGGGGGATGAGCCTCCATATTTGGAGTAATAAGCCCCAGGGGTGATTGGATGTCTTACCGCTTTAGCTGCGAAACGACTGACAAACAGAAGATTATAATTGAGGTTATTGCTGGTTGCGAGGGTCCTCCTGCTCGCGAGGATGAAACCGAACAAAGCATAATTCAATTACCTAATTTGAAATGCAAATTGGATGTCATTTGCATTTTTCATTTACTTCTCCTTCCACTCCTAATTATTTTCTTCTTACACGAACCGTTTAAGCGGGCGGGGTGGTGCTGATAATCTGTGCTTCCGTGGTTTATTTTGGTGGTTGTAGCAGCAGGAGGGGAGAGAACAGGCTTTTGACTACTGTACCGTGCAGAAGAATGCATACCTTAGCAGTGTAGGCCTATTCAAGCACGCTAAACTACTGTAAGTACAAACTTAGAAACAGCTAATTAAGTGGTACATACCTATACTGTGAAACTGCCACCGACTGTAGATTTTTTCTGGTAGAAGTTGCAGAATTTTCTGGAAAACATGAGAAATATAGTGTAAGTATTTGCAAAATCTCCAAACAGGCTAATCACTTATGGCAAAACAGTCAGAGAGACAGCGCAAAGAAACCTGTTCACAAAGGGAGAAAGGAAAGTACACATTTACTCAATAAGCTTTAAACAACTCAATGAGGTGCTACTTCGATCCAAAACTGTGACAATTGTGCTAAGGGACAATGATGTACACACACCAAACGCCTGGCCTTGTTGACAAGCTGCCCAGCCATACATCCTAAAAGCAGGCCAGAAGTAGAGCAGCCTTGTCAGTCAGTCAGTAGTCACTGCTGGCCTCCTCCTCCTGTGTACGTGTCTCTGGCCTGCTATAGGGATGGCCCTGGTGACACGGGGACAACGCTGGAAATGTCATCACCTTGCCAACCATAGATTAACAACTCAATTAGAGCGTGCTGACCTTTCAGCAGGCTATCATTATTCTCCCAGTGAGGGACAGGTTAACTGGGGGATGGATGGATGAGAGGAATGGGGGGAGAGAGGGATAAGAGATGACACCACTGTGGAATGTGCAGTCTGTGGCGGCCAGTCAGATAATGGCCAGTGCATTGTGGGTAATTGATGAACCACTTGGTTCACCACTCATTGTCCCTCATCATTGACCCAATAAGACAAATACCATTTGCAATTTAGAGGTCTAAAGCCCTGTGCTCCTTTGAGAGAGAGATACAGAGAGAGCAAGAGAAGAGAGAGAGGAGAGAAAGAAGGGAGCTGAGAGAAAAGAGAGACCTCTGAAGATGAAGTCCTCACCAGCAGTAGCAACACATGTGAGCTGAATTTGCAGTGAGTCTTGAGAAAGGAAGAGTCCATACTTGCAGAGCATGTCTCCACAGCCGGAGAGAGAGAGAGAGAGAGACCTGCCACACCACATTAAGCTGAGACTTAGTGGCTTCCTCACGTTTGTAGTACTACCCTCTGTATTTCTCCGCTCCTCTTTCTCCCTCTCCTCCTCCACTCTCAGTCTCTATCTCTCTGTATGTCTCCTCCTCTCTCTGTAAATCCCTCTCCGTGATACAAACAGAAATCTGACAGAGAGCAATCACTCCTTGTGCCTGCCTGTGGGACTGTGTCCCTGTTTCCTGGTTGACTCTCTGATTCCGAGCATGATGACACGTCCCCCTCTCTATTGCACCTATTGATGCAGGTTGGAATTAGACATCCCCAGTTCCCAGCATGGACACACTCCTTGGAGCAGAGACTCCCCGCGGTGGTGGGAATGGCAGCTGCAGCAATGGGACTATACTGGCTGATATGAAGCTCTATAAGACTGACAAAGGGGCTGAGCGGAGTGGGCCGTCGGAGTTACACTACTCTAATCTGGAGCTGTACTCCAGGCATAAATATGGGGCCTTACGGAAGGATGCCGCCAACTCCAACCACATATACAGTTGAAGTCAGAAGTTTACATACACTTAGGTTGGAGTCATTAAAACTTGTTTTTCAACCACTCCACAAATTTCTTGTTATCAAACTATAGTTTGGGCAAGTCGGTTAGGACATCTACTTTGTGCATGAATTCCGACTTCAACTGTACATGATCCACACTTACACCATGCCCAAACCGGACGTCCTCAAATTAATTTTGTCCCCCCACACCAAACGCGATCACAACACGCAGGTTGAAATATCAAAACAAACTCTGAACCAATTATATTAATTTGGGGACAGGTCAAAAAGCATTAAACAATTATGGCAATTTAGCTTGCTAGATTGCAGTTGCTAGCTAATTTGTCCTATTTAGCTAGCTTGCTGTCACTAGCTAATTTGTCCTGGGATATAAACGTTGAGTTGTTATTTTACCTGAAATGCACAAGATCCTCTTCTCTGACAATTAATCCACATATAAAACAGTCAACCGAATCATTTCTAGTCATCTCTCCTCCTTACAGGCTTTTTCTTCTTTGGACTTTATATGGCGATTGGAATCTAACTTTCATAGGTGTATTACCACAACTGACTGACCGACCTCAGTTCATCTTTCAATCACCCACGTGGGTATCTACTTCTATAAACCAATGAGGAGATGGGAGAGGCAGGACTTGCACCCCGTTCAGCGTCACAAATAGATCTGACTTCTATTTTAGCGCTTGGCAAAGTAGACGCTCATTGGCTCGTGCGAGCAGTGTGCAATGATTGAATAACATGTATGTGTACATTTATTTTTGCGACATGAGCTGTGTGGTCTGCATGTTAGGTTTCCAGCCACAGGGTGAACATGACACTTTCACCAGAGGTGGCCCACAAGTGCTTTCCAGCATTCAGACACCCTTAGGAGAACATTGCAGACTATGTTTTTGCCATTGTGCCACTGATTGAAGCTTAATTTGACACAACAATGAGAAAGTCTGTGGAGTTTCAACAAGAGAGAGATATTTGTAGGGCAGTCAGTCACAACGGAGTTTATGAGTGAACGGCATGGCAGGCACGTGAACATCACAGCCGAGAGAGCACCAGCAGGTGACTAGAGGGCAAATCAAAGTTCACTGTTAAACTTTTTTTTTATCCATATCAATCATATCCCGTGAACTTGTGCTGTAAAATATTGGATTAACTTAATAAGCAGGACAAAAAGTAGGACTAGGATAAATGAAATAATGTGCCAGAAAAATGTCCAGCAAGTCAGACAGGGTAAGAGGATGTCTGCAAGCCAACCACACAGTGTTAACAACAGTGGATTACATGGGCACCAAATCAACATCCCTGTTTGTAGAATTAGATAGAGCTCAACTGATGATAATATTCAGTGTAGAGGTAGACCGATTAATCGGAATGGCCGATTAATTAGGGCCGATTTCAAGTTTTCATAACAATCAGATTTTTTACCTTTATTTAACTAGGCAAGTCAGTTAAGAACACATTCTTATTTTCAATGACGGCCTTGGAATGGTGGGTTAACTGCCTTGTTCAGGGGCAGAACGACAGATTTTTACCTTGTCAGCTCGCGGATTCAATCTTGCAACCTTACGGTTAACTAGTCCAACGCTCTAACCACCTGCTTTACATTGCACTCCACGAGGAGCCTGCCTGTAACGCGAATGCAGTAAGAAGCCAAGGTAAGTTGCTAGCTAGCATTAAAGATGTTATAAAAAACAATCATAATCACTAGTTAACTAAACATGGTTGATGATATTACTAGTTTATCTAGCCTGTCCTGCGTTGCATATAATCGCTTAGGTACACGTTGCTCCAACCATAAACATCAATGCCTTTCTTAAAATCAATACACAAGTATATATTTTTAAACCTGCATATTTATTTAATATTGCCTGCTAACATGAATTTCTTTTAACTAGGGAAAATGTGTCACTTCTCTTGCAACAGAGTCAGGGTATATGTAGCAGTTTGGGCCGCCTGGCTCGTTGCAAACTGTGAAGACTATTTCTTCCTAACAAAAGACAGCCGACTTCGCCAAACGGGGGATGATTTAACAAAAGCGCATTTGCGAAAAAAGCACAATCGTTGCATGACTGTACCTAACCATAAACATCAATGCCTTTCTTAAAATCAATAAACAGAAGTATATATTTTTAAACCTGCATATTTAGCTAAAAGAAATCCAGGTTAGCAGACAATATTAACCAGGTGAAATTGTGTCACTTCTCTTGCGTTCATTGCACGCAGAGTCAGGGTATATGCAACAGTTTGGGCCGCCTGGCTCGTTGCGAACTAATTTGCCAGAATTTTACGTAATTATGACATAACATTGAAGGTTGTGCAATTTAACAGGAATATTTAGACTTAGGAATGCCACCCATTAGATAAAATACGGAACGGTTCCGTATTTCACTGAAAGGAAAAACGTTTTGTTTTCGAAATGATAGGTCATTAATATGGTCGAATCCAGAAACTAAGGCTCGTATTTCTGTGTGTTTATTATATTATAATTAAGTCTATGATTTGATAGAGCAGTCTGACTGAGCGGTGGTAGGCAGCAGCAGGCTCGTAAGCATTCATTCAAACAGCACTTTTGTGCATTTTGCCAGCAGCTCTTCGCTGAGCTTCAAGCATTGCGCTGTTTATGACTTCAAGCCTATCAACTCCCAAGATTAGGCTGGTGTAACCGATGTGAAATGGCTAGCTAGTTAGCGGGGTGCACGCTAACAGCGTTTCAAACGTCACTCGCTCTGAGACTTGGAGTAGTTGTTCCCCTTGCTCTGCATGGGTAACGCTGCTTCGAGGGTGGCTGTTGTCGATGTGTTCCTGGTTCGAGCCCAGGTAGGAGCGAGGAGAGGGACGGAAGCTATACTGTTACACTGGCAATACTAAAGTGCCTATAAGAACATCCAATAGTCAAAGGTATATGAAATACAAATCGTAGAGAGAGAAATAGTCCTATAATTCCAATAATAACTACAACCTAAAACTTCTTACCTGGGAATATTGAAGACTCATGTTAAAAGGAACAACCAGCTTTCATATGTTCTCATGTTCTGAGCAAGGAACTTAAACGTTAGCTTTCTTACATGGCACATATTGCCCTTTTACTTTCTTCTCCAACACTTTGTTTTTGCATTATTTAAACCAAATTGAACATGTTTCATTATTTATTTGAGGCTAAATTGATTTTATTGATGTATTATATTAAGTTAAAATAAGTGTTCATTCAGTATTGTTGTAATTGTCATTATTACAAATAAAGAAAGAAAAAATAATAAATAAATAAATAAATAAAAAAAAATCGTCCGATTATTCGGTATCGGCTTTTTTGGTCCTCCAATAATCGGTATCGGCGTTGAAAAAACATAATCGGTCAACCTCTAATTCAGTGACTTCGGAAAGTACTCAGAACCCTTGACTTTTTCCACATTTTGTTAGGTTACAGCCTTAAACTAAAATTGATTAAACAGTATTTTTTCCTTCATCAATCTACAAACAATACCCAATAATGACAAAGCAAAAACAGTTTTTGAATGTTTGCAAATTTATTAAATATAAAAAACGGAAATATTACATTTACATAAATATTCAGACCATTTACTCTGTACTTTGTTGAAGCACCTTTAGCAGCATGACACTACAAGCTTGGCACACCTGTATTTGGAGAGTTTCTCCCATTCTTCTCTGCAGATGCTCTCAAGCTCTGTCAGGTTGGATGGGGAGCGTTGCTGCACAGCTACTTTCAGGTCTCTAAAGAGATGTTCGATTGGGTTCAAGACCGGCCTCTGGCTGGGCCACTCAAGGACATTCAGAGGCTTGTCCCGAAGCCACTCTTGCGTTGTCTTGGCTGTGTGCTTAGGGTCGTTGTCCTGTTGGAAGGTGAACCATCGCTCCAGTCTGAGGTCCTGAACGCTCTGGAGCAGATTTTCATGAAGGATCTCTCTATCCTTTGCTCCGTTCATCTTTGTCTCGATCCTGACTAGTCTCCCAGTCACTGCCGCTGAAAAACAACCGCACAGCATTATTCTGCCACCACCATTCTTCACCATAGGGATGATGCCAGGTTTCCTCCAGACATGATGCTTGGCATTCAGGCCAAAGAGTTCAATCTTGGTTTCATCAGAGCAGAGAATCTTGTTTCTCATGGTCTAAGAGTCTTTAGGTGCCTTTTGGCAAACTCCAAGCGGGCTGTCGTGCGCATTTACTGAGGAGTGGCTTTCGTCTGGCCACTCTACCATAAAGGCCTGATTGGTGGAGTGCTGCAGAGATGGTTGTCCTTCTGAAAGGTTCTCCCATCTCCACAGAGGAACTCAAGAGCTCTATCAGAGTAACTATCGGGTTCTTGGTCACCTTTTCCTCCGATTACTCAGTTTAGCCGGGTGCCAGCCCTGGAAACAGTCTTGGTGGTTCCAAACTTCTTCCATTTAAGAATGATGATGGAGGCCACTGTGTTCTTGGGGACCTTCAATGCTGCAGAAATTTGTTGGTACCCTTCCCCAGATCTGTGCCTCGACACAATCCTGTCTCGGAGCTCTACGGACAATTCCTTCAACTTCATGGCTTGGTTTTTACTCTGACATGCACTGTCAACTGTGGGACCTTATATACACAGGTGTGTGTCCAATCAATTGAATTTACCACAGGTGGACTCCAATCAAGTTGTAGAAACATCTCAAGGATGATCAATGGAAACAGGATGCACCTGAGCTCAATTTCGAGTCTCATAGCAAATGGTCTGAATACTTATGCAATTTATTTTTAATAAATTAGGAAACATTTCTAAAACCTGTTTTCACATTGTCATTATGGTGAATTGTGTGTAAATTGCTGAGGAGTTTATTTATTTTATCAATTTCAGAATAAAGGTGTAACGTATCAAAATGTGGAAAAAGTCAAGGGGTTTGAATACTTTCCCAAGGCACTGTAGCCTACAGCCTATCAAATAGTAGTCTGGTTTAGGCCTACTGGTTAGCCTTAGTAGCCAATCAAAGGAATTAAAAAAAAAAAAACTTTTTAATCTACATTCGGTCTTAACAAGTTTATTAGATGTGCAATCTAGCACATACTGTATTATAGAGACATTCAAGAAATGTGTTAATTCTACTCTCTAACCAGTAGCTGGCAGCAACACAATACACTGCAGCTCCTACACAATACACTGCAGCTCCTACACAATACACTGCAGCTCCTACACAATACACTGCAGCTCCTACACAATACACTGCAGCTCCTACACAATACACTGCAGCTCCTCCTCAAGCTAATGATTACCAATCTGATCAGATACACATAGGCCATTTCTCTTTACTCCAAGTTGAAGGCAAACTAAACTGAATTCGCTGACCCTTACATTTCATAGAATCTCTTTTTTTTTTTTTATCCAGTGACTGTTGCCCAACAGATACATTTGGACAAAAATAGCAACCTGCAAAATGCAGGCCTAAGCCTTCCTCTATACAGCAACAGATCACAGGAAGAATTAGGCCTAGTCTACACTGCCAACCTACATAGTAAGTAGAGTAGGCCTAAATTGACTGGAACGAATTGCAAAAACCACTGAAGCTGGAGTCTTATATCTCCCTCTCTAACTTTAAGCATCAGATGTCAGAGGACCTTACCGATCACTGTACCTGTACACAGCCAATCTGTAAATAGCACACCCAACTACCTCATCCCCATATTATGAATTACCTTTTTGCACCCCAGTATTTCTACTTGCACATCATCATCTGCACATCTATCACTCCAGTGTTAATGCTAAATTGTAATTATTTCACCTCTATGGCCTATTTATTGCCTTACCTCCCTACTCTTCCACATCTGCACACACTGTACATAGATTTTTCTACTGTGTTATTGACTGTACGTTTGTTTATGTGTAACTCTGTGTTGTTGTTTTTGTTGCACTGCTTATGCTTTTGCCAGGTCGCAGTTGTAAATGAGAACTTGTTCTCAACTGGCCAATCTGGTTAAATAAAGGTGAAATAATATATATATTTTTTTTAAATAGCATAACATTTAATCCAAACACCTGTCAATTCTAATCCAAACAGGAGAGGACGAAAACGCATAACGTATCGACATGCATGTTCATTATCCTGAAGCAGGTTGAAGATAACAAGCTAATAAAAAGCATTAAGCTCTTCCACTTTTGATGTGCACCAAGGGGGAGATGAGGCCATTAGCCCAGAGACAGAGACCGAGTAGAGGTACTGATGGGCAGGTTGATATTATTTTATTCATGACCTACTTGGACAATTTACATACCCAGCACTTTAATGGTCTGTTTCTGCACTGAACAATTAAACTGTCATCAATCCCGGCCAATCGTACTGTAAGACTAGCCCAGTAAATAATGAGAGCTGTGTAAGCCAAGCACTGTCCTGTCCCCTCCCCTTTATTCTGGACATAGACTGGGGCTTTCCCAGTTTGGACAGCAGAGCAGACCTGAGCTCAGAGTGCTGAGTCAGGGGCTGGATGACAGACGGCTGGGTCAAAATCAGGTCGCAGCCAAGGGACAGACACACACAGTTCGCTCTAAAAGGTACCCTGGTCACAGAACCACAGTCAGTCCCATAACCTCTAACCTGCTCACATAACCACAGTCAGTCCCATAACCTCTAACCTGGTCACATAACCACAGCCAGTCCCATAACCTCTAACCTGCTCACATAACCACAGTCAGTCCCATAACCTCTAACCTGGTCACAGAACCACAGTCAGTCCCATAACCTCTAACCTGCTCACATAACCACAGTCAGTCCCATAACATCTAACCTGGTCACATAACCACAGCCAGTCCCATAACCTCTAACCTGCTCACATAACCACAGTCAGTCCCATAACCTCTAACCTGCTCACATAACCACAGTCAGTCCCATAACCTCTAACCTGCTCACATAACCACAGTCAGTCCCATAACCTCTAACCTGGTCACAGAACCACAGTCAGTCCCATAACCTCTAACCTGCTCACATAACCACAGTCAGTCCCATAACATCTAACCTGGTCACATAACCACAGCCAGTCCCATAATCTCTAACCTGGTCACATAACCACAGCCAATCCCATAACCTCTAACCTGGTCACATAACCACAGCCAATCCCATAACCTCTAACCTGCTCACATAACCACAGTCAGTCCCATAACCTCTAACCTGGTCACATAACCACAGTCAGTCCCATAACCTCTAACCTGCTCACATAACCACAGTCAGTCCCATAACATCTAACCTGGTCACATAACCACAGCCAGTCCCATAACCTCTACCTGGTCCCATAACCTCTAACCTGGTCCCATAACCTCTAGCCTGGTCACATAACCTCTAACCTGGTCCCATAACCTCTAACCTGGTCCCATAACCTCTAGCCTGGTCACATAACCTCTAACCTAGTCAAATAACCACAGCCAGTCCCATAACCTCTAACCTGGTCCCTTAACCTCTAACCTGCTCACAGAACCATAGCCAGTCCCATAACCTCTAACCTGGTCCCATAACCTCTAACCTGGTCCCATAACCTCTAACCTGGTCCCATAACCTCTAACCTGCTCACAGAACCATAGCCAGTCCCATAACCTCTAGGACAGTCTAAACCCATTCCTGACTCATTTGCATACTATGCCTCCATATCCTGAAATGTTCCAGTGAATTTTGGGGCTGGATCTCAATGTTGGTTGGTGTGCTGTCCACTGACCTGTCACCTGTGCCCTGAGGGAGGGTCAGTGGGTCATGTAACCACAGAGCTCTGGTCTTGTGACAATAATGATGACAGAGGTCAAGAGGGGTTTCTGTAACTTCCAGACACACACGCTGTAATTAGGGCAGCTCTTCTACAGCGTTTCTCCACTGTTGCTTGCCCACCTACTCACACTTGCTGTAATTTCTACTATTCCTGGGGTTTAGCAAAATTAAGGTAGTTACAATTTAAAAATTACAATATATTCGCAACAGATTTCACAACACATTAAGTGTGTTTCCTCAGGCCCCTACTCTAATACCACATATCTACAACACAAAATCCATGTGTATGTGTGTGTATAGTTTGTATGTTATTGTGTGTTTGCGTCTGTGCTTAGTGTATGTGTGTGTTGCTTCACAGTCCCCCCTGTTCCATAAGGTGTATTTTTATGTTTTTTAAATTTAATTTTACTGCTCGAGTTACTTGACATGGAATAGAGTTCCATGTAGTCATGGCTCTATGAAGTACTGTGCGCCTCCCATAGTCTGTTCTGGACTTGGGGACTGTGAAGAGACCTCTGGTGGCATGTCTTGTGGTGTCCGAGCTGTGTGCCAGTAGTTCAAACAGACATGTCAATACCTCTCACAAATACAAGTAGTGATGAAGTCAATCTCTCCTCCACTTTGAGCCTGGAGAGATTGACATGCATATTATTAATGTTAGCTCTCTGTGTACATCCAAAGGCCAGCCGTGCTGCCCTGTTCTGAGCCAATGGCAATTTTCCTAAGTCCCTCTTTGTGGCACCTGGATCACACGATTGAACAGTAGTCCAGGTGCCACAAAACTAGGGCCTGTAGGACCTGCCTTGTTGATAGTGCTGTTAAGGCAGAGCAGTGCTTTATTATGGACAGACTTCTCCCCATCTTAGCTGCTGTTGTATCAATATGTTTTCACCATGACAGTTTACAATCCAGGGTTACTTCAAGCAGTTTAGTCATCTCAGCTCGCTCAATTTCCTCATTATTCATTACAAGATTTAGGTGAGGTTTAGTGAATTATTTGTCCCAAATAGAATGCTTTTAGTTTTTGAAATATTTAGGACTAACTTATTCCTAACCACCCATTCTGAAAGTAACTGCAGCTCTTTGTTAAGTGTTTCAGTCGCTGTAGTAGCTGACGTGTGTAGTGTCGAGTCATCCGCATACATAGACACACTGGCTTTACTCAAAGCCAGTGGCATGTTGTTAGTAAAGATTGAAAAAATGTAAGGGGCCTAAGACAGCTGCGCTGGGGAATTCCTGATTTTACCTGGATTATGTTGGAGAGGCTTCCATTAAAGAACACGCTCTGTGTTCTGTTAGACTGATAACTCTTTAACCACAATATAGCAGGGGGTGTAAAGCCATAACACATACGTTTTTCCAGCAGCAGACTATGATCGTTAATGTCAAACAAAATGTCTAACAAAACAGCCCCCACAATCTTTTTATCATCAATTTCTCTCAGCCAAATCAGTCATTTGTGTAAGTGCTGTGCTTGCTGAATGTCCTTCCCTATAAGCGTGCTGAAAGTCTGTTGTCAATTTGTTTACTGTAAAATAGCATTGTATCTGGTCAAACAACATTTTTGCCAAAAGTTTACTAAGGGTTGGTAACCGGCTGATTGATCGGCTATTTGAGCCAGTAAAGATTTTCTTTATGTAATTTATCTTTGTTTCTTCTTTTTATTCAGTTTAGTCACGATTTCTCAATTTGCAGTACGTTTGCCAATCGGTTGTGTAGCCAGACTTATTTGCCATTCCTTTCGCCTCATCCCTCTCAACCATACAATTTTTAAATTCCTCATCAATCCATTGGGATTTAACAGTTTTCACAGTCCTTTTCTTAATGGGTGGATGCTTCTTAGTAACTGGAATAAGCAATTTCATAAATGTGTCAAGTGCGGCATCTGGTTACTCTTCATTACACACCACGGACGAACAAATATTCTTTACATCAACAACATAGGAATCACTAAAAAACTTCTTGTATGACCTCTTATACACTATATTAGGCCCAGCCTTTGGAACCTTGGTTTGCCTAGATATGACTACTATATTGTGATCACTACATCCGATGGATTTGGATACTGCTTTATAGCAAAGATGTGATCAATACATGTTGATGATTTCATTCCTGTGCTGTTTGTAACTACCCCTGTAGGTTGACTGACAGTTTGAGGCTCTCTCCTGAGTAGGCAGCCTGTTGAAAGCCAGTCAATATTAAAAAAAAAGAAAATATACCTCTGTTGATATCGCATACATTAACAAGCATTTCACATTATCCAGATACTGACTGTTAGCACTTGGTGGTCTATTGCAGCCTCCCACCAGAACGGGATTTAGGTGAGACAGATGAACCTGTAGCCATATTACTTCAACAGTATTTAACATGAGATCCTCTCTAAGCTTTACAGGAATGTGGTTCTAAATATACTGCTCAAAAAAATAAAGGGAACACTTAAACAACACATCCTAGATCTGAATGAAAGAAATAATCTTATTAAATACTTTTTTCTTTACATAGTTGAATGTGCTGACAACAAAAATCACACAAAAATAATCAATGGAAATCCAATTTATCAACCCATGGAGGTCTGGATTTGGAGTCACACTCAAAATTAAAGTGGAAAACCACACTACAAGCTGATCCAACTTTGATGTAATGTCCTTAAAACAAGTCAAAATGAGGCTCAGTAGTGTGTGTGGCCTCCACGTGCCTGTATGACCTCCCTACAACGCCTGGGCATGCTCCTGATGAGGTGGCAGATGGTCTCCTGAGGGATCTCCTCCCAGACCTGGACTAAAGCATCCGCCAACTCCTGGACAGTCTGTGGTGCAACGTGGCGTTGGTGGATGGAGCGAGACATGATGTCCCAGATGTGCTCAATTGGATTCAGGTCTGGGGAACGGGCGGGCCAGTCCATAGAGTCAATGCCTTCCTCTTGCAGGAACTGCTGACACACTCCAGCCACATGAGGTCTAGCATTGTCTTGCATTAGGAGGAACCCAGGGCCAACCGCACCAGCATATGGTCTCACAAGGGGTCTGAGGATCTCATCTCGGTACCTAATGGCAGTCAGGCTACCTCTGGCGAGCACATGGAGGGCTGTGCGGCCCCCCAAAGAAATGCCACCCCACACCATGACTGACCCACCGCCAAACCGGTCATGCTGGAGGATGTTGCAGGCAGCAGAACGTTCTCCACGGCGTCTCCAGACTCTGTCACGTCTGTCGCCTGCTCAGTGTGAACCTGCTTTCATCTGTGAAGAGCACAGGGCGCCAGTGGCGAATTTGCCAATCTTGGTGTTCTCTGGCAAATGCCAAACGTCCTGCACGGTGTTGGGCTGTAAGCACAACCACCACCTGTGGACGTCGGGCCCTCATACCACCCTCATGGAGTCTGTTTCTGACCGTTTGAGCAGACACATGCACATTTGTGGCCTGCTGGAGGTCATTTTGCAGGGCTCTGGCAGTGCTTCTCCTGCTCCTCCTTGCACAAAGGCGGAGGTAGCGGTCCTGCTGCTGGGTTGTTGCCCTCCTACGGCCTCCTCCACGTCTCCTGATGTACTGGCCTGTCTCCTGGTAGCGCCTCCATGCTCTGGACACTACGCTGACAGACACAGCAAACCTTCTTGCCACAGCTCGCATTGATGTGCCATCCTGGATGAGCTGCACTACCTGAGCCACTTGTGTGGGTTGTAGACTCCGTCTCATGCTACCACTAGAGTGAAAGCACCGCCAGCATTCAAAAGTGACCAAAACATCAGCCAGGAAGCATAGGAACTGAGAAGTGGTCTGTGGTCCCCACCTGCAGAACCACTCCTTTATTGGGGGTGTCTTGCTAATTGCCTATAATTTCCACCTGTTGTCTATTCCATTTGCACAACAGCATGTGAAATGTATTGTCAATCAGTGTTGCTTCCTAAGTGGACAGTTTGATTTCACAGAAGTGTGATTGACTTGGAGTTACATTGTGTTGTTTAAGTGTTCCCTTTATTTTTTTGAGCAGTGTATAAAATGGCCAAACCTCCACTTTTGGCATTTCTGTCTTTTCTGTAGATCTTATAACCATGTATTGTGACCACTGTATCATCAAATGTATTATTTATGTGCGTTTCAGAGATTTTCATCTGTTACTAGCAATTAGAGATTTTATGAAACTTGTTTCATAAACTACATATGCTGACAAGGGCTATTTAAAAAAAATAAAAAATCTGGGATGCTTGATTGTTTTTATTGCTTTACTAGGAAGCTTAGCATAGGTAGACATGCTCATGTTATTTATGTTAGTGCAAAGTGAGCTGCATACAGTGGACTTCCTACCAGGTCTCACCGCCTCAGTGCTCACACTATCACTCTGGTTCATAGGCACATGATTACTGCATACAATAACTGTGGGCATTCAGGTACAGCAGCAAATAATCTGTAATTAATTGAAAAGTGTGTAGCCTGAAGACTGATGCTTATGTCCACAGGGCTAATATTATAAGTTAAGTGTTCTAGAATAAATTAAGGCTTCAAGTTCACATTCAAGTCAAGTGCCACACACACACAAAACCTATAGCAGATACAACTACATTCAGCCGTGGGCCAATTTTTTATTGGGCAGATGGTCAGGAACATAACAAATAATTTGTAGACCGCAAATTGACAGCAGGAAGTCCAAACAGATATAATATTATAACCCTGACCTAAAGTGTCTACATCTAGTCTGGACCCGTTACGTGAACTACTGCAACGACCTCGTCATTAACTGATCAGCCCGCTTGTAGACAAAGGTCAGATACTGTGTAGTCAGTGTGTACCTACCCTAAAGTATGTAGTGTCGGCTGCAGTGGCCTAGCCAAAGCCTGCTCCCTCTTGGCAGGGAGGGCAAAGTGAGGAGGTCATGTGGAGAACAGGCCGGGGCTAGGAAGGGAGAAAGCAGGCATTATGCTCACTGCCCATCTGAGTGTGAAGGCAGGCGAGTGTTTTATAGGAGGCATGCAGGGTTTATCAAGTTGAACAAAGGTGGTATTCACAGCATGACTTAGCAAACACGCAGCGTGTCCTCTGCTTTTATGTCTGGCTGTGGAATCTCCCCTGATGGTTGACTTTGAATGTGTGATGCAGTGTGAATGTGATGTGTGTGGCTGAGCAGAATCTGTCTGTCTGTTTTGCAATAGATAAGTGAGTGAGATAATTAAAGAGAAAACAGGCATTGACTGTACCGCCAATAGGTTGTTCAAAACATGGACTGAATAAGTTATATTTTCAGGGACAGCCATTAAGCTGGTTACTGAACTAAATATTTACTGCATGTGGTGAATTATAAGGCATATGTTAAGGTATGCTATGACATTATGTGGAGTAGAATACAGATTCTCAGTCTGTAGACCAGAGTAGGATGCGGTGCACACACACACCACCCACACACACAGCACCACCCACCCACACACAACAGTGCAACAGCGCAATCTGTTGTGGCGGGTGTCTCAGTGGAACCAGACACAAAGAGAGCGGAGAGGTGGTGGAGTTGGCAGGTGACGGCAGGGGTGGAGTGTGGGATGCTGGGTTTGGGGAGAACAAAAGACTTTCCCTCCAGCCACCCATTACTGCTCTAGCAGGTTCCGCTACACGGGGGATGATCCCCCAGCCACCCTTGGAAACAAATCAAATGACATTTTATTGGTCGTGGACACATATTTTGAAGATGTTATCGCAGGTGCAGTGCAATGCTTACACATTTCCAAAAGTTATTTATTTTCGGCTGTAGGTAATAATGCAAGAAACGTTCTGAGCAAATAATGTAAGAAATAACAAACCAAATAAGTCAAATACTGCAAAGTTGGTTAAGAGCTAGAAACAGGGCGACCATGTCTGTCAGCAACGTCTTGTCTCAGTCAAAGGGGGTCACATACTGTAACACGGTGATAGTACAGCCAAAGTGTATTAGTCACGTGTGCTGAATACAACAGGTGTAGACCTTACAGTAAAATGCTTACTTACTTACTTACTAACCAATAGTGCAAAAAAAGGTGTTAGGTGAACAATAGGTAAGTAAAGAAATAAAACAACAGTAAAAAGACAGGCTACAGTGGGGGGGGGGGGGGGGGGGGGGGGAGTATTTGACCCCTGCTGATTTTGTACGTTTGCCCACTTACAAAGAAAGGATCAGTCTATAATTTTAATAGTAGGTTATTTGAACAGTGAGACAGAATAACAACAAAAAAAATACAGCCTTGGCTGTGTTTTGGGTCATTGTCATGCTGGAATACCCATCCACGACCCATTTTCAATGCCCTGGCTGAGGGAAGGAGGTTCTCACCCAAGACTTGACGGTACATGGCCCCGTCCATCGTCCCTTTGATGTGGTGTAGTTGTCCTGTCCCCTTAGCTGAAAAACACCCCCAAAGCATAATGTTTCCACCTCCATGTTTGACGGTGGAGATGGTGTTCTTGGGGTCATAGGCAGCATTCCTCCTCCTCCAAACACGGCAAGTTGAGTTGATGTCAAAGAGCTCCATTTTGGTCTCATCTGACCACAACACTTTCACCCAGTTGTCCTCTGAATCATTCAGATGTTCATTGGCAAACTTCAGACGGGCATGTATATGTGCTTTCTTGAGCAGGGGGACCTGCGGGTGCTGCAGGATTTCAGTTGTTCACGGCGTAGTGTGTTACCAATTGTTTTCTTGGTGACTATCGTCCCAGCTGCCATGAGATCATTGACAAGATCCTCCCGTGTAGTTCTGGGCTGATTCCTCACCGTTCTCATGATCATTGAAACTCCACGAGGTGAGGTCTTGCATGGAGCCGAGGGATATTGACAGTTCTTTTGTGTTTCTTCCATTTGCGAATAATCACACCAAATGTTGTCACCTTCTCACCAAGCTGCTTGGCGATGGTCTTGTAGCCCATTCCAGCCTTGTGTAGGTCTACAATCTTGTCCCTGACATCCTTGGAGAGCTCTTTGGTCTTGGCCATGGTGGAGAGTTTGGAATCTGATTGATAGATTGCTTCTGTGGACAGGTGTCTTTTTTACAGGTAACAAGCTGCGGTTAGGAGCACTTAAGAGTGTGCTCCTAATCTCAGCTCGTTACCTGTATAAAAGACACCTGGGAGCCAGAAATCTTTCTGATTGAGGAGGGGGTCAAATACTTATTTCCCTCATTAAAATGCAAATCAATTTATAACATTTCTGACATGCGTTTTTCTGGATATTTTTGTTGTTATTCTGTCTCTCACTGTTCAAATAAATCTACCATTAAAATTATAGACTGATCCTTTCTTTGTCAGTGGGCAAACGTACAAAATCAGCAGGGGATCAAATACTTTTTTCCCCACTGTATATACAGTAGCGAGGCTATAACAGTAGCAAAGCTACATACAGACACCGGTTAGTCAGGCTGATTGAGGTAGTATGTACGTGTAGATATGGTTAAAGTGACTATGCATATATGAAAAACAGAGAGTAGCAGTAGCATAAAGGAGGGGTTGGCGGGTGGTGGGTGGCGGGACACAGTACAGATAGCCCGGTTAGCCAATGTGCGGGAGCACTGGTTGGTCGGCCCAATTGAGGTAGTATGTACATGAATGTATAGTTAAAGTGACTATGCATATATGATAAACAGAGAGCAGCAGCAGCGTAAAAAGAGGGGTTGGGGGGGGGAGTTGGGGGGGGCACACAATGCAAATAGTCCGGGTAGCCATTTGATTACCTGTTCAGGAGTCATGGCTTGGGGGTTAAATCTGTTGAGAAGCCTTTTAGTCCTAGACTTGGCACTCCGGTACCGCTTGCCATTGCCAGTCTATGACTGGGGTGGCTGGGGTCTTCAACAATTTTTAGGGCCTTCCTCTGACACCGCCTGGTGTAGAGGTCCTGAATGGCAGGCACTACCCACTACCCTCTGTAGTGCCTTGCGGTCAGAGGCTGAGCAATTGCCGTACCAGGCAGTGATGCAACCAGTCAGGATGCTCTCGATGTTGCAGCTGTAGAACCTTTTGAGGATCTCAGGACCCATGCCAAATCTGTTTAGTTTCCTGAGGGGAAATAGGCTTTGTCGTGCCCTCTTCACAACTGTCTTGGTGTGTTTGGACCATTCTAGGTTTGTTGTTGATGTGGAACCCTGACTAACTTGAAGCTCTCAACCTGCTCCAATACAGCCCCGTCGATGAGAATGGGGGAGTGCTCGGTCCTCCTTTTCCTGTAGTCCACAATAATCTCCTTAGTCTTGGTTACGTTGAGGGATAGGTTGTTATTCTGGCACCACACGGCCAGGTCTCTGACCTCCTCCCTATAGGCTGTCTCGTCGTTGTCTGTGATCAGGCCTACCACTGTTCTGTCGTCTGCAAACTTAATGATGGTGTTGGAGTCGTGCCTGGCCATGCAGTCGTGGGTGAACAGGGAGTGCGGGAGGGGACTGAGTACGCACCCCTGTGGAGCTCCAGTGTTGAGGATCAGCGTGGCAGATGTGTTGCTACCTACCCTCACCACCTGGGGGCAGCCCATCAGGAAGTCCAGGATCCAGTTGCAGAGGGAGGTGTTTAGACCCAGGATCCTTAGCTTAGTGATGAGCTTTGAGGGTACTATGGTGTTGAACGCTGAGCTCTAGTCAATGAATAACATTCTCACATACGTTTTCCTTTTGTCCAGGTGGGAAAGGGCAGTGTGGAGTGCAATAGAGATTGCATCATCTATGGATCTGTTTGGGTGGTATGCAAATTGGAGTGGGTCTAGGGTTTCTGGGATAATGGTGTTGATGCGAGCCATTACCAACCTTTCAAAGCACTTCATGGCTACGGACGTGAGTGCTACGGGTCTGTAGTCATTTAGCCAGGTTGCCTTTGTGTTCTTGGGCACAGGGACTATGGTGGTCTGTTTGAAACATGTTGGTATTACAGACTCAATTAGGGACATGTTGAAAATGTTAGTGAAGACACCTACCAGTTGGTCAGCACATGCCCGGAGCACACGTCCTGGTAATCCGTCTGGCCCCGCAGCCTTGTGTATGTTGACCTGTTTAAAGGTCTTACTCACGTCGGCTACGGAGAGCGTGATCACACAGTCATCCGGAACAGCTAATGCTCTCATGCATGCCTCAGTGTTGCTTGCCTCGAAGCGAGCATAGAAGTGATTTAGCTCGTCTGGTAGGCTCGTGTCACTGGGCAGCTCGCAGCTGTGCTTCCCTTTGTAGTCTCTAATAGTTTGCCAGCCCTGCCACATAAGACGAGCGTCGGAGCCGGTGTAGTATGATTCAATCAGCCCTGTATTGACGCTTTGCCTGTTTGATGGTTCGTCGCAGGGCATAGCAGGATTTCTTGTAAGCTTCCGGGTTAGAGTCCCGCACCTTGAAAGCGGCAACTCTACCCTTTAGCTCAGTGTGAATGTTGCCTGTAATCCATAACATACCGGAGACACGTCAACCAGGCCCAGACATGGTTTGACGGAGGGGGAGCCTGTAGCCTAGTTTCTCATCGTTCCTTGGAGAGCCGAGACAATTGGAGCTTGTAGCTTTCTACTTTTAGTGAGGAACCTGAAGTCTTACAGGAATTAATTCCTAAAGTGGGATATTGAAGGCAGAGAGATTCTTTATTCTTAGCCCATCTGTCAAACAGCATTAAAGTGTGTGTCACAAGCATGGTGTATTCCCTAATGGCTTCATCCCTGCATCCATCCAGTCACACACAGCCTGGGGCTGGTGCTTATTTTATGGTTGATTGAGAAGCGTAACTCAAACTAATGATATGGATTTGCCACTGCAAATAAGGCCATTGCAGCACATGATGTCATCATACAAATATATACAAATATAAGTATGTGAGTACGAAGACACCGCACAGAATCAATAGGCACATTCCCTCCCTTGAGAACAGAAGAAAACGAACGTGTGCACACCTTTTAAGTTTAGTTTATTAATTCGACCATTTTAAAAAACAAGCACACATAAAACTTGAAAAAGCCATACATGCACATGAATAAAATCATTGAGGATAACACACAATAAAGTCTGGGACTTATTTCCATTGTGGTCCTCTTGAGACAAGATGGCTAGACAAGATCCAACACAGTATGGCAGTGAAATAATAAGACAAAAACAGAGAAGAAGAACATCCATCTCATCATTCTAATTACATCATAGGGGTTATTCATATGGGCACAGAAGACAAACATATTTTTACTTGATGTTTAAAGCTGCCCAGAGAGGACATTGTTTTTATGGGCAGTGGCAACTCATTCCATTCTGAGGCTCCATTATACAAGAAAGTACCTTTCCCAGCATTACTCCTGAACCTGTATAAGCACACATCAGCAACACCTGATCTGGTGCTGTGATTGTGTGCATCCCTAACACGAGGAAAGTAATCACTTAGATATCTGGGTGCAGGACCATAAATACTCCTGTAAACCAAACCTAGTCTAATCTGGGACACCCTAGCCTCAACAGGCAGCCAGTTTAGGCAAGAGCTGCTTTCAGGAACTATGTGGACTCACCTTCAATACTACCCTGATCAGCTTATTCTGGAGCTTCCCCTTCATAAGTTTAGATAAGCCCCCAAACCAGGAAGTACTAGCATAGTCAAAATGGCATTGAATGAGGGCAGTAGCTAGCACTTTCATGGAGTCCTTATCAAGCAGCTTGGACTTTCTAGCCAAAAACGTAGTCCTGGCATTAACCTTCCCTAGCACCTTATTGGCCATGCTCACACCTCCCAAGCTTCCATCAAGGATACATCCCAAGTAGCTAACAGAGGTTTTTTGTAGACAGCACCTTATCCCCTAACTCCACTATGATTTCAGAGGACCTACACAATTTAGGTCTGGAGCCAAAAATAATTGCTTCAGTTTTCCCTAAGTGCAGAGATAGCTTATTATCGCCAAGCCATTTGCTAATGTTAGTAAGCTCTGTGCTAAGCATGCTCTCCAACATAGTTTTACTTTTGTGAGACACCAGAAGTGTAGAGTCATCCGCATAAAGAAAAAGACAGCAAGAACAAGCGTCTTTCATATCATTAAAATACAATAAAAACAGCAGAGGCCCAAGCACGCTCCCCTGCGGAATGCCACAACTCATTGGTTTTGCCTGAGACAGTGAACCATTAACCTCTACTACTTGCTCCCTTCCTGATAAATAGGAATCTACCCAGCCTAGAGGGATACTGCTTAACCCCAGTGCCTCCAATTTGGAGATTAGGAGACAGTGGTTAACTGTATCAAAGGCCTTCTGTAGGTCAAGCAATACCATTCCATACAGATTTCCCTCATCAATCTCTTTCCTGATGAAGTCAGTCAAGTAAAGTAGACATGAATCAGTGGAGTATGTTTTTCTAAAATCCGACTGAAAATCATACATTAGACCCTGTTTGTTAACATCTTCATTTGCTCATGTACAATTCTCTCCAGGATCTTTGATGTTACACAGAGGATTGATACAGGCCTATAATTCCCAGGGTCAGACTTTATCCCCTTCTTATACAGAGGTATAACTTTAGCTTGCTCTATGTCCCTGGGAAAGGTGCCTTGTTCAAGAGAGAGATTAACGATATGCGTAATACAAGGGCCAATTTGCTCAGCAGAATCTATTAGAAACCTTGCAGGAATATTATCCAGGCCTGTGGCTTTGGAGCATTTAAGCTCTGCCAGCAAACTGACTATTTTGTTTGTTTTGTTCTCAATTATTTTCTCAGCAAAGAAACCCCGCTTAGCTTCATCCATCCTGCTCTGTGCTTCATTTCTGTGATGTTTATATAGGACAAAATCAGGCTGCTCTTGGGAGTTCTTACATTTTTTAAAGGCCTTATTCCTTGCTTGGATAGATTCTAGAATCTCATGATTAAACTAAGGGCTAGATCTCTGCTTTACCCTGACCTGTCTAATGGGAGCCATCACATTCACCACATCAAGGAATCTACATTTAAAGACTTCCCAGGCACTGTCTACCCCTACACTATCTAGCACAGGTGACCAGTCAATTTTACCCACTTCCTCCCTAAACTTTTCTACACACTATATTTTGAGTCCTCTGATTCTAACGGTTTTGTGACACTTAAATATATCTTTAAAAATCCTCCTTGTACAAAATGTAATAAAATGATCACTGATTCCATATACTATTACTCCACTCTTCGATATTTTAGATTTATCAGATACCAATATTAAGTCAATCGTACTTTGCACTGTTTCACATATCCTGTTGGGATACCTTCTTTTGAAACCTATGAGCTTATTCCAAGCCTGTACAATCTATCCCCTTACACTGTAAAGTGAATCATTTTTAGGACTAACACAATACGACACATATTAGTGCTAAGTGTATGTGTGCTCGCAGGTAGACATGGATATCAAATCCATACAGTACATCCATACAGTACATCCATACAGTACACAGTACATACACACAGTACATCCATACAGTACACAGTACAGCCATACAGTACATCCATACAGTACACAGTACAGCCATACAGTACATCCATACAGTACACAGTACATCCATACAGTATTCTCAGAGAGCAGGGAACACAATGTGTCAGCTGAAGATCAAAGGTCTGTCCGTATCAGTCCTGTACACACCACTCAGAGTGAGCTTATCTTCTCAGCACACTGGAAAAGCACACGGCCACTGCAGACTGGAGCTAAAAGGGGACACACTAGGGTTAAGCTGCTTTCAATATTAGTTATTTTTCAAAGGATAACCTATAAGTATTTAAAAGGCATGTGGAATCTGAAGCCATATGACTGTGTGTCTGTGTGTAGACAGACTTCTCATACTGTAGGAGTCAGGCTGAGAAAGCCAGACTGAAATCTAGCTTCATTCCACATGGACAGACAGAGAGCACTTCCTGTCAATACCAGGCTGGATGTCAGCTTGACTGGAGCCCAGGTTTAAAAATGCATGGAGATAGAAGTTCAGTCAGGCGAAAGTGGAGGTAAGGTATCACAAATAGAGTTTGAACTCAGTTTGTTGAAGTTCTCACTCAACAGTCAATACAGGAGAAAGACTGAGCAGCATACTGGGTCAATAACATACAGAGGACATTGCATACACCTGCAATACCAACATGCCAATAAAGCACATGACACATAAAGCATTTTCTGCACCTCACACCAGTAACAGTGTGTGTGTGTGTGTGTGTGTGTGTGTGTGTGTGTGTGTGTGTGTGTGTGTGTGTGTGTGTGTGTGTGCAAAAAAGAAGCCAACTGCAGTGAAACATGATAATATAGGGAACTGATTGAGGATGCCTGAGTAGCTCTCTGACTGAGTTGAGTGTAGGCCTGCTGACACCGTTAGGCCTAGATCTCACACAGAGACCAGTAGGCCCATGTCCAGACCAATCATCTTCCTCTGTCCTGCCCTGCTAGACTGACATCTATTGACACAGTGAGAAGAACACTCCCCTCACTAGGGCTCTGATGATACCAGTATGACAATAAAATGTACATGGCAAAAACGAAAACATGAAGCAGACCAGACACTTTGGTCCTTTAAAAACCTGCTGTATGTTAAATATGATGTGCTATAGATTGGAAATAAATAAATGTGACTGGATGACGACATTACATTTATTTCCAACATTAGGGCTGTTTTCCTAAAGAAGTTAAATCCACTTTGTGTGTTGTTTCCTTGCTACAATAGTAGCATAGTATGAGTATCGCGATAATGGTATTGTCCTCACAGACTCCATTCCCACTGAAAGGACCAAACTGCTCCTCTCTCAACCACTCGTCCTGATCCAGAGACTCCCAGTCAGCCCTGCCCTGAGCAAAATGTTACTGGAGAGCTGCCTGTTTATATTGGAAACTGGAGCTGCCGTTTCAGGTGAGGAAACAAGGTGGGGGACTTTAACCTCCAGGAGAGGCACCAGAGCATGGAGAATGACAGCACAACACTCACCTCTATTGAACAAAAACACATGAATACAGTACAAAGCAAGATTTCTGCCATCGCTGTGTGCTGCCTTCAACACCAGTGAAAAACTGGGTCTATTTATTCCTTAACAATCCGCTTTCTTTTTCTATTTGAGGTGAATTCAGGAAGTAGGCAGACAGGTGGAATCAGCATAGGGCTGGGAATTGTCAGGGACCTCACGATACGATTATCACGCATTGTGATTTTCACGATTCTATACGTATTGCAATTCAATACTGTGATTTTATTGCGATTCGATGTTCCAAACATATTGCTCACCATATGTCTGCTGCAGAGGGACAAGAGATAAGTGCTGAAAACATATTGGTTCCCTATTTAAAAAGAAGATGGAGAACAAGCTATGCAAGTACAGCAAAGTAGCGCAAATATAATATTGCGTTATTGTCAAAAAGATACTATATATCATCAAATATAATATCCCAATATGTAACTGTATCGTTTTCCCCACCACCACTAATCAGCACCATGGAAACTGTGTTGGCCCCTCCCCTCAGTAACAAGAAGAGTTGAGTAAACAGGTTGAATGCTGTAACCCCAGAGACAGATCTGATCCATGTCTATGGCTGGAACTGTCACTAGACATCAGACAGAGAATCATCATCATTCAGAACAGAAAGGTACAGCAACTTACTTCAAAAATAAAGAGGATAGAGTCCAGCTCCTCCCTCTGAGATTTGTTCCCTGAAAGAGAGAAGAGACAATTTAAATTTTACTCCATGACAAGAGTCACTGACTCAAAGTCACAAGAGGGTAGAACATGTCAGATGATGCTTGTCAGGGGAGGTAGATGCTGCTTGTCAGGGGAGGTAGATGCTGCTTGTTAGGGGAGGTAGATGCTGCTTGTTAGGGGAGGTAGATGCTGCTTGTTAGGGGAGGTAGATGCTGCTTGTTAGGGGAGGTAGATGCTGCTTGTTAGGGGAGGTAGATGCTGCTTGTTAGGGGAGGTAGATGCTGCTTGTTAGGGGAGGTAGATGCTGCTTGTTAGGGGAGGTAGATGCTGCTTGTTAAGGGAGGTAGATGCTGCTTGTTAGGGGAGGTAGATGCAGAAACGGTGTAAGGGTTTAGTCGGAGCGGCAGGTAGCCTGGAGGTTAGCAGCGTTGGGCCAGTAACCCAAAAGTTGCTGGATCGAAATCGAGCCAAGGTAAAATCTGTCCTTCTGCCCTTGAGCAAGGCAATTAACCCTAATTGTTCCAGGGTCACTTTCAATAATGGCTGATCCCCTGGCGGTGACCCCACTCTCCGAGGGTGTCTGAGGGGGAGTGGGCTATGCAAAAAATACATTTCCATTTCACACCTCACATCTGTAAAGGTTACCCACTTGTACACACAGTGAAACAGCACCCCCTAATGATTTTTATTATTATAGACAGTTTCATCCATGAAATACATTTCAACATTGGGATTTGGAAACTGCCACTTCTTCCTAAAGTTTTCTATTTAATCCTTGTTATAAGTCCAGCATCTGCTTTTCAGTCAGATCACTTTTGTAAGTCTTAATTGATCACAACACTGGGGAAGTCAGTTCTGTATTACAAGGAAGTGAGAAACATTGACTTGGATAAGAACTGAGGGCCAGGGTAGTAGGAAAGAGGCTCTATGGTACTTCATCATTCCAAAGCACTGACAGTCGTGTGACTTTCATGAGTGTGGACTGTACACCCTTCTGTGTGTGTCTAGAATGAGGTCATCATCAAAGTATAGCCTACTCTAGTCCGGGTATAAAGCTGTGAGGAGGAGCCAGCACTCTCCATGATGTCACCAGAACAGTGCTTTAAAGAGTAGTGAGGATGGGGAAAGTGGAGGGGGTTGATTATTGAAGGCCCTATGATGGAGCATGCATTAACCATGGAGGTTGTCAGCCAGGACTCACAGTGAGTGCAGGAAGGGGACTTGGGGAGAGGATTACATTACAGAGCCTATGCATTAAGAGACAGACAGCAGGGGGGAGAGGTCCTGTCCAGAAACAACCCCTGGCTGTGCCCTACCCCCCAAGCACTTGTGTAGATCTGAAAGAACAGGATAGGTAGGCTATAAGCAATATGGTAGTATTGACGTGTAGCTCCACCTTGCCCTCTGGTAGGTAAATACCCTCCATTTTCTCTGGGTTTGATAACGGGCAAGATCAAGCTCTTTTTCGTTCCACTCTCCACCTCCTCTCGAAATGTGTTTACCTAGAGTACAGGTCTCTGTCTCAGAAATCCTGCACTAAATCTACTTCACTGAAGGAGGAGGAGTAAGTGTGGCTGGTATTGACAAGACTGTTCTGAGAAGGAGAGGGTTCTGGGAAATCTGAGACTGCTGTGATGCACTTTCTAGGTTCTTCTATTAGGCCCTTCCCCCAGCAATATTTCTACACTTTCTACTCTGCCACAATCCATTGTGTAGACATAGTCCTATATTTTATAGCAGTGACAGAAGATTTCAAAACATATGAATTCCTGAACAAACAACTCTAAACCCTAAAATAATGATATTCCTATTGTTCCCCACAAATTAATTTGATAATGTAGTGCATTACTCTGAGGTTTTACACCTCATCGTGCTAGTACTCTTTTTCCCCTCTGAATGGCCCCAAATCACTGACCATTCTTTGGTTGCACACTTAAATAATTTCACCAGTAGCGGTGCGTGGGTACAATCTAGAGGTCGAACGATTATGATTTTTCACCGCCGATACCAATGCCGATTATTGGGGGACCAAAACCCCGATACCGATTAATCTGGCTTTTTGTTTTTTTTATAATGACAATTACAACAATACTGAATGAACACTTATTTTAACTTAATATAATACATCAATAAAATCAATTTAGCCTCAAATAAATAATGAAACATGTTCAATTTGGTTTAAATAATGCAAAAACAAAGTGTTGGAGAAGAAAGTAAAAGTGCAATATGTGCCATGTAAAAAAGCTAACGTTTAAGTTCCTTGCTCAGAACATGAGAACATAGGAAAGTTGGTGGTTCCTTTTAACATGAGTCTTCAATATTCCCAGGTAAGAAGTTTTAGGTTGTAGTTATTATTGGAATTATAGGACTATTTCTCCCTCTACGATTTGTATTTCATATACCTTTGACTATTGGATGTTCTTATAGGCACTTTAGTATTGCCAGTGTAACAGTATAGCTTCCGTCCCTCTCCTCGCTCCTACCTGGGCTCGAACCAGGAACACATCGACAACAGCCACCCTCGAAGCAGCGTTACCCATGCAGAGCAAGGGGAACAACTACTCCAAGTCTCAGAGCGAGTGACGTTTGAAACGCTGTTAGCGTGCACCCCGCTAACTAGCTAGCCATTTCACATCGGTTACACCAGCCTAATCTTGGGAGTTGATAGGCTTGAAGTCATAAACAGCGCAATGCTTGAAGCTCAGCGAAGAGCTGCTGGCAAAATGCACAAAAGTGCTGTTTGAATGAATGCTTACGAGCCTGCTGCTGCCTACCACCGCTCAGTCAGACTGCTCTATCAAATCATAGACTTAATTATAATATAATAAAAACACACAGAAATACGAGCCTTAGGTCATTAATATGGTCGAATCCAGAAACTATCATTTCGAAAACAAAACGTTTTTCCTTTCAGTGAAATACGGAACCGTTCTGTATTTTATCTAACGGGTGGCATCCCTAAGTCTAAATATTCCTGTTACATTGCACAACCTTCAATGTTATGTCATAATTACGTAAAATTCTGGCAAATTAGTTCGCAACGAGACAGCCGGCCCAAACTGTTGCATATACTCTGACTCTGCGTGCAATGAACGCAAGAGAAGTGACACAATTTCACCTGGTTAATATTGCATGCTAACCTGGATTTCTTTTAGCTAAATATGCAGGTTTAAAAATATATACTTCTGTGTATTGATTTTAAGAAAGGCATTGATGTTTATGGTTAGGTACAGTCGTGCAACGATTGTGCTTTTTTCGCAAATGCGCTTTTGTTAAATCATCCCCCGTTTGGCGAAGTTGGCTGTCTTTGTTAGGAAGAAATAGTCTTCACAGTTCGCAACGAGCCAGGCGGCCCAAACTGCTGCATATACCCTGACTCTGTTGCAAGAGAAGTGACACATTTTCCCTAGATAAAATAAATTCATATTAGCAGGCAATATTAAATAAATATGCAGGTTTAAAAATATATACTTGTGTATTGATTTTAAGAAAGGCATTGATGTTTATGGTTGGAGCAACGTGTACCTAAGCGATTATATGCAATGCAGGACAGGCTAGATAAAGTAGTAATATCATCAACCATGTTTAGTTAACTAGTGATTATGATTGATTGTTTTTTTATAAGTTTAATGCTAGCTAGCAACTTACCTTGGCTTCTTACTGCATTCGCGTAACAGGCAGGCTCCTCGTGGAGTGCAATGTAAAGCAGGTGGTTAGAGCGTTGGACTAGTTAACCGTAAGGTTGCAAGATTGAATCCCCGAGCTGACAAGGTAAAAATCTGTCGTTCTGCCCCTGAACAAGGCAGTTAACCCACCGTTCCTAGGCCATCATTGAAAATAAGAATGTGTTCTTAGCTGACTTGCCTAGATAAATAAAGGTGTAAAAAAAAACAAAAAATTCATTTAAAAATCAAAATCTGCCAAATTGGCGTCCAAAAATACCGATTTCCGATTGTTATGAAAACTTTAAATCGGCCATTCCGATTAATCGGTCAACCTCTAGAACAATCACCGGAGAATCCAAGCCAGGGGGAAAAAAAGCCATATTACAATCTATGTATTGTGATAATTGTGTTGTTTGCTCTATAACCTGTTAGTTCATATGCCTTTCCACCGTGATATATAGGCCTAAGGGCAAGACAAGACACAGTGGCAGAATAAATTCAACCACAGCTTTGTTTCATCACAAAACTGGAGAACAACATCTGTCCGGTGAAGTCCACAAAACATATTGCATGTAACAAACAGAACATGGCCTACAGCATGGTCAAGCAACTTAATGTTTCCCACATTTTCAGACTAGTAAACTATTGATATAAAATCAAGGAGCGTTTCCGCAAGTCGCAAAGTAAACAGGCGCTGCCTCCACCAAGAACCATTTCAACATCATCTAAATCACCTATACATCTAATACAGTGACAACTAAAAGATAACAAAAACTATTTAGTCTAATCAACGTAAGCTAAATATGATGTGGCTGTCGATGGTACTGATTTCTGTGTGTGTGTGGGTGCATGCAACTAAAAGTAAAAACAAAAACATGTTAACTCACCCTACTTGCAGAGAAACGCCAGCAATGACATCCTCCTCATTCATGTTGCCTAAACGGTCTATGACTCTGTCATACAGTATACGCTTTTAGTTTGTGGTCTTAGGCTCCCTGTCCTTCCCTTGTCACTTTTTTAGTTGTGCGTCAGGACCATTCACATTTGAGCTCACGCAATTTACGCCATTTTTTTTAATCAAGGGAGGCCAAATGCTCGCTGGCTTCCCTTGCATTCGATGCTACGAGTTGCAACAATGTCAAACTCTTTTTGACCAGACAGCATCAGATAGTTGGGCTACACATACGGAGATAGAGGGGCGCTGTTTCGCAGATGAGATACATTCAGCCTCTTGCGAATTGGAGGAAATGTATGAAACACAGAGAGACTAAAAGATGTTTTAATTTAATGTTTTAATTTTGGGAGAAGCCTGGCTTCCCTACAAGCCACTGCATTTCACTGCTGCAATGCAATACTAGATCTGAATTTATGTTCATCTAATTGGCTTTGAACAGCTAAAGGAAGTCGTTGGAATGAAAACTACAACCCCTGCAGGATTTAACACGACACCAGCTCTGAACGAGCTGAAAAAGCCATTACCCAGCTAATTATACACTACTACTGGGGGGTGGTTACTGGAGTAGTAGCCATGGGCACAGTTTTCAACAGACACACAGGCAGCACACTCTTACTTACCTTTTTGCTTTAAGTTACTTTCCAGTGTAATGAAATTTTCATAGAAGATAAAATAAATCTGAGAACAGTTGCTTTCGAAGAAGGTCTTCAAATCACTCTTCTCAAAGATATCTGCAAAGGAAACAGACAGAAACACACAGTGACATCAGTTTCAACTCCCAGACAAACAAAACAAAAAGGATTATTGTTTAGTGAAACTGGGAAAAATGTAAAATGGCTGCCATTACAGCATTAAAAATTAAAACAAAATTCCAGTGAGCCAATTATCCATTATTCTTCATGTCTCAATAAAACATATGGTGTCCTTGGTGGTAACTCAATGGACATGACGATTTACATAACAGCACACCAAGGACTTTGTGAGGAACAACGTCAACTATAATCAGCCTGACATGTTATAAAGAAAGCAGTTAAATCAATGGATGAGGATGATGCTGTCTGTTTAAATGGTGCAGATCATTCAACCGTGGTCCTCAGCAGATCTGAGGGGGAGGGATGCACACGGCTGAAAGGAGAATCCCCAGGAGCCTCACTGATGAGGTAGGGAGATAGTGAGGTACAGGGGAGGGCAGAACCATAGAATTAAAATGTAGGCCAATCTCTATGGGGAGAGGAGTGCCATGACACATTATGTCAAAGGGACTTCTTTCGCGTAAGCCGTGTCCAATAACAGAATCTAGAACAACCATATTATTAGTCTTCTCTCCAATCCTTTGTATAACACATTGTTTCAAAGATGGGTTACTTTCGGGTTACTTTTTCGATTAGTTAAAAGTGTTGACCTGCGTACGTGCATGCAACTGCTGGCCCGGTTTCCTCTTTACTTTTTTATTTGACCTTTACTTAACTAGGCAAGTCAGTTAAGAATAAATTCTTATTTACAATGACGGCCTACCCTGGCCAAACCCGGACGACGCTGGGCCAATTGCGCGCCACCCTATGGGACTCTCAATCCCAACCAATCTCGACCTGGCCTTGAACCTAGTGCACTCCATCTCCATAACAGATCATCCCACATCATTAACACCACAGCTCACACGACACATGGCTAAGTGCTTTTACATTATGCTGAGGTCAGCACTTTTAACTAATAAAAAAACAACCCAAAAACACGCCCCCCTCCCCACAACTTCCTCGGTTATATTTGTTGACATGCTAAACATGAATGGCATTTCAACAAGTGACAAATATGACTAAAAAGCACATAGATCTGCAACAAGGCTAGACTGACTTTACGGCGGTCATTATTTTCCTATTAGGATGTCAATCCAGAATCAGGCTTGGTATCAATCACAAAACCTCTCTCTTCCATGCCATGTCCCCTATGATGAGAACATTTAACAGGGGCAGACTTCTTCCCCCTAATTGAGCAATTAAGATTCACCTTCTGTTCAGTCTCCCCTGCTCCTCACTTCTGTTCAATACACCCTCTTTCAGCACCAGCCAACTGGATGGGGCCCAAACACAGCCCAGATAGTCTCCAGTAATTGGCTCAGGGGGATGGCTGGCATTTGTATCCAACCAACCACGGTGGGACAATGACAGTCTGTCTGGTGATTTATGTAGCCCACAGATTAAAGTAAAGATACAATGAAGAATCATACATCCCTCCCCTGTAATAAGATTTAAACTTGTGTTCCATGGATCTCGCCCACATTTAAAGGCAAATAACAATGGCCATAATAGAATAAATGGACCTGGATGAGACAGGAGCTGGTCTCGTCCTTTGTTCTCGAGTTAATCTGATTGCAGCTCTGATCTGATTGAATCAGAATATTGAATAAGGTCTGGTATTGGTACATTCATCACAAGCGTCTGCAACTGAGTGGAATTGCAGCACCACATGCAATACAATATGTGCAACGCAAGGCTAAATATAAACCATAATAACAACAATGCCGTCATACTGCAGTATTCCCAAAAGTATAGATACTGGCAGCAAAACAGGTAAAAACACACAGTAGCACCTGAACACTGAAATGTGACTGCTCTTAGCTGTGTGCCAAAAACAACATGGCCAAGCATGGCGGATAAGTCTCCTTCAAAAAAAAGTGTAATCTTTTTTTAAGAACACAATCCTCTTAATAAGGCTGGATTACGGGTCAAATAGGAGGGACATTTCATTCAGACTCCATTAACACTTACTTACTAACATAATACTAGTGCTGGGAATTGCCAGGGACCTCATGATACGATATTATCACAATACTTTGGTGCCGATACGATATGTATGCGATTCTCACGATTGCGATTCGATACTGTGATTTTATTGCAATTCGATGTTCCAAACATATTGCTCACTATATTTCTGCTGCAGAGGGACAAGAGAGCCATGAGAAAACTAGCTTTGATCAGTCATGGAACTAAAAGTGCTGAAAACAAATTGCCTCCCTATTTAAAAAGAAGATGAGAACAAGCTATGAAGGAAAAATACAGGAGTTTTGGTGCAGGTACAGCCAACTAGCGCAAAAATACTATTGCGAGTAAAAACTATACAATATATGATAAAAAATAATATTATCACTACTTAATACCCTATCCTGCACACGTTCACTGGCACACTAAGCACTTTTGAAATGTTGTGATTCATTGAGTGCATGATCTGTGATGAGAGTGATGTGTGAGCTTGTGTACTGTGTATTTCTCCCTCTCTAATGGGTCCGGCTCAGACGGAGCTGATGGCTCTCATAAGCACTTTGTGACATCTGCTGATTTTATTGATTGAATTTGATTGATCCAGCCCAGTCTCAGTGAGTAGGATACAAAATGGCCCTTCAAGTCTGCCACCAAATAAATGTATTTTCAGTGTGTGTGTGGGGTCAGTGTGTATGCGTGTCAGCTTGTAACAAGCCCCTACTGCACTGTGCTTGTATAATACAAGCCAAGCCCCTGCAACACCTCTCTCTCTATATCCCTCTCTCCCAGAGGCAACACTGGGAGAGATTCTTTTCTCTAACACCTCTTGATAGTATCTGCCATGCTGGTGCTGGTGTAGACAGTCACTGAGCTAATCCCACACTGCCTTTAGTTCACACCACCCTGTCACACTTAAACACACACACACCCTCAGCCCATCAATATAAAACTCACCGTCTGTCTTACAAGACAACAAATCAGGGCCAGATCTAGAAATCACAGCTTTAGTATTGAGCCAGAAAAATTGTTGAGCATTTTAACTAGCCTAGCCCTTCAAGCTACTGTTCACCTGAATATCTTACAGGCCTAATAACCTGGAGTTGAAAATCCCAAGGGCTACTAGGAAGACTAATCACACACTTTAAAGGGGGATTTCAAACCCAATTAGTTTGGAGTGTTTTTTTTTTTCTAACTCTGGTGCATTTTCCCCCTTAGTTTGGTTTGTTTGGACTGGTGTGAACACCATCCTCAATCTGGAGCACACTAAACAACACACCGCGGTTCGCTCAAAAAGGGTGGTCTCGGTCAGATTAGAACGCAGTCCGTACCAAACACAGGAAAAGAACTAGAGATGCGTAGTATTATTGGTTGTTTGACTGCGAGCATTTAATAAAATGCACACAGTACCATAACCTGATATCTCTGAAACATTCTGAGTATAGCAGCGCATTTATGAGCGCAACCGATTCAGATTAGGGGAGACGGCTGCTATGCCAGGGATATTCAGTAGGTTACTGTATAGCCTATTCATGTCACAGAGCGGCTATTATCCTGCATGTTGTTGGAAGGCCAAAGTGGAAGTAATATGAATATTGGGGCAAGTGATACTTCATGATAATCATAGATGGATTTAATGTGAGAATTTGTCAAATAATCAAATGACTAGCATGGACACTTGTTTTGTTTAGGATTTTTTGTTCATTTGACAAATGTGAAACCAACCAGACCAAATGGAGAAAATAAAAAGACAATGTAACAAATAATTGAACTCTGATTTGAACTAGGTTTATAGCTGAAAGCGGTGTATAAAAATGCCCTAAGTGTACACTGCAGACCGCACCAACAGTGAGGAGGTCCAGTAAGGGCAGCAGATGGTACTGGGTTTGTACCGAGGGCCCAGGTCCCGGCTCTTATCTCAGCCTCTCACATGGTCCACTTTTCAGCACTGCTGATTGTGTTAGAGCGCTTCCTGCCTGCCACTCAGGAAAACATGTTGGCTCAACAGCAGCAGTAGCCACCAGCTAACCCACCAGTCTGCTGGGGGAGGAGAGAGGACCAGCAGACATCCTAAGGGAAGGAGGGAATCAGGAGGGCTTGGGGGTCATGCGTGCGTGCGTGTCTGTCTGGTAACAGAGACAGTGTGAAAGAAAAATGAATGCACAAGTGCAAGCAGAGGGTCAGTGGTCAGCTGGTAAGGCCATCCCCAGGTCACTTCCTCCCATATTCCTGATTCAGCATGGCGCCGACAGAGATGGTCGCCTCACTTCGAATTCTTAGGAAACTATGCAGTATTTAGTTTTTTATGTATTATTTCTTACATTGATACCCCAGGAAATCTTAAGTCTTATTACATACAGCTGGGAAGAAATATTGGATATAAGAACAACGTCAAGTTAGCAACATTACGACCAGGAATACGACTTTCCCGAAGCAGATCCTCTCTTTGGACCACCACCCAGGACAATGGAGCTAATTCCAATAGGCGATCCAAAACAACGACGCCTCAGAAGGGTCGGACGAAGCGGTCACCTGGCCAGGCTCCGTAGCGTGCACATCGCACACCGCTCCTGAGTATACTACTAGCCAAAGTCCAGTTTCTTGACAACAAGGTAGATGAAATTCGAGCAAGGGTTGCCTTCCAGAGAGACATCAGAGATTGTAACATTCTCCGTTTCACGGAAACATGGCTCTATCGGGATGTGTGGTCGGAATTGGTTCAGCCTGTGGGCTTCTCCACGCATTGCGCTGACAGAGATAAACACATCTCTGGGAAAAGGAAGGGCGGGGGTGTATGCTTTATGATTAACAACTCATGGTGTAATCATAACAACATACAGGAACTCAAGTCCTTCTGCTCACCAGATCTAAAATTCCATACAATCAAGTGCCGGGCCATTTTACCTACCAAGAGAACTCTCGTCAGTTATAGTTACAACTGTGTACATTCCCCCACAAGCAGACACCAAGACGGCCATCAAGGAACTTCACTGGACTATATGGACTATACTCAACCAGCACACAAACATCCTGTGGCAGACTGCACTAGCATCAAATAGTCCCCGCGATATGCAACTTTTCAGGGAAGTCAGGAACCGATACACACAGGCAGTCAGGAAAGCAAAGGCTAGTGTTTTCAAACAGAAATGTGCATCCTGTAGCTCTAACTCCAAATTGTTTTGGGACACTAAAGTCCATGGAGAATAAGAACACCTCCTCCCAGCTGCCCACTGCACTGAGGCTAGGTAACACTGTCCCCAACGATAAATCCACGATAATCGAGAATTTCAATAAGCATCTCTACGGCTGGCCATGCTTTCCTCCTGGATACCCCAACCACGGCCAACAGCCCCGCACCGCCCGCAGCTACTTGCCCAAGCCTCCCCAGCTTCTCTTTCACCCAAATCCAGATAGCAGATGTTCTGAAAGAGCTGCAAAACCTGGACCCATACAAATCAGCTGGGCTAGACAATCTAGACCCTCTCTTTCCAGAATTATCCGCCGCCATTGTGGCAACCCCTATTACCAGTCTGTTCAACCTCTCTTTCGTATCATCTGAGATCCCTAAAGATTGGAAAGCTGCCGTGGTCATCCCCCTCTTCAAAAGGGGGTGACACTCTAGACCCAAACTGTTATAGACCTATGTCCATCCTGCCCTGCCTTTCTAAAGTCTTCAAAAGCCAAGTTAATAAACAGATCACTGACCATTTCAAATCCCACCGTACCTTCTCCGTTGTGCAATCCTGTTTTCGAGCTGGTCACGGGTGCACCTCAGCCACGCTCAAGGTACTAAACAATATCATAACCGCCATCGATAAAAAAGACAGTACTGTGCAGCCGTCTTCATCGACCTGGCCACAGCCTTGGTTTCTCAAATGACTGCCTCGCCTGGTTCACCAACTACTTCTCAGGTAGAGTTCAGTGTGTCAAATCCGAGGGCCTGTTGTCCGGACCTCTGGTAGCCTCTATGGGAGTACCACAGGATTCAATTCTCGGGCCGACTCTTTTCTCTGTATATATCAACGATGTCGCTCTCGCTGCGGGTGATGCCCTGATCCACCTCTACGCAGACGACAGCATTCTGTATACATCTTGCCCTTCTTTTGACACTGTGTTAACTAACCTCCAAATGAGCTTCAATGCCATACAACACTCCTTCCGTGCCTCCAACTGCTCTTAAACGCTAGTAAAACTAAATGCATGCTTTTCAACCGTTCGCTGCCCACACCCGCCCGCCCGACTAGCATCACTACTCTGGACGGTTCTGACTTAGAATATGTGGACAACTATAAATACCTAGTTGTCTGGCTAGACTGTAAACTCTCCTTCCAGATTCATATTAAACATCTCCAATCCAAAATTAAATCTAGAATCAGCTTCCTGTTTTACAACAAAGCCTCCTTCACGCACGCCACCAAACATACCCTCGTAAAACTGACTATCCTACCGATCCTCGACTTCGGCGATGTCATTTACAAAATAGCCTCCAACACACTACTCAGCAAACCGGATGCAGTCTATCACAGTGCCATCCATTGTCACCAAAGCCCCTTATACCAACCACCACTGCGACCTGTATGCTCTCGTTGGCTGGTCCTCGCTACATATTCGTCGCCAAACCCACTGGCTCCAGGTCATCTATAAGTCTTTGCTAGTTAAAGCCCCGCCTTATCTCAGCTCACTGGTCACCTTAGCAACACCCACCCGTAGCATGCGCTCCAGCAGGTATATCTCACTGGTCATCCCCAAAGCCAACACCTCTTTGGCCGCCTTTCCTTCAAGTTCTCTGCTGCCAATGACTGGAACGAATTGCAAAAAAAAATCAAAAAAAAATCACTGAAGTTGGAAACTTATATCTCCCTCACTAACTTTAAGCATCAGCAGTCAGAGCAGCTTACCGATCGCTGCAGCTGTACACAGCCCATCTGTAAATAGCCCATCCAACCAACTGCCTCATATCCCCATATTTGTTTTCCGCTCTTTTGCACACCAGTATTTCTACTTGCACATCCTCATCTGCACATCTATCACTCCAGGGTTAATTGCTAAATTGTAATTACTTCGCCACTATGGCCTTACTTCATTTGCACACACTGTATACAGATTTTTCTATTGTGTTATCGACTGTACATTTGTTTATCCCAAGTGTAACTCTGTATTGTCGTTTTTGGTCGCACTGCTTTGCTTTATCTTGGCCAGGTCTCAGTTGTAAATGAGAACTTGTTCTCAACTGGCCTACCTGGTTAAATAAAGGTGAATTGAAAAAAAAATTTAAAATTAAAAAGGGAAATCTATTTCCACGTCTGTCCATAAGCTGCTCTTAATTTGATATAATGAAGCTGTGTGTGTGTGTGTTTGACATCCTGCCCTGCTGCATGTCACAGACCCATCAGAGCCTGTCATCAGGCTCTTTCCACCCCAGTCCTCAGACTGACCGACTCACTGCTCTGCATCTGCTCAAATCCCTCTAACCAGACTGTGGAGCGTGACAGATGAAGTGCACGGAGAGGTAGCGGAATATTCCTGACAGAGGGAGGGAAGTCTCAAAAGAAGGACCTGGCCATCTTCTAAACAGACAATTCAGTACTATTGATCTGCTGTTCACACTGGTGAATTTCAATGGACTCCCTTTGCACTGTAAGTGGTTTTGTGTGTTTGAGTAGGGCTTCAAGTTGGCTTCAGGTTGAACGCCCCCACTCAACGGGCCTCTCACTTCTCCTGTCGCTGTGCCAACGGATGCAGAACCGGTTCTGCAGGCCCTGGGAATATCCTTTACACACAACACCTGTGTCCATGCCATGCTCGGACACACCTCCACTCCTACAGGATCAACACAGAGCTGAGCTGCCTGCCTGGGGAAACAGGAGAGGGAATCTGGAAAAACACCAGCCATAAAAAAACTCATCTTCACACAGCGCTATTATGGAAGATAGATATGTGAGGAGAGATGTTTTGTTGTTTCACTGTTGACTGGAACAGAAGGAGAAACGCTGTTCCGATCATGCTGCTTCCTGCTATTACTTCTCAGAGAGCTCTCTCCGTTTGTGGAAGTGAGCGAGTGCCAACATTTCACATTTCACCCCGACATACAAGCACCTCTCTCAGTACAGTGGAGGGTGTGTGTGTGTGTGTGTGTGTGTGTGTGTGTGTGTGTGTGTGTGTGGGGGTGTGTGTGTGTTTCAGGGAGTCCGGCCAAGTTCAACAGCAGAGAACAGACCTGGGGTCAATTTCCATTCCAAACAGTTACATTTGTAATTCCACTCGGCCAACCTCTATTCCGCCTCAGCAGTTCGGACACAGAGCGAATGCCTTGTATCTTCAATGATAGTAAGCCACAACAGTACTATTGAGTCACTCATTTAAGTATGGCCAACAACCAGAATGGGTCATATCCCAAAGAAGGACATTTCACTGTATATGTACATTAGTATGTTATGAACATGTGTCATTAGCCACTAGCATGGTGCTGACGGAGATGGCAGCATCTCGACTAGCTCTTAGACTTTGTAGTATTTTTGTAAAAAAAAATTTATGTACTATTTTTTACATTATTAGCTCAGAAAATGTTTTGTGTTATTACATACAGCCAGGAATAACTATTGGATATTAGAGCGGCAGTAACTCACCAGAACTACCATCATTACGACCAGCAATACGACATCCTTGGAGCAGATCCTTTGTTCACTCTCCCCAGAGCAACCCAAAACCTTGCCGGTGGAGGAGAGGCACTCGAGGTGGCCTGCTGGTTCAACTTAGGAGGCGCGCACAACACCCACCGCTTCCGAGTATATTACTGGATAATGTTCAGTCTTTGGATAACAAAGTTGATGAGCCTCGAACAAGGATTTCTTTCTAGAGAGACATCGGGTCCTGTAACATACTTTGTTTCACGGAAACACGGCTTTTTCTGGAAACTCTATCGGAGTCAGTAAAGCCAGCAGGATTCTCAGTACATCGCGCAGACAGGAATAAATATCTCTACGGGAAGCAGAAGGGCGGAGGGGTGTGTTTCATGATTAACGACTCATGGTGTAAATCTAGGAACATTCAGGAACTCAAGTAATTTTGTTCGCCCGACCTGGAATACCTCACAATTAAATGCCGACCACATTATCTCCCAAAAATAATTATCCTCGGTCATCGCCATGGCCGTTTACATCCCACCTCAAGCCAAAACTACGACGGCCCTCAAAGAACTTCACTGGACTTTATGCAAACTGGAAACCACATATCCTGAGGCTGCATTTATTGTAGCTGTGGATTTTAACAAAGCAAAACTGACAACTAGGCTGCCGAAATGCTACCAACATATTGACCGTCCTACTCGCGCTACTAAGACTCTCAACCATTGCTATTCAAAACTTCCGGAACGCTTACAAGGCCCTCCCCTGCCCTCCTTTCGGAAAATCTGACCACGAATCCATCTTGCTCCTCCCATCCAATAGGCAGAAACTCAAACAGGAAGTGCCTGTGCTTCGTACTTTTCAACGCCGGTCTGACCAATCGGAATCCACGGTTCAGGATTGTTTTGATCACGTGGACTGGGATATGTTCTAGGTAGAGTGCAAAAATAATCTAGACGCATACACGGATACAGAGACTGAGTTCATTAGGAAGTGTAAAGGAGATGTAGAACCCAGTGACTATTAAAACCTACCCTAACCAGAACCCGTGGATAGATGGTAGCATTTGCACAAAACTGAAACCGCATTTAACAATGGCAAGGCGACTGGTAATATGTCAGAATATAAAGAGTGTAGTTATTCACTCCGCAAGGCATTCAAACATGCTAAATGTCAATATAGAGAAAATGGGAGTCATAATTCAACGGCTCAGACACGATACATGTGGCAGGCACTTCAGACAATCAAGTGTCTACAAAATGAAAACCAGCCAAGTCGCCGAGACTGAAGTCTTGCTTCCGGACAGACAAACACATTCTTTGCATGCTTTGAGGATAACACAGTGCCACCGACGCGGCCCGCTACCAAGGACTGTGGGCTCTCCTACTCCATGGCCGACGTGAGTAAAACATTTAAACATGTTAACCCTCGCAAGGCTGCTGGTCCAGACAACATCCCTAGCCACATCCTCAGAGCATGTGCAGACCAGCTGGCTGGTGTGTTTATGGGCATATTCAATCTCTCCCTATCCCAGTCTATTCTCCCCACATGCTTCAAGATAGCCATCATTGCCTTCATGGGTACTGGAACAAAGGTAACTGAAATAATTGACTATTGCCCCAAAGCACTCACCTCTGTCATCATGAAGTGCTTTGAGAGACTAGTCAAGGATCATATCACCTCCACTGTACTTGCCACACTAGCCCCACTTTGTGGAGTGGTTGAAAAAGGAGTTAATGACTCCAACCTAAGTGTATGTAAACTTCCGACTTCAACTGTATGTAAGAATGCTGTTCATTGACTATAGCTCAGCATTCAAGACCATTGTGCCCTCCAAGCTCATCATTAAGCTCAAGGCCCTGGGTCTCAACCCTGCCCTGTGCAACTGGGTCCTGGAGTTCCTGACGGGTCGCCCCCAGGTGGTGAAGGTAGGAAACATCAACTCCACTCCACTAATCCTCAATACTGGGGCCCCACAAGGGTGTGTGCTCAGCCCCCTCCTGTACTCCTTGTTCGCCCATGACTGCGTGGCCAAGCACACCTCCAACTGAATCATCAAGTTTGCAAACAACACAACAGTAGTAGGTCTTGATTACCAACGATGGCGAGACAGCCTACAGGGAGGTGGTGAGGGCTCTGGGAGTGTGGTGCCTGGAAAACAACCTCTCACTCAACGTCAACAAAAGGAGATGATCGTGGACTTCAGGAAACAGCAGAGGGTGCACCGCCCTATCCACATCGACGCGACCGCAGTGGAAAAGGTGGAAAGTTTCAAGTTCCTTGGCGTACACATCACTGACAAACTGAAATGGACCACTTACACAGACAGTGTGGTGAAGAAGGCGCAACAGAGCCTCTTCAACCTCAGGAGGCTAAAGAATGAACGATAAACAATTAATCCACATGCACTTGTCTAACATTTACATTACATTTAAGTCATTTAGCAGTCTAACAGCTCAAAGACGGTAGACAATTAAGGTCACAGTTATGAAAACTTAGGACACTAAAGAGGTATTTCTACTGACTCTGAAAAACACCAAAAGAAAGATGCCCAGGGTCCCTGCTCATCTTCGTGAACGTGCCATTGGCATGCAGCATGGAGGCACGAGGACTGTAGATGTGGCCAAGGCAATAAATTGGAATGTCCGTACTGTGAGACGCCTAAGACAGCGCTACAGGGAGACCGGACGGACAGCTGATTGTCCTCGCAGTGGCAGACCACATGTAACAACACCTGTATATGATCGGTACATCCGAACGTCACACCTGCAGGACAGGTACAGGATGGCAACAAGAACTGCCCGAGTTACACCAGGAACGCACAACCCCTCCATCAGTGCTCAGACTGTCCGCAATAGGCTGAGAGAGGCTCGACTGAGGGCTTGTAAGTCTGTTGTAAGGCAGGTCCTCACCAGACATCACCGGCAACAACGTCGCCTATGGGCACAAACCCACCATCGCTGGACCAGACAGTCCTGGCAAAAAGTGCTCTTCACTGATGAGTCGCGGTTTTGTCTCACCAGGGGTGATGGTCTGAGTGGCATTTATCGTTGAAGGAATGAGCGTTACACCGAGGCCTGTACTCTGGAGTGGGATCTATTTGGAGTTGGAGGGTCTGTCATGGTCTGGGGCGGTGCGTCACAGCATCATCAGACTGAGCTTGTTGGCATTGCAGGCAATCCCAACGCTGTGCGTTACAGGGAAGACATCCTCCTCCCTCATGTGGTATCCTTCTCCTGCAGGCTCATCCTGACATGACCATCCAGCATGACAATGCCACCAGCCATACTGCTCGTTCTGTGCGTGATTTCCTGCAAGACAGGAATGTCAGTGTTCTGCCATGGCCAGCGAAGAGCACGGATCTCAATCCCATTGAGCCAATTTTGGGACCTGTTGGATCAGAGGTTGAGGGCTAGGGCCATTCCCCCCAGAAATGTCCGGGAACTTGCAGGTACCTTGGTGGAAGAGTGGGGTAACATCTCACAGCAAGAACGGGCAAATCTGGTGCAGTCCATGAGGAGGAGATGCACTGCAGTACTTAACGCAGCTGGTGGCCACACCAGATACTGACTGTTACTTTTGACCCCCCCCCCCCTTTGTTCAGGGACACACTATTCTAGTTCTGTTAGTCACATGTCTGTGGAACTTGTTCAGTTCGTCTCAGTTGTTGAATCTTGTTATGTTCATACAAATATTTACAGATATTAAGTTTGCTGGGGGAAAAAAAAAACAGTTGACAGTGAGAGGATGTTTCTTTTTTTGCTGAGTTTATATACTGTATTCTATAATATCTTAGTCACTTACAGTGCCTTGCAAAAGTATTCACCCCCCTTTGCATTTTTCCTACTTTGTGGCATTACAACCTGTAATTTAAATGGATTTTGGGGGGATTTCATGGAATGGACATACACAAAATAGATAAATAAATTGGTGAAGTGAAATGAAGAAAAAAAAAACTTGTTTCAAAAAATTCTAAAAAATGAAAAACGGAAAAGTGGTGCGTGCATATGCATTCACCCCCTTTGCTATGAAGCCCCTAAATAAGATCTGTTGAAACCAATTACCTTCAGAAGTCACATCATTTGTTAAATAAAGTCCACCTGTGTGCAATCTAAGTGTCACATGATCGCAGTATATATACACACCTGTTCTGAAAGGCCCCAGAGTCTGCAACACCATTAAGCAAGGGGCACCATTAAGCAAGGGGCACCATTAAGCAAGGGGCACCATTAAGCAAGGGGCACCATTAAGCAAGGGGCACCATTAAGCAAGGGGCACCATGAAGACCAAGGCGCTCTCCAAACATGTCAGGGGCAAAGTTGTGGAGCAGTACAGATGATCCCAAGGAGCACCATTAAATCCATTATTTAAAAAAATGAAAGAATATGGCACCACAACAAACCTGCCAAGAGAGGGTCGCCCACCAAAACTCACAGACCAGGCATGGAGGGCATTAAATCAGAGTGCGGAGAATGGAGTATCTGTCAATAGAACCACTATAAGCCGTACACTCCACAGAGCTGGGCTTTACGGAAGAGTGCCAAAAAAAAGCCATTGCTTCAAGAAAAAAAATAAGCAAACACGTTTGGTGTTCGCCAAAAGGCATGTGGGAGACTCCCCAAACATTTGGAAGAAAGTACTCTGGCCAGATGAGACAAAAATGTAGCTTTTTGGCCATCAAGGAAAGTGCTATGTCTGGCGCAAACCCAACACCTCTCATCACCCCGAGGACATGATTTTCCATCGACAGGGACTGGGAAACTGGTCAGAATTGAAGGAATGATGGATGGCGCTAAATACAGGGAAATTCTTGAGGGAAACCTGTTTCAGTCTTCCAGAGATTTGAGACTGGGACGGAGGTTCACCTTGCAGCAGGACAATGATCCTAAGCATACTGCTAAAGCAACACTCGAGTGGTTTAAGGGTAAACATTTAAAATGTCTTGGAATGGCCTAGTCAAAGCCTAGACCTCAATCCAATTGAGAATCTGTGGTATGACTTAAAGATTGCTCTACACCAGCAGAACCCATCCAACTTGAAAGAGCTGAAGCAGTTTTGCCTTGAAGAAAGGGCAAAATCCCAGTGGCTAGACGTGCCCAGCTTATAGAGACATACCCCAAGAGAATTACAGCTGTAATTGCTGCAAAAGGTGGCTCTACAATGTATTGACTTTGGTGTGTGTGTGTGTGTGTGTGGGGGGGGGGGGGGGGGGGGGTTGGTGAATAGTTATGCGCGCTCAAGTTCTGTTTGTCTTATTTCTTGTTTGTTTCACAATAAAAAAATATTTTACATCTTCAAAGTGGTAGGCATGTTGTGTAAATCAAATGATACAACCTCCCGCAAAAAAATAGATTATATTTCCAGGTTGTAAAGCAACAAAATAGGAAAAATGCCAAGGGGGGTGAATACTTTCGCAAGCCACTGTAATGTTTACATATCTTGCATTAATCATCTCATAACAAGCTCATTAACAAGCACAGCACTTACACAAATGACTGATGATTGGCTGAGAGAAATTGATGATAAAAAGATTGTGGGGGCTGTCTTGTTAGACTTCAGTGCAGCTTTTGACATTATCAATCATAGTCTGCTGCTGGAAAAATATGTGCATTATGGCTTTACACCCCCTGCTATAATGTGGATAAAGTGTTATTTGTCTAACAGAAAGAAAAGAGGGTGCTCTTTAATGGAAGCCTCTCAAATATAATCCAGTTAGAATCTGGAATTCCCCAGAGTAGCTGTTTAGGCCCCTTGCTTTTTTCAATCTTTACTAACGACATGCTACTATAGTGACTGAAATGACTGCAACACTTAACAAAGAGCTACAGTTAGTTTCAGAGTGGGTGGCAAGGAATAAGTTAGCTCTAAATATTTATAAAACTAAAAGCATTGTATTTGGAACAAAACACTCACTAAACCTCAACTAAATTTTGTAATAAATAATGTGGAAATTGAGCAAGTTCTGATGACTAAACTGCTTGGAGTAACCCTAGATTGTAAACTGTCATGGTCAAAACATATTGATGCAGTAGTAACTAAGATTGGGAGAAGTCTGTCTATAATAAAGCGATGCTCTGCCTTCTTAACACTATCAACAAGGCAGGTCCTACAGGCCCTAGTTTTGTCGCACCTGGACTACTGTTCAGTGGTGTGGTCAGGTGCCACAAAAATGGACCCTGGGAAATTGCAATTGGCTCAGAACAGGGCAGCACGGCTGGCCCTTGGATGTACACAGAGAGCTAATATTAATAAAATGCATGTCAATCTCTCCAAAAGTATTGATTATTATTATTATTATTATTATTATTATTTGTGCCCTGGTCCTATAAGAGCTCTTTGTCACTTCCCACGAGCCGGGTTGTGACAAAAACTCATACTCATTCTTATGTATCGTATAGTGTGTGTGTGTGTGTGTGTGTGTGTGTGTGTGGCAGGCTTACAATGATGCAAAAAAACAATATTTGAGAGTGCGCTTACCCTGGTGCTAGAGGGGGGTACAAAGCTGGAGGTTGAATGTTTGAAGGGGTACGGGGACTATAAAAAGTTTGGGAACCACTGACTTGTTAGATATTACTGCACTGTCGGAGCTAGAAGCACAAGCATTTCGCTACACCTGCAATAACATCTGCTAATCACGTGTATGTGATCAATACATTTTGATTTGATTGAAATAGAGAATTTCCTCACTACATGCAAATACGAGCGGTTCTGCATCTCACCGGTAGAAACGGGTCATCTACATTTCCTGTTTGTAACCAAACCTCAATATCCAGAATTCATAGCGATTTCAGGATGTAGTACCACCCGTCGAGGTGGAGCCATTTGAGAATGGGTATCAACAGGTAGCTAACATTACAACAACTGTGTCAACAACAATTAGAAACTTTTCGTCTCTGGTACTGCGCTCGTGTGATCTGAACGCACAAACAAAATGGAGGTATTTGGACATAAATATGGAGTATTTCGAACAAAACAAACATTTCTTGTGGAAGTAGGAGTCCTCGGAGTGCATTCTGACGAAGATCAGCAAAGGTAAGAGAATATTTATAATACTAATTCAGAGTTTTGTTGATGCCAGAACTTGGCGGGTACCTGTATAGCTTGCTTCGATGGCTGAGCTATGTACTCAGAATATTGAACAATGTGCTTTCTCCGTAAAGTTATTTTGAAATCTGACAAAGCGGTTGCGTCAAGGAGTAGTGTATCTATAATTCTTTCAATACCTGTTGTAAATTTTATCAACGTTTATGATGAGTATTTTTGTAAATTGATGTGCACATTCACCGGGGGTTTTGGTGGGAATACATTTTCTAAACATCATGCGCCAATGTAAAATGCTGTTTTTGGATATAAATATGAACTTTATCGAGCAAAACATACATGTATTGTTTAACATGAAGTCCTATGAGTGCCATCTGATGAAGATCAAAGGTTAGTGAATATTTTAGCTGTACTTTTGGTTTTTGTGATGCATGTCCTTGCTTGGAAAATGGCTGTGTGGATTTTCTTGTGAAGTTCATGTCCTAACATAATCTAATTTTATGCTTTCGCCGTAAAGCCTTTTTGAAATCGGACAATGTGGTTAGATTAACGAGAGTCTCATCTTTAAAATGGTGTAAAATAGTTGATTGTTTGAGAAAATGAAATTATGAGATTTTTGCTGTTTTGTATTTCGCGCCATGCTATTTCACTGGCTGTTGAATAGTGTGGGACGGTCACATCCCACCTAGCCCAGTGAAGTTAAGCTCAGCACCAGGAATTTGTGTAAGTCACCTTTGCTAAATCTTTCCATGAATCCATGAAGAGCCAAAACATATACTGGAGCTAGGCAATAACATGGTCCGTGTCATGCTGCCATAGTTAATGTGTTTATATTAGGCTAAAACGTCTACTGTGTATGTCCTACAGACATGTGTATGTCCTACAGACTAATCCTGCTGCCATTAAGACGACCTTGACGCCAGCTTTAGTAGTACAGATCCTGTAGACCCATTGGATGAAAGCTTTCAGCTGGAAACAAGCTCAACATCATCTATTATGTATTATTATCTATTATTGACTCATCACATACGCTGCTGCTACTGTTTATTATCTATCCTGTTGCCTAGTCACTGTATTCCTAGTTATATGTACATACTGTGCATTTGGAAAGAATTCAGGCCCCTTGGCTTTTTCTACATTGTTACATTACAGCCTTATTCTAAAATGCATAAAATATTTTTTCCCCCTTCCTTATCAATCCACACACAATTTTCCATGACAAAGAAAAAAATCTGGTTTTTAGAAACTGAAATATTACATTTACATAAGTATTCAGACCCTTCACTCAGTACTTTGTTGAAGTATCTTTTGTCGTGTATGTCACTACAAGCTTGCCACACCTCAATGTGGGGAGTTTCTCCCATTCTTCTCTGCAGATCCTCTCAAGCTCCGTCAGGATGAATGGGAAGCGTCATTGCAAAGCTATTTTCAAGTCTTTCCAGAGATGTTCGATCGGGTTCAAGTCCGGGCTCTGTCTGGGCCACTCAAGGACATTCAGAGACTTGTCTCGAAGTCACTCCTGCGTTGCCTTGGCTGTGTGCTTAGGGTCGTTGTCCTTTTGGAAGGTGAATCTTCACCCTAGTCTGAGGTCCTGAGCGCTCTGTAGCAGGTTTTCATCAAGGATCTCTCTGTACTTTGTTCCTTTCATCTTTCGATCCTGACTAATCTTCCAGTCGCTGCCGCTGAAAAACATCCCCAGAGCAGGATGCTGCCACCACCATGCTTCACTGTAGGGATGCTGCGTGGTTTCCTCCAGACGTGACGCTTGGCATTCAGGCCAAACAGTTCAATCTTGGTTTCATCAGACCAGAACATTTTGTTTCTTATTGTCGGAGAATCCTTTAGGTGCCTTTTGGCAAACTCCAAGCGGGCTGTTATGTGCCTTTTGCTGAGGAGTGGCTTCCGTCTGGCCACTCTGCCATAAAGGCCTGATTGGTGGAATGCTGCAGAGATGGTTGTCCTTCTGGAAGGTTCTCTCATCTCCACAGAGGAACTCTGGAGCTCTATCAGAGGGACCATTGGATTCTTGGTCACCTCCTTGACCAAGGCTCTTCTCCCCAGATCGCTCAGTTTGGCTGGGCGGCCAGCTCTAGGAAGAGTCTTGGTGGTTCCAAACTTCTTCCATTTAAGAATGATGGAGGCCACTGTGTTCTTGGGGACCTTGAATGCTAAAGACATTTTTTGGTACCCTTCCCCAGATCTGTGTCACGACATAATCCTGTCTCGGAGCTCTACGGACAAGTCCTTCGACCTCATGGCTTGGTTTTTGCTCTGACATGCACTGTCAACTGTGGGACCTTATATAGACATGTGTGTACCTTTCCAAATAATCTCCAATCAATTGAATTTACCAAAGGTGGACTCCAATGTAGTTGTAGAAACATCAAGGATGATCAATGGATGTACCGGAGCTAAATTTCGAGTCTCATAGCAAAGGGTCTGAATAGTTAGGAAAATAAGGCATCTTTTTACATTTTTTATTATACATTTACAAAAATGTCTAAAAACCTGTTTTTGCTTTGTCATTATGGGGTATTGTGTGTAGATGGATGAGGAAAACAATCTATTTAATCATTTTTAGCATAATGCTGTAAAGTAAGAAAATGTGGAAGAAGTCAAGGGGTCTGAATACTTTCCAAATGCACTGTAACTACCACAATTACCTCATACCACTGCACATTGACTCCGTACCGAGTATATAGCCAAGTTATCGTTACTCATTGTGTATTTTTTATTACTTGTCTATTATTTATCCAATTTATTTCTCTCTGTATTGTTGGGTAGGGCCCATAAATAAGCATTTCACTGTTAGTCTACACCTGTTGTTTAAGAAGCATGTGACAGATACAATTTGATCTTACTCAGAAGTGGAAAAGACTGCACGGGGCTGGCAAGAGCCAAAGTGTATCATCTGAGTCGAAGGTCATGAAGTACTTCCAGACCAGCTGCCATTGCCCAAGAACATTCAGGACCCTGCCTGGAACATTAATCCAACACAACATCCATATTCAGTTAGACTGATGTTGTATTATAACACAGAATGCCTAGTATGCTCACAACTGCATTGTGGTATAGATATTGCTAGCTCTTGTACATACTGTATGTACAGTGCCTTCAGAAAGTATTCACACCCCTTGACTTTTTCCTCATTTTGTTGTGTTACAGCCTGAATATAAAATTGATTAAATTGAGATTTTGAGTCACTGATCTACACACAATAACCCATTAAGTGGAATTATGTTTGGAGGTAATTTTTTTTTAAACAAATTAATAAAAAATGAAAACCTGAAATGTTTGGAGTCAATAAGTATTCAACCCCTTTGTTATGGCAAGTCTAAATAACTTCAGGAGTAAAAATGTGCTTAACAAGTCAGATAAGTTGCATGGACTAACTCTGGGTGGAATAATGATGTTTAACATGCTTTTTGAATGACTACCCCATCTCTGTACCTCACACATACAATAAGGTCTCTCAGTCGAGCAGTGCATTTCAAGCACAGATTCAACGACAAAGACCAGGGAGGATTTCCAATGCCTCACAAAGAAGGGCACCTATTGGTAGATGTGTAAAGGAAGCCTGAAGAAAGCCTGTACAGAATACATTTGGAAAAGGAATGAACTCTTGGTACTGAATACAAATAATTATGTTTGGGGAAATCCAACACATCAGAGTACCACTTCATACTTTCAAGCATGGTGGTGGCTTCATCAATTTTGGGTATGCTTGTCATCGGCAAGGACTATGGAGTATTTTAGGATGAAAAGGAATAGAGCTAAGCACAGGCAAAGTCCTAGAGGAAAACCTGGTTCAGTCTGCTTACCAACAGACACTGGGAGACAAATCCACCTTTCAGCAGGACAATAACCTAAATCACAAGGCCAAATATACACTGGAGTTACTTACAAAGATGACATTGAATGTTCCTGAATTGGCCTTGTTATAGTGGTCTTAAATCTGCTTAAAAATATGTCAAGAATTGAAAATTGCTGACCAACTTGACAGAGCTTTAAGAATTTTACAAAGATTGGGAAAATATTGTATAATCCAGGTTAATCAAAATATATTGGCGTTTTATTTTCCATTAACAAAATTAAAGGTATACTTTTTTTCCTCTTTGACAGAGTATTGTGTGTAGATCGGTGACAAAATAAATAAATAAATAAATATATCCCATTGAAAAGGTTATTGGGTGTGAATACTTTCTGAAAGCACTATATATAAAATGGAGTTTGACCCTGAGTCAAGTGAATAAACTATTCTAGTCGGAAGTTTACATACACTTAGGTTGGAGTCATTAAAACTCGTTTTTCAACCACTCCACAAAATTCTTGTCAAGAAACTATAGTTTTGGCAAGTCAGTTAGGACATCTACTTTAGTGCATGACAAGTAATTTTTCCAACAATTGTTTACAGACAGATTATTTCACTTATAATTCACTGTATCACAATTCCAGTGGGTCAGAAGTTCACATACACTAAGTTGACTGTGCCTTTAAACAGCTTGGAAAATTCCAGAAAATTATGTCATGGCTTTAGAAGCTTCTGATAGGCTAATTGTCATCACTTCAGTCAATTGGAGGTGTACCTGTTGATGCATTTCAAGCCTACCTTCAAACTCTGTGCCTCTTTGCTTGACATCATGGGAAAATCAAAAGAAATCAGCCAAGACCTCAAGAAAATAAATAAATAGTAGACCTCCACAAGTCTGGTTCATCCTTGGGAGCAATTTACAAACGCCTGAAGGTACCACGTTCATCTGTACAAACAATAGTACGCAAGTATAAACACCATGGAACCACGCAGCCGTCAAACCGCTCAGGAAGGAGACGCGTTCTGTCTCCTAGAAATGAACGTACTTGTGCGAAAAGTGCAAATCAATCCCAGAACAACAGCAAAGGACTTCTTTAATTTATTTAACTAGGCAAGTCAGTTAAGAACAAATTCTTATTTTCAATGACGGCCTAGGAACAGTGGGTTAACTGGTTTGTTCAGGGGCAAATGGCAGATTTTTTTTACCTGGTCAGCTCGGGGATTCGAACTTGCAACCTTTCAGTTACTATTCCAAAGCTCTAACCACTAGGCTACCTTCACCTTGTGAAGATGCTGGAGGACACAGGTACAAAAAGTATCTACATCCACAGTAAAACGAGTCCCATATCGACATAACTTGAAAGGCCGCTCAGCAAGGAAGAAGCCACTGCTCCAAAACTGCCATAAAAAAGCCAGACTACGGTTTGCAACTGCACATTGTGACAAAGATTGTACTTTTTTGAGAAATGTCCTCTGGTCTGATTAAACTAAAATAGAACTGTTTGGCCATAATGACCATTGTTATGTTTGGAGGAAAAAGGGGGAAGCTTGCAAGCCGAAGAACACCATCCCAACCGTGAAGCACGGGGGTGGCAGCATCATGTTGTGGGGGTGCTTTGCTGCTGGAGGGACTGGTGCACGTCACAAAATAGTTGGCATCATGAGGCAGGAAAATTATATGGATATATTGAAGCAACATCAAGAGATCAGTCAGGAAGTTAAAGCTTGGTCGCAAATGGGTCTTCCAAATGCACAATGACCCCAAGCATACTTCCAAAGTTGTGGCAGAATGGCTTAAGGACAACAAAGTCAAGGTATTGGAGTGGCCATCACAAACCTCAATCCCATAGAACATTTGTGGGCAGAACTGAAAAGGCGTGTGCGAGCAAGGAGGCCTACAAACCTGACTCATTTACACCAGCTCTGTCAGGAGGAATGGGCAAAAAAAAAAATCACCCAACTTATTGTGGGAAGCTTGTGGAAGGCTACCCGAAACGTTTGACCGAAGTTAAACAATTTAACTTCACTAGGATAGGGGGCAGCATTCGGAATTTTGGATGAAAAGCGTGCCCAAACTAAACTGCCTGCTACTCAGGCCCAGAAGATAGGATATGCATATAAATTGGTAGATTTGGATAGAAAACACTCTAAAGTTTCCAAAACTGTTCAAATAATGTCTGTGAGTATAACAGAACTCATATGGCAGGCAAAAACCTGAAGAAAATCCAACCAGGAAGTGGGAAATCTGAGGTTTGTATTTTTTATTTTTTTTAAGTGATTGCCGATCCAATATCCTGTGTCTGTGGGGTTAGATTGCACTTCCTACGGCTTCCAGTAGATGTCAACAGTCTTTAGAAGTTGTTTCAGGCTTGTATTGTGAAAGGGGATCGAATAAGAGCTGTTTCAACAAGTGGTCAAGTTGAAATACGTAACTTTAGTCTCGCGCACGCTCGTTCTCTTTCCTTTCTAATGACAACGGAATTGTCCGGTTGGAATATTATTGAAGATTTATGATAAAAACATCCTAAAGATTGATTATATACATCGTTTGACATGTTTCTACTAACTTTAATATAACTTTTTTGACTTTTCATCTGGACTTTGTGCAGGTATTTGGACATAAAGATGAACTTTATCGAACATTGATTGTCTAACATGGAGACCTGGGAGTGCCATCAGATGAAGATCATCAAAGGTAAGTGATTAATTTTAACGCTATTTCTGACTTTTGTGACAGCTCTTCTTGGTTGGAAAATGGCTGTATGGTTTTCTGTGGCTAGGCACTGACCTAACAATCGCATGGTGTGCTTTCGCGGTAAAGCCTTTTTGAAATTGCACACTGTGGCTGGATTAACAACAGGTTTATCTTTAAAATGGTGTATAATACTTGTATGTTTGAGGAATTTTAATTATGAGATTTCTGTGGTTTGAATTTGGCGCCCTGCAATTTCACTGGCTGTTGGCGAGGTGGGACGTGAGCGTCCCGAACGATCCCAGAGAGGTTAAGGCAATGCTACCAAATACTAATTGAGTGTATGTAAACTTCTGACCCATTAGGAATGTGATGAAAGAAATAAAAGCTGAAATAAATCACTACTATTATACTGACATTTCACATTCTTAAAATAAAGTGGTGATCCTAACTGACCTAAGACAGGGAACTTTTACTAGGATTAAACGTCAGGAATTGTGAAAAACTGAGTTTAAATGTACTTGGCTAAGGTGTATGTAAACTTTCGACTTCAACTGTATGTAAAAGAACATCAAAAACAGTTTAGTCATCCAGCTCTTCTTGGACAGAGGAATCAGAAGCAGCCATTGTAATTATTTAGCTAGCCATCTCAGTTAGACAGTGTATGGTCTACCGTGAACCTGTAGAAACTAGTAACGCCCCCGTTTGGAAAGGTCTGCCTTCAAAAGGTGGGAACACAATTGGACAAGGATGTAGGGCTCCTGTCAGGGTCTAGTCTTTACAAAGTAAGGGAAAATGAGTCAACCTAAATATCCTGCAGTGTCGTGGCAGATAGGAACATCATTGAGACCAGTCCAATGTCTCTATTGAACAAGGACAACGATATCTAATCGCTGCTAGCGAGCAATCGACGAAACACAAAGACCACAATAATTGCTATAAAACATGACTCCATTAATTTTTAGATCAGACAACAGGCTTAATCAACCAATGACGTCATTGGTTGAGCTCTCCCGGCACGAAAATGCAAAAATACCGCTATGGTGCATAATTATGTCTGAAACATCTCTCATCACTCATAATTATGTAGGGAGACGGGAAAAACACCCAAAATAGTGTCTAGCACTGATGTTTCCATTTAAGAAGTAGACTACCTGATTAGGTCTTCTGGGTTAAACTGTTGAACTGGGGCTCTAACACATTTCCCACTGCCCAGGGATTCATGCAATACCAGACTACTGTGTGACATGCCTCTGGGCCAAGTCAACTAGGCCAGAGACACTAACAAAATGAGGATGTATTTGGTTGGAGTAAGTGAATTGGGTGGAAAGCCTGTATTGTGTACAGTGTAAACTACTGAATGTTTTGTGCACTTTACTGGAACTACATCACATGTTCTAATTGATTAACGTTGAACTGTGAGATAGCACTGTCTGGTGTGTGCATTAGGCCCAGTCCACAGTGTTGAACTGGTGAAGGTCATCTAGTCATCTGAAGCCAATGGAATATTTACACTGTACTGTAAAAACATCCAGACACTTGGCTAACAGCTCCCTGACCTGTTCAGACTGAAACACTTCCTGTAGGCATATAATGATGACAAGAGGTATTTTACTGTAGAAGTGTGTAAAATGTTCCCTAGCTGCAGGGAGCGAAATGTTTGCCATTCACACTGCATGGAGTCATTAATATCCTACGTCACACTCATACAGGAGGGCCTAGTCAATCAGCTTTTGATCAGGCAGACTGAAGGAGACGCTCATTGGCATACATTTTGCTCTGCCTCTGCTCTGGCTGTCTGTCTGTCAGGAAGATTGGGCTACAGGCCTGGCACTGCAGGTGCAGCACACCAGTGGCAATTTAGCTGGATCTGGTGGGAGAGAGGGAAGAGGAGGGAGACAGACAGAGAGACAGAGAGAGAGGGAAGAGGAGGGAGACAGACAGAGAGACAGAGAGAGAGAGAAGAGGAGGGAGACAGACAGACAGAGAGACAGAGAGAGAGGGAAGAGGAGGGAGACAGACAGAGAGACAGAGAGAGAGGGAAGAGGAGGGAGACAGACAGAGAGACAGAGAGAGAGGGAAGAGGAGGGAGACAGACAGAGAGACAGAGAGAGAGCGAGAGAGAGAGAGCAAAGGGGGGCAGGAAAAAGAGGGATGAGGGAGAGAAAGAGGCCGACTCTGGCACGAGGCTAAGAGCAGACACGCACAGAGAGGTCTTTAACCAGGCTAAGATGCCGGAGGGGCAACAACACAGAGCTGAGGAGATGTGGGGTAGCCTACTAATATGGAGACAGATGGATGGATGCAGGGTTAGCTAGCGACCCAAATCCCATATCACTCTGGCCTACACACTCGGAGAGCGAGAGAGAATAAAGAGACTAGGGAGAGGGATAATTACATTTTTAAAAACAGCTCTCTCAGATACTGTGGTTTTGTTTCAGTGCGGAGGTGCCTGGGGCCATGGAGAGATGGATGAAAGAGAGACCCCCCCATTGGAGGAATGTAGGCTAGGCAGCAGGCACTGTGTCACTAGGCAGGCCAGGCAGCAGTGTGCTGCAGTTCAGTCACTGTGCCACTCACTGCCTCTCTCAAGGATACCTGGAGCAGTGCCCTGAATCAATTAGGATCATACACCCTTCATAGCAGGCACTTGTTCTCTCACCCCAGTCTATCCACAGCAGCCACCGACCCAATGGGGGACATCAGTAGGGCACAGCAGGCTCTTCATCCTCCTTCTCGTCTACCTCTGACACCAGCAACTCTGAGTGTGCCAACTGCTAATCAAGCCTAATCTCACCACCGCCACAGCACAGACTCTGCGACAGCTCAGCTATTTCAAAACCAAGTTTCAAGAAGCCAACCTGCGAGAAGCCAGGGAAGTGTCTGAAAACACAATAAACCTCCAATCAGTGAGCCAAGCGAGCTCGGAGCTCACTCCACAGCCCTCAGAGCAGAACTGAGTCGCTGACTTTTGACCATGTTAAGAGGAGGTTAATGATAAATCTAATGATAAATCCAGTACTAGGAAGCAATGGAAGCATAGCAGCAACAGGCTCATTCAGAGGCCTTGATAACACACAGCTGCTCCCACCACCAGTGAATGGACCAGAGCCACCCAGCAGCGCAGCACTGAAGGCCCCGGAGCCGTCAATCATAACTCATCCTACTGAGCCAAATTGGTTCCCTTATGAGGTCAATGGAAGTCCATTCACTAGGACTGACACTATAGACTGATGCATGTAGCTGCTGAGCTTATAAAGCACTCAGTCTGCACTGCAGCCAGCCAGCGAAGGGCAGGTCATTGTAACGTACAGGCCTCTCAAAGCTAGTTTGGCACGGTATACCAAAACTTCTGTACTTTTTCGATACTAGAACATGAAAAACGGTTTGATACTAGAATTTGTGTTACTGTCGGTACTTCTGTCAAATGTTTCTCAGGTCGTCTACATATTCCTATTCCATCCCTTTACTTATATTTGTGTGTATTAGGTAGTTGTTAGATTACTTGTTAGATATTGCAGCACAAGCATTTCACAACACTCGCAATAACATCTGTTAAACATGTGTATGTGAGAAATACAATTAGATTTATTGAATATGCATTCACCTGTATTGTGAATAGGCCTAGGCTATATCTTGATTTACCCAGTTTATTAATAGAGATTACAATTAAAATAAATTACCATTATGTTGCTATGTAGTTAGATTTTTTTTTTTACCAGACTGTATAATTGATTCATTAATGCATACATTAAAAAAATCTAAAAGTTTAAATGATTTTAAAATGTAAAATATTTGTCTGGTTCAAGTGCCATTCTGTGACTGGCTAATACACCTTCTTGTTTTGGTATCGTTTTGTTATCAAGTATCATAATGGTATCGAGTATCGTGATACTAAACCTGGTATCAGTATCGAAATCAAAATTGTGGTGTAGTGACAACACTACTCAGAGCATGGCCCTGGCTGCTGGCAGCGTGATTTAGAACTGAGGCTTTCAAGTTAGAAGACATTAATAACAGCCTGAGCAACATGCATCATCTTCTCTAAGCAGTGGACGATTAACTCCTGGCCGTCAGAGGTTAAAGGAGATCAAATCAAACTTTGTCCCATGCGCCGAACACAAGTGTAGACCTTACTGTGAAATGCTTACTTACAAGCCCTTAACCAATAGTGCAGTTCAAGAAGAGTTAAGAAAATGTTTATTAGAATAATAAAAAAATTATAAAAAGTAACAATAACAAGGCTATATACAGGGGGTACCGATACCGAGTCAGTGTGCGGGGGTACAGGTTAGTTTAGGTAATTTGTATATGTAGGTAGGGGTGAAGTGACTATGCATAGATAATAAAACAGCGAATAGCAGCAGTGTACAAAACAAATGGGGGGGGGGGGGGAGGGGGGGGGGGGTTCAATGTAATAGTCCGGTGGCCATTTGATGAATTGTTCAGCAGTCTTATGGCTTGGGGGTAGAAGCTGTTAAGGAAGGAGCCTTTTGGTCCTAGACTTGGCACTCCGCTACCGTTTGCTGTGCGGTAGCAGAGAAAACAGTCTATGACTTGGGTGACTGGAATCTGACAATTTTATGGGCTTTCCTCTGACACCGCCTAGTATATAGGTCCTGGATGGCAGGAAGCTTGGCCCCAGTGATGTACTGGGCCATACGCACTACCCTCTGTAGCGCCTTACGGTCAGATGCCAAGCAGTTGCCATACCAGGCAGTGATGCAACTGGTCAGGATGCTCTCGATGGTGTAGCTGTAGAACTTTTTGAGGATTTGGGGACCCATGCCAAAGCTTTTCAGTCTCCTGAGTGGGAAAAGGTTTTGTCGTGGTGTGTTTGGACCATTATAGTTTGTTGGTGATGTGGATACCAAGGAACTTGATACTCTCGACCCGCTCCACTACAGCCCCGTCGATGTTAATGGGGGCCTGTTCGGCCCTCCTTTTCCTGTAGCCCACGATCAGCTCGTTTGTATTGCTCACATTGAGGGAGAGGTTGTTGTCCTGGGACCATACTGCCAGTTAACTGACTTCCTCCCTATAGGCTGTCTCATCGTTGTCGGTGATCAGGCCTACCACTGTTGTGTCGTTTGCAAACTTAATGATGATAGTGTTGGAGTCGTGTTTGGCCACGCAGTCGTGGTACAGCTGCTCACTCAGGCTGGAATTCATATGTATCCACCCTGATAAATAACAGTGGTTTACAACTAGTGATCTTGGCAGCTAAGCATGTCACGCCACTGTCAGATACAAATCACTCAGGTCAGCCTTCGCCTATTGGAATTTGCAAATCTGCAAACAATGCAGATGCAAAGTTTGGTAAGCAAATGACGGCACAAACAGCAAACCGTCATTCTTTTACCAGACTCCGCATCTGTACTGTTCTTAAAGTAAATGTGTTTTTGTCAAATTTTCACTGGAAACTGTAAAAAGAGTATGGTTTGTTTAACTTTGCAATCATTGGTTTTTGTTTGACATACTTTTTGAAGTACAAAATATGAGTCCCAGTGGAATTAAATATGATAACACTTGACATTTCAGGAACATGAAAATGAAAGGCCACATCATCAGTATTATAGAACAGATTGAACCTTTGACAGACATTGTAGCAGTACCTGGCTGCAGCCTGACCTCAGGCCAGTCAGTCTGTTTTCACAGATTAGGGAGCGGCTAATCTCGGCAATATAGCACAGGGGAGCCGCTTAACTGGTGACTGTCACTCTTCCTCATGAGGTTGCCTTACTTAATTAACCAGGGATGGCGAGCAGCGGAAGGCGAGAGGCAAGCTGCTGCACGGTCATCACTGTCTGGCCATGCCGCAAAAGGACAGTATGAAGATGCTTTTTCAACAAACAAAAAATCTTACTTTACCCCAACCTCTAACCCAAAATTAAGAACAAATCGGGTAGCTCATGTTCTTGCTCATCAATTCTGAACATACGCCTTGGAATTTTGTTCTCAGCAGCATGGTCATCTATTGATTACCCTACAGCCCATGTGGAATCTACCCTCCATGCCTTTCGGATTATCTCACCAGAAAAAAACACAATACCCTTTAGATTTCAATGGAAAAAGAAACATGAGGCTATTTACTGGGGCAATACACACCTATAGGCAGTAATGAGAAGAGTCTGTAGGCCCATCTCTGTAACTAATTAACAGGATTAGGCCACGATGAGTGGTTTATTTTCCTTTAGGCTGTAAACCTAGAGTACCACAACAGATCAAAGCTGGAAGCCGAAGCGGGGGAAACTGCTACGGCCATACAACAATGATGTTAGCCTACTTCAAACTTCATTGCGCGCGCAATAGAACAGCAGAGTATCTACATTTTTTTACCTTTATTTAACTAGGCAAGTCAGTTAAGAACAAATTCTTATTTACAATGACGGCCTACACCGGCCAAACCCTAACCCGGATGACGCTGGGCCAATTATACGACGCCCTATGGGACTCCTGATCACGGCCGGTTGTGATACAGCTCGGGATCGAACCAGGGTCTGTAGTGACATCTCTAGCACTGTGATGCAGTGCCTTAGACCGCAAGCCACTCGGGAGCCCACTATGATTATTTATTTTTTAATTCACGATGCAGAATGCTCCTCTGCCACGTTTCAAAAACAAACAAAAAAAAAAAACAGAAATGTGCCTGGGATGACCAGTGGCGCTGTTTCACCAATGCGAACCTCAACTTTAAGAGTTTGGATTAGTTCGGCACTAGAATTATTGTTACATCTGTCAAATGTGTCTCACGTGATTGAGAGGGTCAAGTCTGTATCAGTGCAGCCCCTTTATAGCCATTCAATGCTAGAGCTGTCTGAGCTGCATTACCTTCCCACTCACGCTGCACAGAAGTTCACACACTTGAATAATGTAACACGACAAGTAGAAATGTATCAACTTGATGGCCATTGTTTTGATAAGAGTAATGCAGGCTAGAACACTTTTACAACGCAAAACAAAATTGGTAGCTTCCAGCTTTAACTGTAGGCTAACATTCCTTACAGCTACATTCACTACCCTAGTACTTTGTTTGTGATAATATGAAAACCATAAAACAAAATATGCTGATTTCAAAGCTGACTGTAACCAAAAACGTTATTAAATTCACGTCGTCTCCCTCACCACCAAAAACAAATGATCTTCCTTTGCATCCCGTCTCATTTACACTAGATTCAACAAAGGGCTTGCAGTTGACGTATAAACACCTTCTGGTGGCCATGTTGGGAGACCACCACATGAATTCTTCTGACAACAGCTGAGTGGCTACCATAAACTGCATGATAACAGTGCCCAAAACTAGTTGATTCATCACCACGGTCATTTTATGTGCAGTGTTTGCCTGCTCTAAAAAGACAGGATTCTTTTTTAATTTTTTTTTAGATTACCCGCAATCAAGAAACACCAAGGAGAGAAGACTTAAGAACTGTTAAAAAAAAGTGAAAACTTTTTTGCCCGTCAAGACCTGAACCTAGACAGCTGTCATTCCAGGGTCTGCTCTGATCATTTCATCACTGGTAAGTCTGATTGATTTGCGAGTTTAGTTTAGCTGTTATGCTAACCAGGTGTTAACAACAAGACTAAGTTAGCCAACATAAGCTAACTAGATAGCTTGTAGTCCAGATATTAGCATGTGCCTCTTACATAGTTAATGAGTTAAGTTTTGGGGAAGCTCTTTTTTTTTTCCACCATAAAAATGCACCTTTATAATAAAGCATTGCATTTATCTATCATCACATTTGCAGACTAATGTAGGTCTACTATTCCTAATGTGATGAGTAGATTGGATAGTCATAATTTAGGCTATTAATGAGCGCATAGTGGCATAGGCCTATAGGCTATATCAGCCATGTTTCTTTCCTTTGCACAGGAAAAATTTGGCCTTTGATAAACACTTCATGCAATTCTACTACACTTTATATGACTGGAGACATAAGCAGCATCTGTTTTAATATGACAAATCACAGAGTACCTAGGCCTACTCTGCTGACACTGACCACAGATCAATAAAAATGAGCTTGTTTTGAACGCAACCATGTAATCTAGGCCTATGAAAAGGGGATTCACACATTTTACAATATATAACCTGGAGGAGGACATTACTGTCCTAAAAACTCCAGTGGCACTGACCCAATGATCAGTTGTTGAAAACTTTATAAGGAGGGTAAATGTATGGACATTACAGCATAGGACAAATACCTCAATGGGATATGATAACCTGCTGTGTTGACTATTGGTTGTTTCAGCCAAACAATAGATTTTATCTGTATATGACACTGAAACACTTAAATGAATTAAACACAACCAAACAATCAAGAGCCCTGATGGTACAGGTGACCTGAAGAAGTGATATTCATACAGCAGGTGTGCTTTTCGTTAGTTTATTTACTGTAGGTTCACCAGCTGACATCGATCAAGACACCCATGTCGACTGGATTCCAACTTGTGAAGATGAGCAATGCTGCAGCAGCATCAGTTTCTACTTCATCCTTTTCCAGATATGGAAGGAGACATCCCTCAGTTAGACAAAATGGTTGTCACATGCTGTGCCTTGTCAATCTGAATGATTCTGTTGTGCTGTTTGAGGAGAGAACACCTTCACCTTGTTGTCATGACAAAAGTGACCCCTTAAACTGTATGGATATATAAAATCTCATTTGGAATAACATGATCAATAACATGATATATCATAAACAGACCTACTTTAATTAATAATAGGCTATATTGTTGTATGGGTAAAATGAAAAGTATTGTGTGTGTCATTTCTGCCTTGCCCCATTGAATAAAATGTATTTCTTATAGCCAAACTATATATTTATTTTACAATTTAAACACATTTAGCATAGACAATGTAATTGTTGTGGTAGTCTTAGGCAAACCATCTTCATGATTTCAACCATCTTCACCAACCTTCAAAAGTATCTGGCATTGAACATGGTAGTAGTTGTGTGTATGTTTTAAACTAAGGATCCCATAAGTTCCTGTTTCCAGACACTGCACTGACAAGGGTTGGATTTGCACTGAACAATTTAATGTCACAAGGTGTGTACAACATCTAGTATAATAATTAGCCTCATACATTGTCTACTGTTATTATTTTAGATACACCATGGTGCTAGTAGACATTAATTGCAAAACTGTGTGTTTTAATCAATTATTTGGTGACATGTGAATATATTTAGCATAGTTTATCTAGGGTTGCACATTTTGGGGAATAATTTAAAAAGTTATTTAAAAAATATATATACATTTTTTACATTTTGAGGAATATTCAGAGGTGGAAAATGTCCATGGGAATTAACAGGAATTAATGGAAATATATGCAAATTAATATTAATACCATTTAAATGTAATGTTTTTTGCATTTACCATATCATATGGAGACAGAAATAGAAACATTTGACCTTATCATAAGTAGACATAATTGCAAATGATTTAAATCCGTCCAATAAACATTAAAAAAAAAACTATTTAGTTACGAATTGAACTTTAATTAAATGAGTTGAATCTTCACATGGGATGATTTCACTTAACAACAAAAGGGAATATTGAATGATCCATCATCTCCCAAAAAGTTTTTCAACATACATCTGTAAAATGATAGTCTAGAAACTAAAGCTTTGGTTGTCTTCCTCTCAGGCTTCCATGTCTTCTTATGGAACATCCTCAATGTCCACCACTTGAACATCTGACTCTGAGGCCTCATCTTCACTGTCACTTTCCAACCTTGTTGAGGATGGCTCGTTGTCAGGCTCAAAAAGCCTCAAATTTGCCCGGGCGGCCACCAATTTTTCAACCCTTGTATTGGTCAGCCTATTGCGTGCTTTGGTGTGTGTGTTCCCAAACAAGGACCAGTTGCGCTCTGAGGAGGCTGATGTTGGTGGGATTTGGAGGATGATGGAGGCAACAGGGGAAAGAGCCTCAGATCCACAAAGTGCCTTCCACCAGGTGGCTGATGAGATATGTTGGCACGACAGCCATATTGCATCTCTATCCCAAAGCCCTTGCTTGGAAGTGTACTTTGCCAGACTGCCAAGAACCTTTCCCTCATCCAGGCCAAGGTGGCGAGACATGGTAGTGATGACACCATAGGCCTTGTTGATCTCTGCACCAGACAGGATGCTCTTGCCAGCATACTTGGGGTCCAACATGTACGCTGTGGCATGTATGGGCTTCAGGTACAAGTCTTCACGCTTTTTTATGCATTTCAGAACTGCAGTTTCCTCTGCTTGGAGCAACAGTGAAGTGGGCAGGGCTGTATGGACTTCTTCTCTTACATCTGCAAGCAGAGTCTGAACATCAGACAGGATGGAATTGTCTCCCTCATTCCGTGCAATGGCTACTGCTATAGGTTTCAGGAGTTTCGGGCTGCTTACCACTCTCTCCCAAAATACATCATCCAGGAGAATCCTCTTGATGGGGTTGTCCATATCGGCAGACTGTGATATGGCCATTTCTTGGAGAGACTCCTTCCCCTTCAGGAGACTGTCAAACATGATGACTGACAACACCACCCCAACAGGTGTTGCTGGGCAGCTTCAATGTGGTGCTCTTAATCTTCTCACTTTGCTTGGTGAGGTAGATTGCTGCTACAACTTGATGACCCTTCACATACCTAACCATTTCCTTGGCTCTCTTGTAGAGTGTACCCATTGTTTTCAGTGCCATGTCGTCCTTGAGGAGCAGATTCAATGCATGAGCAGCACAGACAATGGGTGTGATGTGAGGGTAGGACTTTAGACCAAGCAGCCTTCATGTTTGCAGCATTGTCTGTCACCAGTGCAAATACCTTCTGTGGTCCAAGGTCATTGATGACTGCCTTCAGCTCATCTGCGATGTAGAGACCGGTGTGTCTGTTGTCCCTTTTGTCTGTGCTCTTGTAGAATACTGGTTGAGGGGTGGAGATGATGTAGTTAATTATTCCTCGCCCACGAACATTCGACCACCCATCAGAGATGATTGCAATACAGTCTCCTTTCTCTATGATTTGCTTGACCTTCACTTGAACTCTGTTGAACTCAGCAAATGAGTAGATAAAGCATGTCTGGTTGGAGGGGTGTATGCTGGGCGAAGAACATAACCGAAATTTCTTCCCAATACACATTGCCTGTGAGCATCAGAGGTGAACCAGTTGCATACACACCTCAAGCAAGACATTCATCAGCATTTCTGATTCCAGGAGAACCATGAGCTGTTGCAATCGATAAGGTGTCTGGGTTCATCATTTTCACCTCAAATAGAAGTAGAGGGACTTTTGTCAGAGGTTGCTTGTTGTGAGCGCTGGGGGAACTTTATGCACTTGGCCAGATGATTCTGCATCGTTGTTGCATTCTTCACATATGATTTGGCACAGTATTTGCAAATGTACACAGCCTTTCCTTCTACATTAGCTGCAGTGAAATGTCTCCACACATCAGATAGTGCTTGTGGTATTTTCCTGTAAAGTTTAGAAAAAAAATGAGTAAAAAAAATAAAAATAGAATTCCATGTACAGATAAATGGTTATGCAGTTAGATTAAACAACTCCTTTGTAAGATACATGTTTTAAAATGAAACATGTATGGAAACAGGTGAATTAACACTCCTCAGTTAGCAGGCTCAAGCAAGCTAAAACCCACATTGTAGCAAAAACTAACTAACAGAAATTGTTAAGTTAGAAATGATTTAAACAAACTTTGCTGTAGGCTACTATTAGTTAACAACAAAAATCATGTGTCATATAAAATATAGTCACCCCACCCAGTATTGTAATAAAGACTTACCAGAAAGCATGTAGTCCTTGGCTCAGACAGTGTAGTAGTGTGGGCTCAATAGAATCTCATTGGTGTGCAAGATCTTGAGAATCAGCTGTACATGTGATGGAAGAGTGCACTGTGCATGCAGAGGGTTGCAATTCCATTGAATTGGGGCAGTTTAACCAAAATAAGCCCAGAATTGCCTTGTGTATCCCACATAGAAGGTTCACTGTTATAAATTAACTTTTTCAATGAATTTAAGCAACATTCCTGGCTTTAACTTCCCATGTAAAATTTCAGGAAAATTTGCACCCCTAGTTTTATCTAAGAATGGTATATTTCACCAGATGTGTTGGCGGGTGGTCAATTTGAAAGGTTCTACAATGCGAGCATTATATTCGTCAATAAAAATGGGCAAAAGTCAAGTTTGAGCACATGTGCGAGTTTGGGTTATAAAAATGCTGCAGTAGCTGTTTTCAAAGTATTTCTGCTGTTTTTCATAGCCGCTAACTGCACAAATAAATTGGAATCCTATATCCAATCTCGCACAGCAACACTGCCTGTCAAGGTAGCCGTGAGCAATGAGTGAAGTGCTGATAGATTCATTTTTGGAGGTGCTACGTACAGGCATAAGTTTGTCTAATTTACTCGAAAGTCAACAAAGTGAGACTCTTAATGTTTTTTGACCATTTACCTGGTTCACAAACTCGGTTGTTTTTCAACGTTGGTTTGACTCTGCTGCTTCAACTGCTAGTCAGATCCCATATCACAGACACAGGTTTTAATTTTTTCACAGACACGTGAGAGGACTCGAGTGGCCCATTACCACGTCAACCTCCCGCACTTAAAGGGGCAGCTGAACATATTGTCTCTGATATTTTCATTAAAAGACAGGTCAAAAAGAAAAAAGTACGAAATTGAGCAATATACCACATTACTTCTTACTAATACATCTCTTGTTTTAGAAACATTACAAACCATGGTCATCTGTTTTGTGTTGTTGTTTTTTTTTTATGTAATTATGTCCCAAAAATATTTTGTCTGGTAGATTTTTTTTTTTGAAATCTACCTTCCACAGTGGCTGGTGGACCAAAAGTTAATTTTAGGCCCTGATCAGTATCATAGTGAACATTCTGGTATCGTGACAACACTGATATGAATGGTTAGTGAGATCAAGCAGATATTAATTAGGTATTATATGTGGTGGACTTGCCATTGGTAGCCTACTGTTTTCACATTGAACTTAAGACCATGAAACCAGTCTGACCAAACTTACCAGTTTGGTTGACTCATGAGCTGTCTAAAGAACACAATAAATATTGCTCAGTGCAGAACATAGGCTAGGCCTAGGCTACTCCTCACCCTTTGTTCTATTGCATTTGACGTTGTAATGTTCCTCTGCCCTTCTTACATTTAACTCAGCATTCAGCCTACAGTGCAAAATAATTGTAGATTGCGAGACATTTTTTGTCAAGCTTTGATAAAAATCATGAACTTTTTAACATTCCTTCAGATTCTGCAGAATGACAACTGTCAAACACATTAAATTGATGAGAATGAAATAAATAAAATAAAACAATCACAGGGACCTTGAGTGACCAAGCAGAAACGACACTAAACCCTTTTTGAATATAGTTAAAATGAAGGTGAATGATTGAAATATTTGCCTAAGGTCAGTGAAGCATAGTAAGTCTCTCCAGACTTCACTCAATCAACTCCCTCTTTACAGCTCAGAAATACACTCTGAGAATACAGAGAGTCACAACATGTCTATTTCTTATTCCTCAAACACACTTCCCTCTTCTCTTAAGTGAATATTCATGACTGTTTGGACTTGGAGGACTGTAGTTGAGAATAATAGACATTAGAGATTGATTGACATATACTAGGAAATGCAGAGGAGAGTTGAATGGTCTGGATCAGTCAGGTGTTTGTTCCGAAATATAGAGCAACAGTGTTTTCCCAAAGCCAGACCTTCCTCCCTGTGGGACTTAGTTGTGACAGGTCTTAATTGGGCTTGGGCGGTATACCGTATATTGGGGTATTTGGAAAAAGCCATGGGATGATTTTTACATATCGTCAAAACTATTTCCTGGATTTTTTTAAATACATTTCAATATTTGTATTTACCTGCAGTCGACTTGTGCAATACTTTAGGAGATAAAGCAGATTGCCAAGAGTGCGCAAAGCTGTCATCAAGGCAAAGGGTGGCTACTTTGAAGAATCTCAAATATAAAATATATTTTGATTTATTTAATCAATTTTTGGGTTACTACATGATTCCATGTGTTATTTCATAGGTTGTGTCTACATAGTAGAAAACAGTAAAAATAAAGAAAACCCCTTGAATGTGTCCAAACGTTTGACTGTATGTATGTATGTATGTATGTATGTATGTATGTATGTATGTATGTATGTATGTATGTATGTATGTATGTATGTATGTATGCATGCCACTGCTTGACAAAAACATTTTTGGTCGGCAAACAGGCTATCGACCAAACAGTCGACTAAATGTTGTCAGCCCTGATCACAACTTTGTTCATTTGCACAATTTTTCTCATTCACTTTCGCTTGTAAATGTCCACACTCAAAGAAAATGACATTCGGTAGCTACTAGATATGCTTGTATAACTTTATGATCTGGATTTGCAATTAGGTCTGTTCGTTTTCGCTCGTTAACATTTAGGTAACAGCGTCAATGTGATTTCACTATTAGTTTGTGATAATTTTGTTAGCACTTTGGTAAGAGGCCCAACAAGCTTTTCTTGCGTTTTTAGCGCCCCCTTTAGTGCTATGCCGTAAATCCCAGTATGAGAGAAAGATGATATAACAATATAAAAATCTGGATACCACTCAAGCCTAGTCCTGATCTCTTCCAACCCGTTAGCGGAAATCTTGGATGTTTCTGTAGCCGTTCCTAAGACTGTTCATAAATGATTCAATAGTAGGGTTCCAAATAAACAACCACTGCAGGTACACGTTTAATTTCTCTTCAAATCAGGACATACAAATGTACATTTTAGTCATTTAGCAGGAGCTCTTTTCCAGAGCGATTTACTGTAGTGACTGCATACATTTTCATACTGGTCCCGTGGGAATCAAACCCACACCCCTGGCGTTGCAAGCACCATGCTCTACCAACTGAGCCACAGCAAATGTTTCCTTTCCCCCAATCTAATCAACACACTTCATTAGTAGACTTGCTGCACCAAAGCCTGCACTTCTACAGTATGTCAGCTTAACGGAAATGGCCAAACTGAACTATAGACCACAGACCTGATGTTGACTCCTAAACATCAAACACCAGCTAGCATTAGCATCAGGCCATGCAGCTAGAGGTGAGCCTTACTCCATAGTCCCAGGCACTGACCTGAGTACCCAACACTGCATCTAGCCTGTGCACCTCGGCCAAGATGGGGATTATAGCCTGGCCGAAGCACAGCATCTAGCCAGTACACCGATGTCAAGATGGGGACTAGGTATCCCTGCTGGACGTCACACTCATTAACGCATGTCACCGTTGTCATACTTATTTATTTACACAGACGTAGGTCAGTGCTGACTCTGCATTAGGTGATGGGCCTAGTACTCTGTTTGGCCAAAAAAATGATCTGTTTTTCTACTGTACTTGACATCATGAATCCAGAAATATCAAGCCCGTTTTGTGAAAGAACACCATCTAAGCCTAAATTACTGAAATGGCGCTCTGAGGCCTGTGTGAGGTGGGGATAAAGAGGACAGCTGTATGCCAGCTGCATTTTATCATGGCACACATTGTTTGAAATGCTAATTGCCTGGGGGTCATGACACAGTGCTCCTTTATACTGCCAGATGCTTATCTTGGTGCTGTACCAAGCTTAGGGACGTCACACCCACACCGGCCGGCCAGCTCACTGGCAGGAATAGGAGTGGACTGAGCTGACCCTGATCTTAAGGTAAAGACAGATAGTACACTGAGTAAACCAAACATTAGGAACACCTTCCTAATATTGAGTTGCACCCTCCCCTTTTGCCCTCAGAACAGCCTCAATTCATCTGGGCATGGACTCTACAAGGTGTCGAAAGTATTCCACAGGGATGCTGGCTGATGTTGACTCTAATGCTTCCCACAGTTGTGTCAAGTTCACTAGATGTCATTTGGGTTGTGGACCCTTGAACTGTTAAATGTGAAAAACCTAGCAGCGTTGCAGTTCTTGACACAAACCGGTGCGCATAGCACCTACTACTGTACCCCGTTCAAAAGGCACTACAATATTTGTTCTTGCGCCTTCACCCTCTGAATGGCACACATACACAATCCATCTCTCAAATTTCTCAAGGCTTAAAAACCCTTCTTTAACCGGTCTCCTCCCCATCATCTACACTGACTGAAGTGGATTTAACAAATTACATCAATAAGGGATGATAGCTTTCACCTGGATTAACCTGGTCAGTCAATGTCATGGAAATTGTTGTTAAATGTTTTTTTACGCTGTTTATACACTAGTTAACATCAGAATTATGGGTAATATATTATTGTAGCTCATGTATGATATATGTTATTCTGGTCACTAGACCTAAGCCAGGCCTATAGAGCCCTATGAACCACACAGGAACAGAGTAAATTACAGTATGACTGTCTGGAATTGGCAAGTCTAACAGGTACACAGTAATAACGGACAACCATGGGAGTGGCACGGAGGAAACTGTTACATAAGATCAGGCCAGGCTGCTCTCTCTTCTGTTCCTCAGCCTCACCCACAGAACCAGTGTCAGCCCTGAGCCCTGCAGGCCTGGCGAGAGAACTGGGGCAAGCGGAGCTGCACCCTGCCAGAGAGATAATGACAAACTGTCATCCTAATGGCAACACTAGACAGACACGGACCTGCTAATGGCTGTCTAGTGTCACCTAACCTGTATAGCACAGTTCACACCTACGCCCAGCTATTCACAATGGATTTGAGATTGCGGCTTCTGGCACAGGACTTGATATCCATACCAGAGTCAGGCCAATGGCAGAGGGTTGAAATGCCACTGTGACTGTGTAGCCCATTACTGAGCAAAACATAAGTCTGGATTTTCACTAAAGCTGTGGTATTAAAATTATCTGAACAAGTATTATTGACTCATTTGGCTGACAACAATAACATACAATGAGGTATTGCCCTTAGTCATTCATTGCTTCCGTTGGTTAGGCCTGTGGTTTCCAATGTCACTGATGTCAATGTGAATTATAACAATGACCCATCTTTCTCTATGGTATGAAATGACTAGCCTTGTCCTACCGTGTGTGAGCCTTTTCTAAAGGAACAATGCATTGTTTAATGTGAGCTTCATGAACACATTCTCAACATAATACACTTCAAGGCAGGGCAGAAGGTGTATTTCGCACTGTGGTATTCATTGCGATAACTTAGGCCTAACTTCTTCAGCGAGTAGGCAGATCAGAAATATTTTGAATAGCCATGTCTCTTGTTCGGGGGCTTGACAACTTCACTAAATGCAGTCCAGTACGAGCATTGAAAGAACTCCAGCATATGAAAAATAATTCCCTCAAGGCAGGTTGCTTGTTATCATTACAGAGGCTGTTTGAGAGTTTATTTACAGTCGGAATGCTACATGAACTGTCCAAATCACACCCATCAAGGAGGTAGACGATTGAACGTGCGTAGATGTAAATGACATGGAAATTTAGACTGGTTTCGTTTTCTGATAAGCTGGTGTCCAGAGAAAGTGAGTAGGCTGATTACAAGCTGAGCTTTATACTTCAAAGAACACACATTGACTTTCTAAAATAGACTACTCAGTCACATAGGCTAGCCTGACTGTCATTTATTAACACAGCCTAGCTAAGATGTGCTTCTAAATTCTGACACATTAGCAGAATCACAGCCATACCCTGGTATTCTATGGTATGTTGAACATGGTGTTGGAAAGTAGTCTACACTGTGGACAGGGGTTAAAGATAACGAGTTCAAAGCTATCCAGTGTGTTTTGAAAAGAGGAAAATCACATGCCAAGAGGTCTCAGCTTGACTCAGCAGGGAAAAGGACCTTGTTGAGTGGGTTTCCCCAGAGCTTTACCTCCTAACAGCAGCTATCCCAGTTGACCCTGATCCCACCAACATTCACAGCAAAAGCATGGAGAGGATGAAGTGACACTGTGGTAAACATCCCCTCTGTCTTTTCCTCACACACACACACACACAGTTATCACCAACAACACTTGCACTTATTTACCATTGTTCCCATGGAGGCCACCTGCTGTTTTAGGTCAAGGAAGTTGTTTACACTGCATCTTAGAAAAAATTATAATAAAGCAAATTCTCTCTGAATTGTTGTCTTGGCTTTTTCCATTGCCTTTGAGGTAAGCCTATACTCCAGAGTCTCAGGCATTTAAGTGTGTGGTGTGTGAATGCACGCGTACTTTGTGTGTGAGTGTGAGTGTGAGTGTGTGTGTGTGTGTGTGTGTGTGTGTGTGTGTGTGTCACAGAGGAGGTGTGTGATCAGGTGGTCTAGCAGGCTCCTGTAATGAACAACCTCAGCCAGATCCAGCCAGGCATGACCAGAAAATAAACATGCAGCCGCTCTCACACTCAACATGACATACATGCTAACTGGGCACAAAACCAACACAAAGAAGCTCCAGTGAAAATAGACTCTGCAGAATGCCTTTTCAAGTACAGCACTTTTAGGGCAAATGGGCCAGGAGCTATTCCTGGCCTTGTGACTGACCATAGCCTAGTGATGTCATGCTATGATATTCAGCTTAAATCAAACTTGAGTTAAGCTGAATCAACATGGATAGGGGTAATGGTTTCAGGATGTCCCTGACATTTAGAAGAACCTTTAATATCAGACCTATCTTGATATCAAAAACATTGTAAGTGGCATGTTTTATCTTTCGGTAAGAATGGAGGGAGTGCAGTGACATTTGCCTGTGTTCTTTCGTAAGTGTGTGTCTGAGTTCTCATAAAGAATATGCCTTTTGAAAATGAAAATAACAACCACATCGTTTTGTAAGCTTTCAACATCATTTATAGCAGCACACATCATGGTGAGCAGTGAGCAATAATAATAATAAAATAGGCCAAACTAAACTCCCTGCTGTGTAAAGCAGCACCTTATCACTCATCCCTACTTCCTGTCCACATAGGGAAAAGCCAGCACCAGACCAGGAGGAAATCCTTCCTTTGCTGCAAACACCGACTGCAGGAGGGGGATGGCCATTGAACATCAATATGGAGGGCCAGCTATCTGCCACTGCAAACAGACATACTACTTACTGTCTATTATCTATCCTGTTTCAGAGTCACTTTACCCCTACCTATATGTACAAACACTACATGACTGAAAGTATGTGGACACCTACATGTCGAACATCTCATTCCAAAATCATGGACATTAATATGGAGTTGGTCCCCCCTTTGCTGCTATAACAGCCTCCACTCTTCTGGGAAGGCTTTCCACTAGATGTTGGAACATTGCTGCGGGGACTTGCTTCCAGTCAGCCACAAAAGCATTAGTGATGTTGGGCGATTAGGCCTGGCTCACAGCCAGCATTTCAATTCATCCCAAAGGTGTTCATTCGGGTTGAGGTCAGGGCTCTGTACAGGCCAATCAAGTTCTTCGACACCGATCGAGACAAACCATTTCTGTATGGACCTCGCTTTGTGCACGGGGGTATTGTCATGCTGAAATAGGAAAGGGCCTTCCCCAAACTGTTGCCACAAAGTTGGAAGCACAGAATCGTCTAGAACGTCATTGTAGCGTCAAGATTTCCCTTCACTGGAACTAAGGGGCCTAGCCCGAACCATGAAAAACAGCCCCAGACCATCAGTTGGCACTTTGCGTTGGGGCAAGTAGCGTTCTCCTGGCATCCGCCAAACCCAGATTTGTCCGTCGGACTGCCAGATGGTGAACACTCCAGAGAACGTGTTTCCATTGCTCCAGAGTCCAATGGCATCAAGCGTTTACACCACTCCAGCCGATGCTTTGCATTTCAAATGGTGATCTTAGGTTTGTGAGCAGCTGCTCGACCATGGAAACCCATTTCATGAAGCTCCCGACAAACAGATATTGTGCTGACGTTGCTTTCAGAGGCAGTTTGAAACTCAGTAGTGAGTGTTGCAACCAAGGACAGACAATTTTTACACGCTACGTGCTTCAGTGCTCCCGTTCTGTGAGCCTACCACTTCACGGCTGAGCCATTGTTGCTCCTAGACATTTCCATTTCACAATAACAACACTTACAGTTGACCAGGGTAGCTCAAGCAGGGCAGAAATTTGACGAACTGACTTGTTGTAAAGGTGGCATCCTATGACTGTGCCACGTTGAAAGTCACTGAGCTCTTCAGGAAGGCCATTCTACTGCAAAGGTTTCCTATGGAGATTGCATGGCTGTGTGCTCAATTGGTGTGGCTGAAATAGCCGAGTCCACTAATTTGAAAGGGGTGTCCACATACTTTTGTATATATAGTGAATATAGTGCATCTACCTCAATTACCTCGTACTCCTGCACATCAACTCGGTACTGGTACTCCCTGCATATAGTCACGTTATTACCCGGTACTCCCTGCGTATAGTCACGTTATTACCCGGTACTCCCTGCGTATAGTCACGTTATTACCCGGTACTCCCTGCGTATAGTCACGTTATTACCCGGTACTCCCTGCGTATAGTCACGTTATTACCCGGTACTCCCTGCGTATAGTCACGTTATTACCCGGTACTCCCTGCGTATAGTCACGTTATTACCCGGTACTCCCTGCATATAGTCACGTTATTACCCGGTACTCCCTGCGTATAGTCACGTTATTACCCGGTACTCCCTGCGTATAGTCACGTTATTACCCGGTACTCCCTGCGTATAGTCACGTTATTACCCGGTACTCCCTGCATATAGTCACGTTATTACCCGGTACTCCCTGCGTATAGTCACGTTATTACCCGGTACTCCCTGCATATAGTCACGTTATTACCCGGTACTCCCTGTATATAGTCACGTTATTACCCGGTACTCCCTGTATATAGTCACGTTATTACCCGGTACTCCCTGTATATAGTCACGTTATTACCCGGTACTCCCTGTGTATAGTCACGTTATTACCCGGTACTCCCTGTATATAGTCACGTTTGTATTTTTTTACTCGTTATCATTATTTGTTATTCACATAATGTATTTACTCCTTTGTTGTATCTTTATCCTTGCATTGTTAGAATAGGACCCGTAACTAAGCATTTCACTGTGACAAATAACATTTGATTTGCCTTATCTTTACCCACACATGAGGACAAGTAAAACAGAAGTAACAGACTGCCTCGGCCCACTGTTGACCTCTATCTTGATTCTTGACCATACAAGTCTTGACATTGAATCTGCAGTGTCTGCAGGAAAGTGCACTGATATGCCGAAAGTGTAGCAGTAGCCTATTAATCATTTATGCACTACTTCAGCAATTGTAAACAGTGGTTGTGAGATGGAGATTCGTACACAGACGTAGTGTAAAGTGGTTGACAGGTAGGGCCTAAATGACAGGGGGGTTCATCCCAGATATAGGGGTTCTACAGGTCAGCGAGCCTGTTATAAGGAGGAGTAAATTTCAATGGTCCAACGAGTGTAACCGGCGTGACATGGCTAGCTGGTTAGCGGGTGCGCGCTAATAGCGTTTCAATTGGTGACGTTACTCACTCTGAGACTTGAAGTAGTTGTTTCTCTTGTTGTGTAAGGACCGCAGCTTTTGTGGAGTGATAGGTAACGATGCTTCGTGGGAGCTGATGTGTGCAGAGGGTACACTGGTTCGAGCCCAGGTAGGGGCGAGGAAACACTGTTACACTAGCATACCGCTTCAAAGTGAGCTTCATTAAAACACCATACGAAGACAGTGGGAGTCTCGTTTTTTCCCCCTATTTAAAAATATTGACAAACATCCCTTGTCTGTCATGAATATTAAATACAATTATATTTTAACTTACTCTGCAAAATGTCCGTGGGGTTGGTTCTTAATTTTGACAAAATATCAACAGGAAATTATTATTAAATGCAGTTATCGGTTTGTGACAATCAGATTTGTTTGCGCATCACCTAAGGCACGTGCACGCGGTGCATACAAATCGAAGTCTAACAGGTGTTCAGTTTACATGGTTATGTGCTCGATGCATCAAAAACTCGGGTATATATATAGTTGACATTTTGTCTCAAACTTCGAGCACTAGAAGGACCAACCGGTAGAGTAAGTTTACTTGTATCCAGCATTCTGGCTTGTAATGAACGATTTTGCGGGACTTAATTTCAGGCAGTGGCTACAAACAATGCCTATTTTGTTAGTGTAAGCTAGCGATCTAAGTTACATTCCAGTAAGTTAGACAGTGACTATGTTAGCTAGCAAGCCCTTGAAGGACGAAGTTGACAGTTAACAATAGCAGCCAACTTGCATAAAAAAACTGGCCATTAATTAGTACCAGTGATATTAAGCTAAGTACCCTGTTAGCAAAAAGCTAGGTGGCTAAAGGTAATGAGTTGGTTTTTGAAAACCTGCCTGCTGTTCTGCTGACTGACATGCTAATCAGTTAATTTAGCTAGCCGTTCTACAATGACATTGTGGCTTGCTAGCTAGACAGACGCACTAGCCACAATGGATGGCTTGGTTTAACGTTAGCTAACAAGTTCCACGTTTATATCAGCGTGACGACAAATAAATATATTCGACGTTGTAAAAAAAATCATTGGACTCAAAAGGTATGCACGCATGTTGCTAGTTACAGAGCCAGCTAACGTTAGGTAGTATGCTTGGACGCAGGTACCATCAATAATCAAGTGAGCGAGCCACTGCTCGGTGCTGCAGCAAAGCTCGTTGACGTTTCACTCACCTAACAGTGACCGGAGGTGCTTCAGTCGGGTCAATACATCCTTCTTTGGGTCCAGAACTTTCTGTGTAGATTTCTTGACGTCTCCATGGCCCCTTCGAGTGAACATTCCGCTGTAAAACGCAATCTGGAATTAGCTACGTCTTTTTTAACCTACAGTCAGCCTATGATTTGACAGTGCCACTTTCCTCACCACCGCTCTATTCTTGCTCGTCAAACATACGTTTCGCCGCTAGTCACCTCCCTTTTCGTGGTTTTGTAAACACGGAAGCGCAGCTCGTTGCGTGGCCACGCCCCCTGTTGGACGTAACCAGCAAGCACTTGTACCATGCTTACAATTTTTCACAGAAATGTAATGTCACTGGCTCTGATATGATTATTAAAGTCGATTCTGTAGTTTCGACGGCCTGACATTGCCAATTTTGTTTTGGTAAACTAAACTGAGGCGAGAGATGGGAGTTGGAGAAATGCACCACTCTCAAATTCATTGACAGTCATAATCTTCAGGGCACTTAGCACCACAATACATACTAAATAAATACTAAACACAAAGCATAGTGACTTTATAAAAACAACTGGCTAGTTTGTACTCGCTAGTCTTTCTAGCATCATAGCCTATACAAGCCAGTTGATTTTATGAAGTCAATATGCTTTCTATCTAGTATTTATTTAATATACATGCATAAGAAGTGTCCTTGCAGTTTTAAAGATTAAAGCCCTATTCCACCTTGTATATGGTTTATGGAGGCATATCATTTGGGGGGAGGCATGTTCCTATGGGGAGGCATTGTCTGATAGAACAGTGCCATTAAATGATGCCTCGCATCAGAACATGCCCCCCTATAGATCTGCACCTTTTTGACCTTTATTTCAACAGGTCAGTCCATTCAGAACCTATTCTCATATTCACTGGCTGAAGGCAACCAATTTAAATGTAATGAAGAATTATTCTAATCTAAGAATTATTCTAATATCCTGAATATTTAGGAATTCAAAAAGACAAAAAAAAGTGAAGATTTGTTGTGTGCTTTAGTCTTTTCATGCCAAATGTCTACAAACAGGTGCTGGAAATAAACATAAGTTCTTAATTATCTATGCATAGTCACTTTACCCCTACCTACATATACACATTACCTCGACTAACCTGTACCCCACACATTAACTCGTTACCCCCTGAATATAGCCTCGGCATTGTTACTTTGTATTACATTTTTTACTTTCGTTTATTTAGTAAATATTTTCTTAACTCTATTTCTTGAGCTGCATTGTTGGTTAAGGGCTTGTAAGTAAGCATTTTCCAGTAAGGTCTATTTGACTCATGTAACAAATACAATTTGATTTGATTTGGAGCATTATTTTTCTTTGGAAAACCATGTGCTCTTAAAGCAACCCTTTACTTGATCCAAGTAAAACAGATGTTTCACTTGCATCAGGAAAGACTTAAATCGGTAGGGACATCCCAAAGATTCCAGACAGCACGGACCCTTTCAGAAAATTAGCTGTGAATGGCAAGTTAGCTCCAAAGTGTTACCTGGTGTTTACCTTTGGTACTGCTGCTAAAGCTGGCACTATAAATTACCTTCTTGTAAATATACATCACAATCACAAAAATGGTATTATTAATAAAGGTTATTTTCCATGAAGAATAATTGTGGGACTTGCTTTAGCTCTTTAAAAGTATTTTTGTTGTAGTGGAAGAAGTTTTAAAAGTTTTAATTAAGCAAAGTAGTGAAATATAGTCAAAGTTAAATATATTAAAATACCTGGTCTGGTGACTTTGATCGACTACTATATCAACCTTATTACATTGCCGTGTGTTCCTATTCTATTGAAATGAATTTATTCTCAAGCAAAGGAATCTGTAAGAAAGAGACCTAGGGATCAGTCTTTCTAGAATGACACTGGCAACTAGAAGGTGTTGGTGAAGTGGAAGAGTTGTGGTACCAGGTTTCCAAGTTAATGGTTTTTGTTATTCTCTTGTAGGCCCTCCAGTGAGCAATAGGGCAACAAAGTTACTTAAAAAAATATTGAATAAAGTTGTAGGATAAAAAAATCTAAGCTAAATATACTAATATAAAAGATCCCAGAAATGTTCCATATGCACAAAAAGCTTATTTCTCTCAAATTTTGTGCACAAATGTCTTTACATCCCTGTGAGCATTTTATCCTTTGTCAAGATAATCCATCCAGCTGACAGGTGTGGGATATCAAGAAGCTGATTAAAGAGCATGATAATTACACAGGTGCACCTTGTGCTGGCCACTAAAATGTGAAGGTTTGTCACACAACACAATGCCACAGATGTCTCAAGTTTTAATGGAGAGTGCAATTGGCATGCTGACTGCAGGAATGTTCACCAGAGCTGTTGCCAGATAATTTTATGTTAATTTCTCTACCATATGTCGCCTCCAACGTCGTTTTAGAGAATTTGGCAGTACATCCAACCGGCCTCAAAACTGTAGACCCAAGACTTCCACATCCGGCTTCTTCACTTGCGGGATCGTCTAAGACCAGCCACCCGGACAGCTGATGAAATTGTGGGTTTGCACATCCGAATAATTTTTGAAAAACTGTCAGTAACAGTCTCAGGGAAGCTCGTCTGCGTCCTCACCTTTTTAAAATTTTTATTTTTTATTTCACCTTTATTTAACCAGGTGGCAAAGCAGTTCGACACATTCAATAACACAGTTACACATGGAATAAACAAACATACAATCAATAATACAGTAGAACAATCTATATACAGCATGTGCAAATGAGGTAGGATAAGAGAGGTAAGGCAATAAATAGGCCATGGTGGCAAAGTAATTACAATATAGCAATTAAACACTGGAATGTTAGGATGTGCATAAGATGAATGTGCAAGTTGAGATACTGGGGTGCAAAGGAGCAAGATAAATAAATACATACAGTATGGGGATGAGGAAGATTGGATGGGCTATTTACAGATGAGCTATGTACAGGTGCAGTGATCTGTGAGCTGCTCTGACAGCTGGTGCTTAAAGCTAGTGAGGGAGGTAAGAGTCTCCAGCTTCAGAGATTTTTGCAGTTCGTTCCAGTCATTGGCAGCAGAGAACTGGAAGGAGAGGCGGCCAAAGGAAGAATTGGCTTTGGGGGTGACCAGTGAGATATACCTGCTGGAGCGCGTGCTACAGGTGGGTCAGTAGCGGTTCTGGGGGGGGGGGGGGGATTTGTGCCCCTGTGACAACAATTTTGGACCCCCTTGTGGCCCCCCTAAATGTGGAGTATGAACAAATTTTTGCTATCGTTCTTTTTTACATCCGTTATTAGACAGTGGCAACGCGGAACACTAATTTAACCCACACATTTTCTAGAGGGAAGGCTTTAGGCGGAACACAACAGTATCGTACCACATGCAAAATTATATAACAACAATAACGTCTAATGTAACTGGCCCCTCGAACAGTACAACTGGTCTCAGCTTGGCCCCCCCAGTTGAAATGGTCTAGAACCGCCATTGGGGTGGGCACTGCTATGGTGACCAGTGAGCTGAGATAAGGCGGGGCTTTACCTAGCAGAGACTTGTAGATGACCTGGAGCCAGTGGGTTTGGCAACGAGTATGAAGCGAGGGCCAGCCAACGAGATCATACAGGTCGCATTGGTGGGTAGTATATTGGGCTTTGGTGACAAAACGGATGGCACTGTGATAGACTGCATCCAGTTTGTTGAGTAGAGTGTTGGAGGCTATTTTGTAAATGCCATTCATCCGCCACCATCACCTCTTGTTTCAGCATGATAATGCACGGCCCCATGTCGCAAGGATCTGTACACCATTCCTGGAAGATGAACATGTCCCAGTTCTTCCATGGAAAGAGAAAGCATCCAAAACATTGAGCATGTTTGGGATGCTCTGATGCAACGTGTACAACAGTGTTCCAGTTCCTGCCAATATCCAGAAACTTCGCACAGCCATTGAAGAGGAGTGGGACAACATTCCACAGGCCACAATCAACAGCCTGATCAACTATGCAAAGGAGATGTGTCGCGCTGCATGAGGCAAATTTTGGTCACACCAGATACTGACTGGTTTTCAGATCTATACTTTCTTTTTAAGGTATCTGTGACCAACAGATGCATATCTGTATTCCCAGTCATGTAACATCCATAGATTGGGGCAGGGATCATTAACTAGATTCAGCCGCAGGATTACTTTTTTCTTGAGCGGATGGTCGGGGGGCCGGAACACAAATAATTTGAAGATATTAAATTGACTGCAAAAAGCCCAAATGTATATAGTATTTGACAAAGATAATAACTTAACTTGCTTACATTTGTATACGATCACATATTACGTATTATGCATGGGAATATTTGTGAACACATTTCGAAAATTAAAATAACTTGGAACTGATTTCCTTTTTTTGTACCGTTTTTTTATGACCAACAATGAGAAAAAAATCAGGCAAAACTTGGGGGGGGGGGCAAATAAAATCACCTGAGGGCCAAATACGCCACCAGTTGGGGAAACCTGGATTAGGGCCTAATGAATTTAGTTCAATTGACTGATTTCCTTATATGAAGTGTGTATCAGTAAAATCTTTTAAATTGTTGCATGTTGTGTTTATTATTTTTATTTTGGAGTAAACATTTTGGAGGTAAATCAGCTTTAATATTGTGCATGGATTGTAGCTTCCATCAATGTAATTGTCTGCATAATTTCCAATCCCCCATATATCCTACCGATCCTTGACTTCGGCAATGGCATGTCAAAACAGCCCCCAACACTCTACTCAGCAAATTGGATGTAGTCCATCACAGTGCCATCCGTTTTATCACCAAAGCCCAATATACTACCCACCACTGCGACCAGTATGCTCTCGTTGGCTGGCCCTCACTACATATCCGTCGCCAGACCCACTGGCTACAGGTCATCTATAAGTCTTTGCTAGGTAAAGCCCCACCTTATCTCAGCTCACTGGTCACCATACCAACACTCACCCGTAGCACACGCTCCAGCAGGCAAATTGCACTGTTCATCCCCAAAGCCAACACTTCATTTGGCCGCTTTTCCTTCCAGTTCTCTGCTGCCAATGACTGGAAAAAAACTGCAAAAATCTCTGAAGCTGGAGTCTTATATCTCCCTGTCTAACTTTAAGCATCAGCTGTCAGAGCAGCTTACCGATGGCTGTGTACAGGTACAGTGAATCTGTAAATAGCACACCCACCCCCATATTATTACTTACCCTCTTGCTCTTTTGCACCCCAGTATCTCTACTTGCACATAATCATCTGCACATCTCTCACGCCAGTATTAATGCTAAATTGTAATTATTTTCACCTCCATGGCCTATTTAATGCCTACCTCCCTACTCTTCTACATTTGCACACACTGCACATAGATTTTTATTTTATTTTGTGTTATTGACTGTATGTTTGTTTGTGTAACTGTGTGTTGTTGTTTTTGTCGCACTGCTTTGCTTAATTTTGGCCAGGTCGCTGTTGTGAATGAGAACTTGTTCTCAAGTGGCCTGCCTACCTGGTTAAATAAATGTGAAATAAAAAAAGGAAAAATAAAATATTGTTTGGGTAAATATATATTTCTATATATACATACACATACCCACATATACAGTGCCTTGCAAAAGTATTCACCCCCTTGGCATTTTACCTACCTATATTGTTTTCTTACAACCTGGAATTAAAATAGATTTTTGGGTGGTTTGTATCATTTGATTTACACAAAATGTTTTTTATTGTGAAACAAACAAGAAATAAGACAAAAAAAACTGAACTTGAGTGTGCATAACTATTCACTCCTCCCACCCCCAAAGTCAATACTTTATAGAGCCACCTTTTACAGAAATTACAGCTGCAAGTCTCTTGGGGTATATCTCTCTAAGCTTGGCACATCTAGCCACTGGGATTTTTGCCCATTCTTCAGGGCAAAACTGCTCCAGCTCCTTCAAGTAGGATGGGTTCCGCTGGTGTACAATAATATTTAAGTCATTCTCAATTTGATTGATGTCTGGGCTTTGACTAGGCCATTCCAAGACATTTAAATGTTTCCCTTAAACCATTCGAGTGTTGCTTTAGCAGTATGCTTAGGGTCATTGTCCTGCTGGAAGGTGAACCTCCGTCCCAGTCTCAAATCTCTGGAAGACTGAAACAGGTTTCCCTCAAGAATTTCCCTGTATTTAGTGCCATCCATCATTACTTAAATTCTGACCAGTTTCCCAGACCCTGCTGATGGAAAAACATCCCCACAGCATGATGCTGCCACCACCATGCTTCACTGTGAGGATGGTGTTCTCGGGGTGATGCAAGGTGTTGGATTTGCGCCAGACACAGCATTTTCCTTGATGGCCAAAAAGCTCAATTTTGGTCTCATCTGACCAGAGTATCTTCTTCCATATGTTTGGGGAGTCTCCCACATGCCTCTTGGCGAACACCAAACGTGTTTGCTTATTTTTTTCTTTAAGCAATGGCTTTTTTCTGGCCACTCTTCCATAAAGCCCAGCTCTGTGGAGTGTACGGCTTAAAGTGGTCCTATGGACAGATACTCCAATCTCCACTGTGGCGCTTTGCAGCTCTTTCAGGGTTATCTTTGGTCTCTTTGCTACCTCTCTGAAATAATGGGTGGCCGTCTCATGGCAGGTTTGTTGTGGTGCCATTTTTTTTCCATTTTTTAATAATGGATTTAATGGTGCTCCGTTGGATGTTCAAACTTTATTTTTATTTTTTATAACCCACCCCTGATCTGTAGTACTCCACAACTTTGTCCCTGACATGTTTGGAGAGCTCCTTGGTCTTCATGGTGCCGCTTGCTTAGTGGTGTTACAGACTCTGGGGCCTTTCAGAACAGGTGTATATATACTGAGATCATGTGACAGATCATGTGACACTTAGATTGCACACAGGTGGACTTTATTTAACTAATTATGTGTCTTCTAAAGATAATTGGTTTCTCCAGATGTTATTTAGGGCCTTCATAGCAAAGGGGGTGAATACATATGCACGCACCATTTGCCGTTTAAAAAAAAATATATAAATATATATATATATATATTTAAACAAGTTATTTTTTTTATTTCACTTTTCCAATATGGACTATTTTATGTATTTCCAAATCATGAAATCCCCCCCAAAAATTACAGGTTGTAATGCAACAAAATAGGATAAACGCCAAGGGGGATGAATACTTCTGCAAGGCGGTGAATAGAACAACTGGCACAGTTCAGACTGATTAAACTTGTGATGCATGCAATAGTGGTAGACCTCTGACCTACTAGCAATGTCATGACTCTGAGACACATCTGATCTGGCCATCCAAGTGACCCCAAAGAACATAGTAATACAGAAGGGAGACGATGGCCCCCTGTTTCCATTGGAAACTATTGCCCCCCTGCTTGGCATAATGCACCCTGTAGGACTGGCAGAGAGACAGGGCAAAGTGTTACAACACTGTGTTATTTCTAGCAGGATCCCCCCCACCCCACCCACCTGCCACTCACTTGATCTGTTAACTGGAAGCTTTTACTGTCCAATAAAGACATGTGGTTTTATAGAAGATATGCCTCCTGCAGTTAAAGTGAGCTACAGGTTATGCTGCACTATACGGAGTACAGCGTGAGATTTTGGGTGTTGGAGGCAGGGAAATTACATTTTCTAAATAAGAACTAACTGAATTTGAATGTCAGATATTCACAATCACACAATCCCTTGTATAGTCAGGTACACTTAGGTTTTATTTTCAAATATTAGAGAGTGCTCACAAAGCACTAGCTTAATGGGGTAGAATCTGAGTCTAATGCCTATTTATCATACTGATTTACTCAACTAAGGTAATAGCAAAGGTTGTGAGAAGATTACTGAAATGGCCAGGTGGTGGTGTACAAAGCAGACTCAACATTACCTTTTTTGCCAACCTTTCTGTTTGTGTCTCCTTGGAGAACAAATTATAAAATATCAAATTATTTAAAATAAGATTGGAAATAAATGAAGTGAAGCACAAACATACAGTGAGGGAAAAAAGTATTTGATCCCCTGCTGATTTTGTACGTTTGCCCACTGACAAAGAAATTATCAGTCTATAATTTTAATGGTAGGTTTATTTGAAAAGTGAGAGACAGAATAACAACAACAAAATCCAGAAAAACGCATGTTAAAAATGTTATAAATTGATTTGCATTTTAATGAGGGAAATAAGTATTTGGCCCCCTCTCAATCAGAAAGATTTCTGGCTCCCAGGTGTCTTTTATACAGGTAACGAGCTGAGATTAGGAGCACACTCTTAAAGGAGTGCTCCTAATCTCAGTTTGTTACCTGTATAAAAGACACCTGTCCACAGAAGCAATCAATCTATCAGATTCCAAACTCTCCACCATGGCCAAGACCAAAGAGCTCTCTAAGGATGTCAGGGACAAGATTGTAGACCTACAAAAGTCTGGAATGGGCTACAAGACCATCGCCAAGCAGCTTGGTGAGAAGGTGACAACAGTTGGTGCGATTATTCGCAAATGGAAGAAACACAAAAGAACTGTCAATCCATAGTCACCAAGAAAACAATTGGTAACATACTACGCCGTGAAGGACTGAAATCCTGCAGCGCCCGCAAGGTCCCCCTGTTCAAGAAAGCACATATACATGCCCGTCTGAAGTTTGCCAATGAACATCTGAATGATTCAGAGGACAACTGGGTGAAAGTGTTGTGGTCAGATGAGACCAAAATGGAGCTCTTTGGCATCAACTCAACTCACTGTGTTTGGAGGAGGAGGAATGCTGCCTATGACCCCAAGAACACCATCCCCACCGTCAAACATGGAGGTGGAAACATTATGCTTTGGGGGTGTTTTTCTGCTAAGGGGACAAGACAACTTCACCGCATCAAAGGGACGATGGACGGGGCCATGTACCATCAAATCTTGGGTGAGAACCTCCTTCCCTCAGCCAGGGCATTGAAAATGGGTCGTGGATGGGTATTCCAGCATGACAATGACCCAAAACACAGCCAAGGCAACAAAGGAGTGGCTCAAGAAGAAGCACATTAAGGTCCTGGAGTAGCCTAGCCAGTCTCCAGACCTTAATCCCATAGAAAATCTGTGGAGGGAGCTGAAGGTTTGAGTTGCCAAACGTCAGCCTCAAAACCTTAATGACTTGGAGAAGATCTGCAAAGAGGAGTGGGACAAAATCCCTCCTGAGATGTGTGCAAACCTGGTGGCCAACTACAAGAAACGTCTGACCTCTGTGATTGCCAACAAGGGTTTTGCCACCAAGTACTAAGTCATGTTTTGCAGAGGGGTCAAACACTTATTTCCCTCATTAAAATGCAAATCAATTTATAACATTTTTGACATGTGTTTTTCTGGATTTTGTTGTTGTTATTCTGTCTCTCACTGTTCAAATAAACCTACCATTAAAATTATAGACTGATCATTTCTTTGTCAGTGGGCAAATGTACAAAATCAGCAGGGGATCAAATACGTTTTTCCCCCTCTGTAGCAAAGTCTTATTCCCTTCGTCTTTAGATAACGTCATCATAATTTTCTGCAGAGTGAGTGAAAATGTATGTTTTTTTCAAACAATTACATTGTGACCTCAGAGTAGAGAATGCTTATTTTTTGGGGGGAAACGCTATTGTGTAAGACTATTGTTCTGTGTCTTGAACCTATGGACTGTGAGTGTACCAACAATCCAATTTACAAGTTGTGCAGACATTGAAAGGGAAAGACCTTCACTCTGAAAGACAAAGAGCCTAAGTCAGTAGGTGTTGATATGAGGAATCCATTTGCAGATGGAGAAAATATGAGGGAATAAATGTACTGTGGGCATTAGGCACGGTCTCAAGGGCATAGATTAGGTATTGGTTCACATGAATGACAGACCAGAATCCTTGTTGTAAAAACATAAATGTCACTGAACAGTGCCAAAATACTGTGTATCCTCATCTAACAGAGTAACACATGCTCTGGCTGTCATTTATATTATAGAGTAGGACTATTGCAAAATACAGCAAAAACTTTAAAGTACTCTTTAAACTCAACCTATTTTCACGAGAATTGCAGTTAACATCTGCTGCAGATTCTATATCAAGGCAAACAGGAAATGTAATGCTAGAAGGTCAACATGAGGGTGGTAGTCTATTTCTCTGGCACAGTCAGTGTACCTGGAGCGCTGTATCTTGGCACAGATTGTGCTTGAGACCATCTCTCCTTTCCAAGGTTTCCTTCAAGTCTCAATACATCCATTGAATGGCAGCTGATCATGCAATGGAGGGCATGGAGTGTGGTCAAAGAGGAATAGTGTAATCAGCCATGGGCTATCAGTTTGGTATGACACCCATCATCAGAAGTGGACCATTCTAAGAAAAGGGGAGGTTGTCTGTCACAACAGATGGTGATTACACAAGCCCTGTTGTTTGGAGTGATGAATGAAACACACAGACAGGCGATTGGCATCATCAGCCCCTCTAATTACTGTAACCATCATTAGGCCTACCATGTTGTTTTGGTAAACACCTCCCCGCTTCAGGTGCAGCGTATTGCTTATCATCAAGACTATATAAAGCATCTACAATATCTTTACTTAAGGGACTGGGTTTATTTTTAAGTTATGACTTTATACATATGTAGTTCTAAAAAATCTTCTGGAAATCACATCGTTTTAAAACGGTCTATTTTAACTGTCTTTGAGGGTCACAAAACAGAAATGAATAAATGAAGGTGCATTTGACTTACTAAACAGAGGGTGGCACTATAACCCAAATGTTTCCATGTCAACGGGCCGCCTGACTGAATCAAATCCAAGGTTTGAAAAGCACTTGTCTGTTCTAAATTGTTGTTATAAAGAGCTTGGAAATACTTGACTTTTGTCCTTGTATGTTTATGGATTTCCTTTTTGTACATGTAAGTGCCATTCGAGCGAATGTATCTCATTAGAATATGTTTAGGTGTTGAGGATAATGAATGACATAATTATCCATCGACAATGTCATTTCGAATAGAAATATAGGGCTACTATGGGATTGCTTAACATTCTATCATTCAGCAACTTTGCAATTAATGGAGACAGATCAAAAGGTCTTCAGAAATAGGTTCTAGCTGGGGTGATCACCCACAACTTCTTGAGATTGAAACGTGATACTGTGTGAAGATGAAAATTAGATCACATGCATAGAAGATAACTTGTGCATGAATAGAAACCGCTTGGCGTTTCAGAAATTGATTTCGAGTAGGTTAGCCTTTGGGCCTACTAGGCAATGATTAACTATGAATAATTCAAATGGTTTTTTTAAGTAAAACATCTGAGTTGATTTCAGGTCATGAATGCAGTGGGATCGTGATGGAGCATGGAGGACGGCCGACCTTTAGCCGACAGAGAACAGGCGCTCTTTGAAACAGGTAAAGCCAAAATTCAACCGTTATCCTCTATCTAATTCCAATGCCCCACCACCAGGGGTCGTCATGGTGCCCTTGAGTAGCCTGTCTAAAGGAGGCCTACAGTATTTATAAGGCCTATTTATCCATGTATCTATCTATTTGATGAATGCAAAACCCTGCTTTAGACCCACTGTCATTTCGTCAATATTTTAGAAACAGAAATAGGTTTGAGTACTTTTCTTCTCTGGTGAAAATAATCATAAAGATAAACTATTTGATTTGGTCCGGGGAAATATCCATAATATTTATCAAGGTTACATAAGGTAGGCTTCCTATTAATTACAAGTGAGCCTTCATATTTCTGTATGATTTCATATAGCGTAGTTCAGTGTGCAAATAGTAATCTATTTCTCTGGTGTTTGTAATGCATAGATACTTTTGAGCATATTTTCCAAAAGGTTAATGAGGGACACTGAAGTAATTAAAACAAGAATGTTATAAGGCAGAGTTTTTCATAAACTGTTCATGGAACCATACCAAACACTTAATTAAAACTAAAGTGACACCATTTTGTATCTTCGGAGACAATCTGGTGTGAAATTAATAATCATAATAATAAGAGAATGAAACCAATAATGTGGAGTAAGAATATATTTTTGCTGTATGCATGGCAGGGGTGTGTATCATATATACATGCTCCATGCTATGCTGAAAAATTGTTATTCCTTATTCTTCACTTTAAAATCTGATTCCAATTTAACTTGTGGTCTGACACTTTACAGTGACACATGAAGGGATGTTTAATTGAAATGGCCACACTTTAATTGGATTTGATCAGATATAAAATTACCTCCTGAATGAGAATCTTGTGTCTGGAATGGTTTCCACTGTACATCAGTTAAGGAGCTGAAATCATGTGTCCATTCATGTAGACATCAGTGTGCAGTGGCAAAATCATTCATTCTATGGCCTTGCATTTGAAAGACTGACATCTGCTGTATGTGACAAATACAGGAAATTGCTTGAGAGACAATGCCCTACTTAAACGGGCTCCTGTAATGTCAGTCACGGGATCCAGAGGGTCCATGCTAATTTTGTTTTTCTTTATCCTTAATGTTGTTATCCATCCACCATTGTTATAGTACACACAGTCATACGAAGGTACATTTAAAAGCACATTCAACCAAAATGGCATTTGACATTATCCCACAAGCTATTTTCCGCATGGCTAATTGTATGCGGTTACCAATCATGATATCCCTGTCTAGTTGATCGTGCCAGAAGCCTACCCTGATATGTGTGATAAGGAGAGGGAGGCAACATGCATATCATGAGAGGTTGGCCTGTAGTGACCTCTTGGGTAGAGATAGCCCTCTGCCCTCCCACCTCAGCCCGTTCACAAGCCTCCACATGGCCCTATAGCAGACAAACCTGCAGCTCCTCTCTCTGTCTGTGATTGGAGCATCGGCAGTGAATGCCCACGCCTGCAGTGGCCAACTGCCCTTTGCAGCAGAGCCTGTCTTAACTGTGTATGGTTGGACCAGCAGCCTTCTGGCATCATGATCAGAGATGATACTACTATAGCTGTTATTACATCCAGATAACAGCTTCCTGCATAGAGGATAGGATGTGTTGTACCATTAAAAATATGGAGATAATGTGTTGAATTGAATTGTGGATCTCCATTCTTCATATCTAAAAGCTGCATTTCATTCATTATGTTTTCAGTCCCTGTAGTGATGACTCTGATTAGCATATTTTTCTTTATATTCATTCAAGTTGCTCTTTTTATTGGACAGCTAACAGCAATGAGAGATCCATAGGACAACCTGACCTGTTGAGTTGAGACAAGGAAAGCCAGTGTGTGGATTCTGAGTTGTGGGATCATTAGCTGAGTTCTCTACTAGTACCAACATTTCTTCTCTCCTGTGTGTGTTTACTGTGCAGTGCCTGGCCCTGATCCTAGCCACAGGGGTGTGAAATAACAAGCACTAGAGGGATTTTCACTTGGCTCACTATCAAACCTGTCTACAAACATTAACCTCTAACAAAGTGAATATATAGAACTATGCTCGTCTTTCAAAAGTCAATCCATGTAGTGTATTGTGTTCAATTTACAACTTTTATTTCTCTAAATGCTGCACAATTAGAGACCATGGTTATATTTTGGTTCCCATGGGAGAAGCTAGATGTGTGTCTGGCTTTTTGTGCTGCTGTTTGCTGCTCCTGTTGAGTGAAACCTGTTTTATTGCTGTATCAATGGAATCCAATGCTTCATTGCAAAGGTAAACAGCCGTGTTTCTAAATGTGCTGACAGGAAATCAATGGCTGCTTTCCCATGGGCAGCCAATTAACACGACACTTGTGCTGTGTTGCTACATGGGCCCCATCTCTTTGTCTCTTGCATCAGGTGAAATGAATGAGAGACACAGACCAGCAGATAAAGAGTCAGGGAGGTTAGGAGTAAACACACAAGTGATACTCATGCTCTGTTAGTAGTGGCTAGTACACCTCACAGTTACTGTATGTTTTGACATTACTGAATTTGAATTATTTGTCATTGTTATAAAGGTATTATCTTATTGCAGTATTTTGTGTGGATAACTAATGGTTATTCAACATTAATGACATGTTTTTACCTACTCCCAGCATTGCTATACACAAGAGAAAGATGTATTTGGCCTATAAAATACAGTAAAGGCTTATAGTAGACAGTGCATTGTCATCTAAATGGTAGTAGCTACAACTACAGATGGTCAGCCTCATAATCAGGAAACAGATGCTCTGTGCTGAATCTCAACTTGAGTGCTGTGGAAAAGCAGTTTTATAAAATGGCCTCTGACTGAATTGTTCTCTTACTAGAAATTGAAAGCAGTCAAGGAAAGAAAACATTTAAAATGTCCAATCCTGCTCTATCCTGTGAGAGTGACACTTGCGGATTTCCACAGTGGACAAGGTGTCAGTACAAACACTGATAGACAAGAGGGAATAAAGAGCCTCATGACAAACTTTCGTGGGAAATGTCAGCCTTTCATGGTGTTGAGAAGACCTATTTCATATCTATTACAGCAGGGTTTCTGTCTGCCGATATTTCAGATTTCAGTCCTCCCGCACAGCAAATCCTCTGCCAATCTTCCCCCTTAAGAATCTTTGCCAGTCCCTGATGCGTTATTCCCTCTACCTCCCTCTCTCCCCTCTGATGTGACAGAACAAACCATGAGCTATTAGGATTAAGGCTTTGAAAAGATCTTTGAAGCTGCTCAGGTTTCTTTTAACTGGGAACTGACAATATGAGCTGTGTGGCAGCAGGCACTGAATGATTGGTAGTCTACCTCAGTGAGTTCTGCTGTTATTCCCCACCCCCACACACTCTCTGTCCAATCCTGCTAAACCCCCAGCACTGCTCTTGTGTATAATGTACACAAATGTGTATTTATTCACTGCTCTATTTAGCAGGTTGTTATGGATGCTGGCCAGAGATTATTTGTCTCGGTGCCCTGGTAGTATCTGAATTGTTGCCCGGAATAAAATCAAGAAAATAGCAACTTTTTGGAACTATTTCATCTTGTTAGAACATAGCGGTGACAAGAGCTTCAGAGGTTACAAACCGATGAAATCTGAAGAACAGGGAAAAACACAGAGCAATGTGGGATGGAGAGAAAAGAGGCCATTAAAAATCACATAAAAAGAGAAGCCATAACCCACTTGTACTTGCTGAGTTGATGTCTGTATGTGTGTGGATGTGTATGAGAGTTTCCGGCCATGTGTCTGTCTTTTTAAAACTCAATAGCACGTTGTGTTGTAGCCTATCTGACTGGAAATTAAATGGGTTGGATCACTTTCACACCAAAGCTTCTTAAAAGCACTGGTAGATATTCCAACAGGTTTTCTTTTAGTTTTTTTCAGGCCATTCATGTAGACAGTAGAACTGAATATTGAAATATGGAATGCCATGGCGATGTGAAGGAGATCAAATTAAGTTAACCTGACAGGCTGCATACCTCGCTTTAGTCACACATACAGCAATAACAAATGTGCACATACCATTGCTATGCATCTCCCACAATCAAAATATAGGATTTTTTTTATCTAATCACCCCCATGGATATCTTTTATCGTGTTCTACCTAAGGTGACGGGGCTAATGTCATAGCAAATATTTTAACTGTAGATTTGTCTTCCAACATTTCTGAGGGTTTCATTTAGATATTCCCTGTCTCTCTCTCAGTGCTAGGGTTAAATATGCACATTTGTGTGTCAGTGGAAGACAGTGTAGATAATGGCAGCATGCAGGAATGGAGCCATGGGGAAGGCGGCGTAGTCAGTCTGCCTCCCTCGCTGCAGCATCGCTGATACTCCCCGGCACAGAGAGACAAGGTCTCGGGGATCTGCCACCATAGAGCACATATTGATCTGCCATCGCATCTTATCTCAAACAACTTTAGATTAAAATGCTCAACACTGGCTCTCTCTTCTCAACTGAAGGCCTTTCTATCCCTGAGTGGAGTATTTCATATCTCCCATGAAGTAGCTAGGCCTACCTATCTCGAGTTTTACCACCGTCTTGCACGGAAAGTGCTCTGACAATTAACCGTCTAACGACACTTCCGATCTAAAGAATAACGTGAATAATAATTTGGTTTGATCTTCTCTCGATGCTGTTTATTTTGCCAGTGTTTTTTTGTTAGCTTGTTGGCTTTTTTCTCTCCTCCAGGCACTGTTGTCATAATCCAGACAATTGGCCGGTGTTACTGTATATTCCTCTTCTGGGAAATGGCTGGGAATCGGATCCAAACCGGGTCTCATTTAATGTCCTGTACAAACGAGCAGGGAAGGAACGGCTGAAGCCTTGACAAAGGCCCTGGTATAAAGAGCAGAAAGCCTGGCCAGACAGACAACCTAGCCGGCCTCCAGGGTTTTGACTTTGGCCAAACAAACGTTTGTTTTCAAAGTGTTTTGTAGTGTGATGGATTAAAGCGGATGCAGTCTATGGGCCCCCCTGCATCCCCTCAAACGGTGCATTGAGGAGCCGGGAGCACCTGTTAGGGGTGCCCCCAGGATGATATTGAGCAGGGCTTTGTGGGTAGCAAAGTCAAAACAAAGCTGTCAGTGAGGGCTCATTCATCTTTGATGTTCATTGATGAGAAAAGTGGTGGGCCTTGACAGAGCATTGTTTCTTCTAAGTGGTGCCCATTGATAGCCAGAAAGCCACGTTCGTTTTCGGCCCCTGACGGGTGGAGCTCATTTTAAAAGGCTTAATGGTGCATTTAACCGGCCCAAAACACAGCGCTAAGAAGCAGCCCTCTGCCATTGGCTCAGGACTGTTTCCTCTCCTCCTAAATGGCCTATAAACAATAATAAAATGGTAATAGTGTGTGAATGGGTAGCACCGATGGCCATGGATGTATCGTTAATTCATGGACCCTTACAAATCCCGTTTTGTGAATCAAGATCCAGAGACAAGGGCATTGACTGCCATCAAGACAAGTCTTCTTCCTGCATGGCTATCTGTCTCACTCTGGAACTGCTTCACTCCTTTCGTCTCAGACACTGGATAGCTTCCATAAAGCAGGTTCTCATGCCATTGTTCAACTAATCACATCCTCTCCAATAATTTCATAGGATGTGACAAGATAAGATAGTACATTAATATTCACTATCTCCTCATCTTGAATAAAGGAGAAAAAACATGTGAGAAGGCAGCAAGAAGAAAATGGAAATACATTTTTAGCAGTTTCCGTTTTCTGTATTGGCTTGAAAAGAAAACACGCCAAATTAATGTTATCTACCTCAAATCCTATTAGTATAAGGTTAATTTGGTGGCAACAATTTCAAAACCTCTTCATATCAACACATCAACTGGTGTCTTTGAATGCTCGCTTTTTATTGGAGTACATTTTGTAAATTGATATGATTGTCAGATATAGTATCTTACTGATTCATCTGGGATATTACTTGCAGTATTTGTACTGTATGTGCATCAGTGTGGTTGAAAATCTATTCAGTATTACCAGATTGGTAACACTTTACAATGAGGTTCCATTTGTAAAGGGTTTATAAAGGGTTTATAATTACATCATTAATGGTTATTTAATCTTCTGTATATTCATTATAAGCCATTCATAAATGGTTATATTGCATTGGTCAAAATAACTGGTCAGTGTTTGCCAAATAGTGAGCCAATATTTACCTCCAGTAATTAATCATTTATAAATGTGCTTATAAGATGAACCCTTATGTATCATCATGCAACCTTATTTTCAATTGTTGCTCAGTTAAATTACCACTTCTCTGTGAAAGTCCAAGTATGGTGAACGTTCTGGTGTGAAATGATAACCGTGATACCTTTGGTTGGTGAACAGTAGAGGAGGTATCCACTTACAACATTAGATGTTTGGGTCTTCATACCCACCATTCATTTACTGAACATGTTTAACAAAGTGTTGAGTCTTCTCTCGTGTATACAGTGATGAGTACCCAATACTACCTATAAGTATGTCTGAACTCTGAATGAACTCTAAAATCATCTATAAATGATTTACCCACTTGTATAACTGCAAAAAATATATCTTATTTTAAAGTGACAGACCTATGAACATTTATAATTGAGTTATAAACATTTATAGCTGCTAAAAAAAATTTTTTTTTTAAATGGTAATCCACTGACCATTAACAAATGAGTTACCAACATTTATAACTGCTGAAAATATACTTTTAAAGGTGCAATATGCAGATATTTCTCCGCCATTTCCTGGTCAGTACAAGCAATCATGGTGTAGAGAATCATTGTACCATCTAAACCGCTGTGAAATATATTTTCCATAACCAAGAATATTGTATTTTCAGCGGTTTGAAGCTGGTGTACAAAACAAAATGCAAAAAGCCAAAATGAAACATAAGAATCATAGAAATAGGGCACATAGAACAGATCTACCACTTCATAGGTTTGCTTTCAATGAGAATGACAGACCTATAACCTTAAAAGAAAGTGGATACCTTCTGGAAATGTATTAATGTTAAGTTACAAACATTTTATAACAGTATATCATCTCGTCAAATATGCAATACATAGTAAGAACAAAATGGAATTTAAAAGAAGGATACATTGGGGAAAACATTAAAGTGCAGTGACTTCCCTTACAAAAAAAGATTGCAGTCAGAGTGCAGTAAACGAGTGCAGTAACCTGCAGTATAACTGCAATCAGAGTGCAGTATAACTGCTGTATGCAGAAAATACTGCATTCAATATAAAATTTTCTTTACTGCAGTAATTTTGCAGTATAACTGCCATTCATTTGCAGTATACTGCCGCTATTCTGCAATTACTGCGTCCAAAATACCACAGTCGACTGCAGTTACTGCACTTTTACTTTTCTCCCCTTTTTAACATTGCAAGTCAGAATAGAAATGTATAACAGATACAACAGGGTTTCATGGTCCCCTTCTGAGTCTTCATCCATTTATTTATTGTTACGCTTTTTCCCATCCTGGAGTCTGAGACCTTGTGGGAGAGAAGAGGAATGTATGGCAATTTAGCATAGCCACTAGTTACATTACTATCATCATTAACATGATTTCTACCATTTAGGCGTAGCTAGTTATGTTATCCACTTCTAACTAATAATAATAATAGCTAGTGTTTAACAATACTTGCTATACTAGATAGCTACCACAGATGAAAGGGGTTAGCTAGTTATCACAATTTTGCTAATACACTAGCTAGTTAACTAGTAAATGCATCTTAAAATTGGAACCACTCTTGTTTGTGTGCTGACGAAGGATGCTAACTAGGTAGCTAATTTAGATAGCTAGAGACTATAGCTGAGTTCAAAGGTTAGATAACTAGCTAGCTAGTATGATAATCCACAAAAGCTAGCTAAACAAATTGCATGGAAACTCTGTCATGTCGATGTTAACTAGCCCCCTAAGGTCGATGTCCGCGCCACCACATTAATCTAATTAGCTCAAAAAGTTAGTTAGTTGTTTTTTGCATTGGATCCGTCTCAATCCACTGCATCCGCCTATAGCCCTATTCAGACAGGATTAGTTTTACTAGGGGTGGTTGGGTAATGTAATTATGTGAAAACCGTGCCAATATATCCTCCAAACACCGGCTTCGAGGGCATGATCACTTTTATTCAACGGGTTACCAACATATTCAAATGATTGACATCATTTATTCATACTATTCATCCTTCCACAAGATACAGTCCCGACACAAATCTAGGGTTGCTACCCAAGCCGGCTGGTCGTTCGTTCTAAATATTCCATTGCCGATTTTGGCTGGCAACGTTCTTATCCCTTGCTTGCTAGCTAGCCAACTTACAGTCACGTCAAAAAGCACAGCCAGAATAACAGCAAAGTAGCTGCATTTGCATTTGTTTAAGATGTTTTCTAGTGACATTTATTTGGATACATCCATAACAATGAGCTAATGAGGCAAGATTACGCCTGGCATAGAAAATGTGCTCACTCTTCAGGACACTTGTTCAGTGGAGCTAGCCAACAACACAGCTAACACAATCAATTCAAACGGAACCTGGAAAGACTGCAAACTAGCTGCACCTCATTCAATTTTACGTTTTTTCAATTGACATTCATTTGTATATATCCATAAAAAATTATGCCAGCTGATTCATGATTTTGCCTGGCTGAGAAACACTGCCTGCTTGTCTGTCTCGTCCCGACTCTCAACATGTTATTTACTATGGGACAGCTGGAGATAGAATTTGAATATTGAAACAATGTTGCAAATGTCGGAGAGACAGACAGCAAGGTTTATACAAATCTTCGCTGTTGAAAAGTAAATGTTAGTCTAAAAGAAATGTGAGATAATGTCTAGACGCTTTTTATAGTGGAGATCAAGTTTATAAATTGCTTGGCTGGGCTGATGAGACAGTGGATTGCATAGTCAGATGGAACAGAGTAAATAGGCATTTTAAAATCATAGATTTAGCCGGTGGTAAATTGTGGAATAGACACTGGCTGGAATGTGGTTTTAACCAATCAGCATTCAGGATTAGACCCACCTGTTGTATAAAGCTTATTATAAATGGGGTGGTTCGAGCCCTGAATGCTGATTGGCTGACAGCCTTGGTATATCAGACCGTATACCACAGGTATGACAAAACATTTATTTTTACTGCTCTAATTACATTGGTAACCAGTTTATAATAGCAATAAGGCACCCCAGGGTTTGTGGTATATGGCCAATATACCACGGCTAAGGGCTGTATCCAGGCACTCCCTCATGCATTATTGCTTAAATAGAACCCCCCGCAGAATGTCTATACTCAAAAATGTTTTAGGTTTTACCAAATGATGCTACTTAGCTGGCTAGCTAGTGTTTCCTAGCTAGCTAGGTAGGAAAGAGGGGCAAGCAATAGTTATCTAGATAGCTACTTAGCTAGCTGAGCATTATGCTAAATCATCCAGCAGAACTTCTGTATTCAAAAGTGAAACACATTGCATAGAGAATTTACCCGCTCTCTATCAAAAATGGTTATCTTGTGTACAATGTTTCTTTCGCACAATCTCTTCTGTCTGGTCTTTATACACTTCTCATAGCCACGTCCATCATGATTCTTCACGACGTCACATGATGTCAGTGTCAACACAACATTCTGGGAACTTTCCAGGTCCTCTTTATTTCAAGCACGTTTCACAGATGGGCATATATCACAATATAGGCAAATTTTTCAGAAACCAGCAAACCATACCAATAATATGGCTTGAGATATTGAGATGAAGCCTTCATTCCTGGAATAAATAAGTGTACCAATGCATCAACAGGGTTTCAAACGTGGGGCAAGACACATCATGGGAGTTGACCATTGGTCTGATAACCAACCATTTCTGTTCCTGGGACAAAGCACCAATGCATCACACCCACGGTGCCACCATTGAAAATAAATTTGCATGATGATACATAAGGGTTCAATATTATATGCATTTGTAAGGTAATTTATAAATGGTTAATAGCCGGAGTGGCTCACTATTTGGCAAACACTGACTGGCTATCACACTATTTTTACCAATATATTAATGATTAAATAACTGGTAATGTAATTACAAACCCTTTATAAACCCTTTACAAATGGAACCTTATTGTAGGTTATACAGGCCTTCTAATGAGTATTAATACTTTATACTATAGCAGTAGATGCACTGTTCAGCCAACAGTGGTTTTTTTTCGCATCCCCAACACAAATGATGCCAGCTTATAATGTCAATGTTTGCATCATTAATATAAAAGTATTTTTCCATGTTACCTTGGACCCATTGTTCAGAGAAATCAAGGATTCTTGCCACCATGATGGGTTTTCCCGCTCCAGAATAGAATAGAGGTGTAGCCTCATCTGTACTTCAATAACGTCTTTCTGTTTACATCTTCAAAGCTGTCGAAGAGCCTTTCAGAGTGCTTCCTTTCTTCCTCACTGTGGTTTTATTCTGCAGGCGTGGGGATGTTTAATGATTGGTTCATGAAGAGTTTGATTCTCTGCTTCAGACTATGTATTGCTCTGCTGGGTCAGATAATGCTTTGTGCCTTGTAAACATAGAGAGATGTGCAATCAAATACTTTCTATTGCTTGCATAAATGACACTGGATCATGGATGAGAATGGAAGTTTGGATAATTATTTCCTCTCATTTGCTGTTCAGTTGCCAGGGTCCATATCTGTATTCTTCTCTGGAAAGGAAGAATATTGTTTTGTTGCTCAGTATGCATAAACTGTTTGTGTCTTTGCTGTGTGTTGTCCACAAAAGAAAATGAGAGCTATTCTATTTGTCTTAAATATAAATAGTGTGTATAGCCCCATAAAAAGGAGTTGTTTGCCCATTCTGAAGTTATTCTGCATATCAATGATGTTCTGTGTATTGACCGATATGTGGTTTCAAAGACTTTGCTCAAAATTTAGCTCCTGTCACCAAGGAATAGAATGAAAATAGAGTGAAAATATATGACATTAGATCCAGTGAGAAAAATGCCCTTTTAAAAATGGTCCTCGAGAGGTATAGTGTTTCCCCAGTTGCACCTCTTTCAGTGTAGGCTATCTCTCCACCAACTCAATGTTGTCATATACAGTACCAGTCAAAAGTTTGGACACCTCTCATTCAAGGCTTTTTCTTTGTTTTACTATTTTCTACATTGTAAAATAATAGTGAAGACATCAAAAATAATAAATAATATTGAATCATGTAGTAACCAAAAAAGTGTTAAACTAATCAAAATATATTTTACCCACCCTTTGCCGTGATGACAGCTTTACACACTCTTGGCATTCTCTCAACCAGCTCTTTTGTTCACTCACCTCTAACTGGTAGTGTTTGACTTCCCTGCAACAGGAGTGGGTAATTTAGGAGCACTGTGTGAGGTTGTTAGATCAGTGAGGCCCAAGCAGGCACCATTCTTTGCAGACCCTTAACAGCAAATATGTGGTAATGATATTGTCTCCAGCTGGGTAATAACACACAATTCAGCCTGCCAAATATTGCAGTCGCTGGAAAATGGAGGTGGGGAAAAAAAGAATTACACTGAAGTACTGGAGGAAAATGACAGTAGAAATGTCTTCAACCTGAAGTGGCATATTGAAAAATTCAAACCTGTCGGACACTGCATGAGCAACAACACATTTTTCCCCCTGCAGTATGTATAGTCTTGGAATGCAGCATTTGTAGATATAAATGGAATTTAGCATTCTTTATTGTGCTTCCGTAGTATAGATATTCAGCATGTTCCCATCATTTAGACCGTTAATGGTATAATTAAATAGACCATGACGGCTGAATCAACCTTGACCTCCCTGTTGATTATGCTACACTGCTATAACTGTCAACACCACCTAACTCAATGGCCAATCAGTGGTGTGCTGGGGCTGGTCCCCCCACTGCACTGTGAAATTGAGGCATGTGATCCTTAATGTGTGTGAAGTAGACAAGACCTTGACACAATGCCCTAAGCCTCAGGGGGTTTCCTCTGGCCCAGTCTATTAGCTTCCCGCTGGGCCTGGGGCTGCATGGGGCTGGGCCTGCCTGGGGTTGGTGCTGCCTGGACTTATTCCCAGGGATAAATTGGGATAATAGCGTTATACGCATGCCTCTTAGACACAGGCTAACAACCGTCCGTACCTCACAAGTCCTCAACTGGCAGCTTCATTAAATAGTACCCGCAAAACACCAGTCTCAACCTCAACAGGGGGCGACTCTGGGATGCTGGCCTTCTAGGCAGAGTTGCAAAGAAAAAGCCATATCTCAGACTGGCAAATAAAAAGAAAAGATTAAGATGGGCAAAAGAACACAGACACTGGACAGAGGAACTCTGCCTAGAAGGCCAGCATCCCGGAGTCACCTCGTCACTGTTGACGTTGAGACTGGTGTTTTGCGGGTACTATTTAATGAAGCTGCCAGTTAAGGACTTGTGAGGCGTCTGTTTCTCAAACTAGACACTCTAATGTACTTGTCCTCTTGCTCAGTTGTGCACCGAGGCCTCCCACTCCTCTTTCTATTCTGGTTAGAGCCAGCTTGCGCTGTTCTGTGAAGGGAGTAGTACACAGCTTTGTACGAGATCTTCAGTTTCTTGGCAATTTCTCGCATGGAATAGCCTTCACTTCTCAGAACAAGAATAGACTGATGTGTTTCAGAAGAAAATTATTTGTTTCTGGCCATTTTGAGCCTGTATTCGAACCCCCAAATGCTGATGCTCCAGATACTCAACTAGTTTAAAGAAGGCCAGTTTTATTGCTTCTTTAATCATCGCAATAGTTTTCAGCTGTGCTAACATAATTGCAAAAGGGTTTTCTAATGATCAATTAGACTTTTTTAAATGATGAACTTGAATTAGCTAACACAACATGCCATTGGAACACAGGACTGATGATTGCTGATAATGGGCCTCTGTAAGCCTATGAAGATATTCCATAAAAATCGGCCGTTTCAAGCTACAATAGTTATTTACAACATTAGCAATGTCTACACTGTATTTCTGATCAATTTGTTATTTTAATGGACAAAAATGTGCTTTTCTTTCAAAAAAACAACGACATTTCTAAGTGACCCCAAACTTTTGAATGGTAGTGTATCTAATGAACAATGGTACTGTCACATGTTTAGCAACTGCTTGATGTATGAGGAATTAATGCTAAATAATACAGTTATAAGAATGATTGTCATGCGTTGATATGAATCAGATAAGACTGAGATGGTGATGTTGCATTGGTACCTCTGAACACACCAATCAATGGACTGTGAATGTGGACACTTACATTGGGATCCGGAATTATTGGATCCCTTGATAAAGATGTGCAAAGAATGTTTGAGACTAATACAATTGCTCAGAGAAAAATAATTAGTTTAACATGTAATAAAACAAGTTCTGAAAAAGATGAGGGCACAAAATGATAGGATCCCCTGTTTTCAATACTCCAGCACCCTCCCCTTGTGAAGATAACGACACTGAGCCTTTTTCTAAAATGTTTTATGAGATTGGAGAACACATTGGAGGGGGATCTTAGACCATTGCTCCATGTAGATCCTTGATATCCTGCACTTATGGACTTCCCTCTTCAATTCAAACCACAGATTTTCAATGGGGTTCAAATCCGGAGACTGAGATGGCCATTGCAAAATGTTGATTCTTTGTGGATTTTGATGCGTTCTTGGGGTTATTGTCTTGCGGCCAAGTTTTCAAGCTCCTGGCAGAGGAAACAGGCAAAGGACATCAAGGATCTGGAAATATCTATATCGAAGAATGGTCTAAGGGGCCTCCCAAATGTGTTCTCCAATCTCATAAAACATTTTAGAAAAAGGTTCAGTGTTGTTATCCCCGCAAGGGGTGGGTGCTGGAGTTTTGAAAATAGGGAGTCAATAATTTGTACCCCTATCTTAAGATTTTTTTTAAATTACTTGTTAAACAAAATGTATTTTCTCTGAGCAATTATAATTGTATAAAATAATATAGTTGTAAAACACTTTGAGCATACAATATAGCTCACTATTTTTATGATTTATTCTTTGTCAAAGGTTCCAATAATTCCAGAGCCCACAGTATATAGGACTATGGATAGTTTCAGTTGATTTGTTCAGCGGACTGTGGACACGTACGGCGTAGCTAATTTGAGTTGATTTGTTTTGCTCTGACCAATCAATAGGAAACCACAATAGACTATGATTGTCTGAAAAGGACAGTTTCTCATCACAGTAAGTAGCATAGTGTAGTAGTTAGTGATCAATAGCGTATCAAAGGACTTCCTGCTTGAAACACCACCACCTACACACACACACAAGATGCCCAGTCTTTTTCCATTGACTTAGGGATTGTAATGGATAGAGGGTATCAAGGGCTGGCCCGAGGAAGATACAGAGGCCTCTAATCGCTTCATCAAGCTCGTCCTGCACTCGTTCTGCACAGCCTTTTCTCTCCTCAACTTCCACACAGTGTCCATGACCTTTGACCCTGCCATTGAGGCAACAGCCGCTGTAGAAACTAAAAGAGAGCGCCCCTGCCCTTATTGATATGTTATACTGAGAAGAGTATTGTGCAAGAGGAAAATAAATTAGAATTCAATGTAAAAAGTAGTCTAGCCTTGATACTGTACAGGTAGGAGAAAATGGAGGTACATTGAAATGGAAGAATTCATAGAATTTTTTCACTCATGAGGTGAACCAGGAATTTAAATAGGTTCAATCTGAGAAGCTCAGATTGGCCTAACACATACCGATGGCCTTAAGTTATTGAATTTGGTTGGAAAAAATGCATGTATATTTATTTATTGTATTAAAATAACCTCTTTTTCCTAAAACCCTCTTATTGGAATTAAATTAATGTCCCTGGTCTCTCTTGAAAACTTGACTTTCCTACAGTATAACAACACATTACCCATTATCTGAAGTTAGCCAAAGTTGATGCAAAGTATATTTCCGTACATGTTTTTCATTGGTATGTACTCAATCAGCTGACATGCGTTGGAGGAAGAAGCTCCTCCCTGAGTGGTTGTTTTGTTATCTGTCAATGATGTAACGCTAATGGCTGTACACATTCCCCATGACTGGCAGTGACCACTATGAAGTCTGAACACTGCAGGAGGGGAAAAAAGCAATTTCACGGTTCATTCCATGGTTAATGCGCTGCTGTAATTTTTTGAGAGCCTTGTCTTTTTGTTTAAGTTTAGCAGAATAAAGGGTTGAACTATCTTAGCTCGGTCCAATTAATCACCAGGCTAAAAGGTGCTGGGAGGCCATCCAGTGTGACTTGGTACAAGTAACAAGTTGTGATGGTTAAGGGTGAATGTGTGAGAGAGAAAGCCTTAGAGAAAGGGGGATAGAGAGAGTCAGTTTATAAGACAGGGATATGCCTTTTGATAGGTGAATTGTGAAATGTGTGTCTGTGTATGCTGTTTGCATACAGTTAGGTAAGCCTCTAATTACTGGGAGCTGCATTAGCTCTCAGCCACACTCCATCATTTCTGCTTCATTTTGTCCTCCAACAGAGAGAGATGTACTCACCTGGAGGGTTGTGTGGCTTAGGGCTGCTCTGATTACCTCTGCTGTCAGAGGATCCTGTCTTTTTGGCCAGAGGTGAGAGGATAAGACCAGGTAAGACAAGGTGGGCTGTCTGGATACACCATTTTTATTTATTTAACCTTTATTTAACTAGGCAAGTCAGTTAAGAACAAATGAGCCCCAAATGAGCTGCAGAGTGGAGCAGTACCGCCCCAAATGAGCTGCAGAGTAGAGCAGTACCTCCCCAAATGAGCTGTAGAGTAGAGCAGTACCTCCCCAAATGAGCTGCAGAGTGGAGCAGTACCTCCCCAAATGAGCTGTAGAGTGGAGCAGTACCGCCCCAAATGAGCTGCAGAGTGGAGCAGTACCGCCCCAAATGAGCTGCAGAGTAGAGCAGTACCTCCCCAAATGAGCTGCAGAGTGGAGCAGTACCGCCCCAAATGAACTGCAGAGTGGAGCAGTACCTCCCCAAATGAACTGCAGAGTGGAGCAGTACCTCCCCAAATGAGCTGTAGAGTGGAGCAGTACCTCCCCAAATGAACTGCAGAGTGGAGCAGTACCTCCCCAAATGAGCTGTAGAGTGGAGCAGTACTGCCCCAAATGAGCTGCAGAGTAGAGCAGTACCTCCCCAAATGAGCTGTAGAGTGGAGCAGTACCGCCCCAAATGAGCTGCAGAGTGGAGCAGTACCTCCCCAAATGAGCTGTAGAGTGGAGCAGTACCGCCCCAAATGAGCTGCAGAGTAGAGCTGTACCTCCCCAAATGAGCTGCAGAGTAGAGCTGTACCTCCCCAAATGATCTGCAGAGTGGAGCAGTACCGCCCCAAATGAGCTGCAGAGTGGAGCAGTACCGCCCCAAATGAGCTGCAGAGTAGAGCTGTACCGCCCCAAATGAGCTGCAGAGTGGCGCTGTACCCACCACCATGGTGAGGTAATCGTGCTGGGTATCAGGATACGGCTGGGAGTGATGAGCTGTACCCACCACCATGGTGAGGTAATCGTGCTGGGTATCAGGATACGGCTGGGAGTGATGAGCTGTACCCACCACCATGGTGAGGTAATCGTGCTGGGTATGAGGATACGGCTGGGAGTGATGAGCTGTACCCACCACCATGGTGAGGTAATCGTGCTGGGTATGAGGATACGGCTGGGAGTGATGAGCTGTACCCACCACCATGCTGAGGTAATCGTGCTGGGTATCAGGATACGGCTGGGAGTGATGAGCTGTACCCACCACCATGGTGAAGTAATCGTGCTGGGTATGAGGATACGGCTGGGAGTGATGAGCTGTACCCACCACCATGGTGAGGTAATCGTGCTGGGTATCAGGATACGGCTGGGAGTGATGAGCTGTACCCACCACCATGGTGAGGTAATCGTGCTGGGTATGAGGATACGGCTGGGAGTGATGAGCTGTACCCACCACCATGGTGAGGTAATCGTGCTGGGTATCAGGATACGGCTGGGAGTGATGAGCTGTACCCACCACCATGGTGAGGTAATCGTGCTGGGTATGAGGATACGGCTGGGAGTGATGAGCTGTACCCACCACCATGGTGAGGTAATCGTGCTGGGTATGAGGATACAGCTGGGAGTGATGAGCTGTACCCACCACCATGGTGAGGTAATCGTGCTGGGTATCAGGATACGGCTGGTCCCTTTACACCTGTTGGGCTCATCTCAATTAGCTGTCATAACGCATGTATCCTCGCTCTTCTGGGAACTAGGTTATAGTTGCTCAGCGTGTGTTAAATATGGAATGAGTTCAGGTAGATTGTGTGCCCATGTCGACTTTTTCATTTCCTTTTTACTATTGTTTTCAGACAGAAATAGTAAAAAAAAAAAAAAAAACGGTATCTAAAGAGGTCTCTGATAAGTTTGTTGATCTCCATTTTGTTTTTATGATGTTACCCAGATATGCATTTTCATGAACGCACCAACGACACTTTATAATTCCTCTTCTCTGGAGATCAACAGAACACTGAAGCTTCACACTGAACAGTATCATGATGCTATTTAAAGCCTTCTTCAGCTCTTCCCCTCAGCCAGTTTTGACACTGTGTTGTATAATGTGTGTTATCTCTTTGTTATGGGAGTGTTTATTTGTTTACATGAGAGGGATTGGAGGTTTGGTGATCTGAGCAAATTGCACAAAAAAGTACTTCAGATGGGAATTACTGTAATTAGTGTGCTCTTAAATGTGGAAAGCTCTCCTAATGTTTTTGTTTACCTCAGGCGGCTGATCTGTGCTCTGGGAATGCGTAGGGGGGCGGCCCACTGGCAGGTTAAAATCACTTGTCATGCCAGAGATCGTCATTATGAGATTACAATTGGTCAGTGTTGAGTAACAATCAACACAGCTCCGGGCAGACACTTCACAAGCCTGGTGTGTGTGTCGGGCCTAGTGGTTTTGTGTGGTAATTCTGTGTGAGTGTGTTTGCTGGCGGGATAATGTGTGTGTGTGTGTGTGTGTGTGTGTGTGTGTGTGTGAGTGTGAGTGTGTGTGTGTGTGTGTGTGTGTGTGTGTGTGTGTGTGTGTGTGTGTGTGTGTGTGTGTGTGTGTGTGTGTGTGTGTGTGTGTGTGTGTGTGTGTGTCTGTGTGTGTGTGTGTGTGTTCATGTGTTTTTGTGTGTGCAAATGTCTATCAGTGGGTATAGGACTGGCTTAACATTTCATGTTGAAACATGTTCCTTGACAATAGTGAGAGTCAATTATAAGAATTTGCTGGTGTCCTCAGTTATCAAGCAAGTGATTATATTTCACAGGAAGATAAAATCCAGGTAAATTAAGGTTTCTATTTAATTTAGGCCTAGTTGCCGCATCTCCATTTCAGATCGTCTAACAATTTAGATCTTATCAAGGATTAGAGTGGAGATATTACCCCTAATTTAAAATATTCATATCTGCCTACCAGGCACAGCTTAAGGATCCCTGGTTAGAAAACATGATATCCTTACAGAAAAGAAAAACAATTAAGCCCTACCACATTAAAGGCTCAAAGATTATATATATATTTTTAATTCATAAAGTTTCAATGCGAACTTGACAGTCCATTGGGAGGAAGCATTTACTTGAAGAGTCTTTGACGGAGACTGAGAGAAACCAGATGTGTGTCAATGAGAAACCAGATGTGTGCCAATGAGAAACCAGATGTGTGCCAATGAGAAACCAGATGTGTGTCAATGAGAAACCAGATGTGTGCCAATGAGAAACCAGATGTGTGTCAATGAGAAACCAGATGTGTGCCAATGAGAAACCAGATGTGTGTCAATGAGAAAGAGAGAGAGGAAAGGGAGAAAGAAGGAAACAGCAGAAGTTGAGAAGTGGTGAAATGGGAGTTGTGCTTGTCAGGTGATTGTGTGACAAAGTTTTAATGTTGTGTTTGTTTAACATGTATCTCTTCCCAGACTCTACCCACCTCCTCCCTGTTCTACAGCTAAGCTCCAGCTTCTGAAGTGGAGACACTTGAAATGCTGAAAGTGACAACATCTTAACATAAGCTGAGGGGAAACTGAAAGTCAGTGCTCACTGGCAACCAATCCCCCCTCACCCCCTCCTGTCCTGCCTGCCACCCCCTACTCCAACTCCCTGCAGCCCATACTGTAGCCATGCAGAGTATCTGTGACACCCTGGCCTGGTCTCCACAATAGGAAAGTTACAGGTAGAGATTAGGGAAGGTGATTACTAATGATCCCAAAAAGTTGAGTGAAATGTGCGGGAATCTCTCGCAGCCGTGGCCGTGATTGTTCCCCGCTCGGTTCCCAGTCGCAGGTGCCTCCAAATAGAACTGGAACCATGTAATCCGCCCAAATCCAGCGTCTTCCGAGGAGTGTAAACCAGGAATGTTCCGCGGGGTCAATGGATTATACAGAATTCATGGTGGTAGCTTGGCTTGAGAGGCAGAATTAGAGGAGAAAAAGGGAGAGAAGGCTGAACTGGTTTTGTATTAAAATGAGCTTACCAGGTGGTCCCAGAAAAGTGGACACAGTGTGTCAAGTAAACTGAAAAGCCCCGGGTGTTTGCTGCTTATTGGCTGGGGGCCTGGTAAGGAGAGGGGCTGGCCAGGGAGGTGGCACTGATGTGGCCATTGAGGCCTTAGTGAAATGTCTGTCAGGCTTGGTTTACCACAATCACAGCAGTGATTAGGCTTCTTTTGATGACAGGTTTAGTTTTCTGTCCATTGGAGAGAAAGTGAGAATAGAGGGAGGTAGGGGAGGTGGGGGGGTTGTTGGAGTTGTAGTTTGGGTTGGGCGTTTACGCAGTGGTGTAAGAAAGGGGGCGGGGGCTGGGACGGCATATTAATGTCGTACACCGGGGGCCCTACGTAATTTCCCAGCAGGTCACGGGGTCAGGTTTGTATTTAGTTAGAGGTAATGATCTCGTTAGGATCTGAATGGACCACCGTCTAAGCCCATTCAGGGGAGCGAGTGTGCCTCCCTTCCCCCTCTCCCTGCGTTGTGTGGGCTTACACAACCCATGAACTGTGATTAATGGACTTCCAGGGCTTAATAACTTGCAAAACAGTATTAAACAAGGGAGGCCCGGGACAATCAGAGAGGGACCCAGGCGGAGTAGGAGGTGGTTGTAAACAGCGGCCAGCACAATTGCGATGCATGGAATTAACTAAGATGGATGCTCACAATGCTACAGCTGGCAACTGGCAGGGAGCCTGCCTGAGAGAATGCTCCATTGCTGCTTCCAGGTGGCCCAGCCCAGGCCTGGCCTTTTCAGTTTTGTAAGTGTTAAAAAATAAAGGGAGAGAAAGGCTACATTTGTGACAGGGAGACAGTGAGAGGAAGCCATTGAGCAGAAACAAGAAAGAGATTAAAGAGCAGAGAGAGTGATCAGCAGAAAATGGGAGACATATTCAATGGAACAAGTAACCCTTGACATACGAGCACAAATATGAACGCTTATGTCTCTGTTTTTAATTTAGAGCCAGGATGCAATAGTGGGAAAACAGGAATACTGACCCCCCCCCCCCCCCCCCCCCCCCCCCCCCCCCCCCCCCACACACACACACACACTTGTCCTGACACCTCCCACATCTCCAGGCCCCCTCGTCTTCTTTTCCCCACCCTTGTGTCCTCTTGTGTCCTCTTGTGTCCTCTTGTCTAAATACAAATGAACCCAGCATGAAGTCCTGAGTAGTGATGTTTTCAGAACGCCGTCTCCTCTGTAATGTATCTCTTCTTTTCTCTACAGCCCCAGTGTGCATTTTATGCCAGTATAATGTATCTCAAATTTGTAAATATAAGTAATGGGGACCACTTGTGCCTGAAGGAAAACACTTTTTAATGGACAGGACTAGTCTGTTGTACTTACTCTTTCAGAATGCTGTTTAGAGTGGTTTGTGGTGGTTTAGCCTGCTTTTGATTTGATTTTCTTTTCTTTAATTAATCGGAAATAATATAACCCTGATCTTTAGCATTTTGAAGTTGAAGCTTCTCTACACAAATCAAAATCTTTGTCCTCATGAAACATATTACAGGGAAAGTGTTCTCTTTGAGAATGAATGAACAGGGCTGGAGTGTTTGCCTAGTAGAGATGACTATAATGAGAACTTCATTGGAACAGTTTCAGTAATAGGTATTGGCATGAAGCAACACAATTGCACAGTGTGTGTTCAATTATAGGCAATTATGAGACAATTTGGGTAGCGTTTGACTAGAACATGAACAGGTACTTTCTCTCATCATAAGCCATGTGAGATAAATGCTGTTGTTTTTTACAAAGACAGCTATGCAGCGGGTTTTTTTTGTCTGCTTATGAGGCACGGTTAAAGAGGATTAAATAAAATATATATTGTAACAAAAAATGCTTGATTTATCATTTATTGATAATTTACAAATAATTACACATGGTGACAAATATTAGTACAAATATTCAGTACTACAAATTTGAATGCTCTCGATAATCATATCAAAGTATATTTGTCTGCTGTCAGGCCAATTTCTTTGTAATATAATATTTCTATTTTATAAATATAAATGTTACATTTTATGTAAAATATGTCAGGTTCTCTAGAGGTTCTCCTTGTGTGACGAAAAATGTATAATACTTTATTTCTAAGTTGAATGCTGGAATAGAGCTCTTTGTCCTTATTTGGCCGTTTAAGAAGACAAAAGCTTATGATTTCGTCACTGTCTTCATCTTGGCCAACATTAGAGGAGGGCTGAATGGATGGAAAGAAGAGCTGAGGCTGTTTGACATTCACTTCAGTGTGTTTGCTCTGATCTGGACTGTGACTAAACTCTAAATGTGTGACCACAGACACACAGGCACTCCTAATCTGAGAGAGAGAGAGAGAGAGAGAGAGAGAGAGAGAGAGGGAGAGAGAGAGAGAGAGAGAGAGAGAGAGAGAGAGAGAGAGAGTTGTGTGACTTATGATGTGTGTGTGACAGAGATTTGTAACTATGGTTTTGTGTCTGTGTGCACATATTGGCGGTCTACCTCGGTCTGTCTCTCCCGTTCTCTGTCTCTCCCTCTCTCTGTCTCTCTCGCATTCTCTCTTTCTCTGTCTCTCTCTTCCCACAGCTGTCGCCTGGTCTCTTACATCAGAGTGTGGTCCAGTGGGGACCTTGACGCGGCCGAGTGGGATCCACTGCTGTGCTAAGCCTCTGACTCACTACTCCGCTCCCCCAGCTCAGCAACATTATGAATAATGGATCGGAGAATTACATTTATCTTTTAATGGCTATGGCCCCCTGGCTGGGGCTGTTCAGCTTGGCTGGGGCTGAGGGGGCAGCAGGCCAAGGTTCATACTTGCCGATTGTCTCTTGTCTTTTTGAAGTCGGTAACTTCTTAGTGTCCTAGAGAAGTGTAATCAGGCTTGAATTGGAGGGTCATTTTTTGAAGGAGCGGTCATCCTCAAGTTTGCCAATGGGAGGCTTTGCTTGCCGTTGAGACAGTGCAATAATTATAATTCCAGCGGTCGGTTGTTCTGGAATTGTTTTACCACCTACAGTACTTTCTGATTGCGATGTGTGAACTAAAAACATTGAGTGACGAGATCTGTCATTAGGTCCTCGCATAAATATTGTAGAGGGGTTGTGAGTGTGCCTCTCAGTTGGTTCAAAATTACTTGAGATATTTTAGTTGTTTTTGCAAATTGTCTTCTATGAAGTTATCGTAGGGGAGGCATATTGATTTGTGGATGTGTATTCAGCTGTGACACTATGAATTAGGCCTGCTCTGCCATTGACTCCAAATTGAAGCTGTAGCCTTGAGAAAAATGCACACAGATTGTATTATGCTGATAAAACGAAGCTAGGCATTCATATTTGTCTCATCTATTGAAAATGTATATTTTGAAACCTCTGAAATGGGTTTATTTTTGAGATAGTAAGAAAAGAATGGCCATGGGAGTCGTTGAGTATTTTTTGGGTTCTTTATTTAATGAGTAAGCCTTGGACAAGTAAGCCGTGTCTGAGCCAGAACAGCCCAATAGTTATTTATTGAGCTGTAAAAATGTAGAAAGAAATCATGGAGCAATGAATTAATACAATTATAATGTGGTTGCTCCACCCATGCCCTGCATGCACACATGGTGCTGAATATAAACTCTAAAAAATACAAATAATTGTGTCGCCAAATAAAGGATTTAAAGATCAAATATCAAATAAAAATCATCTGTTTCCAATAGATGGGTTAGCTGATAACGTCACAAAATTGATGAGAGTGCGTAGATGGGGCAGAAGTGAGTGTGTTATGATTCTGGAAGGTCAGACTGCTAGAACCAATGACAAGAAGCTGCCATGTGGGGAATCCTAGGTGGCTCGTTTCAGCATGTTGTATCTTGTTCTTGATACCATGTTTTGTTTTGAGGTGTTTTGACTGTTGTCACGTCTATGCTAATATGGCTAAATGCATTAGCTAGCTAACCAACAACTGTCACGATGTATTTGAGAGACAACACATGCTCATTGTGTAGAGGAAATATAGTTTACATGTTGTCAACAATCCTTTGATTCTAAGCAAACCCGGCCTGTTTTGCTCCACGGTTGCGCCCGCATAGGTTTTGTTGCTAAACAACCCACCTATCAATGAAGCACCTTGGAATCTTACATCCACCACCAGGCCATTAATGCGTAACCTAGCTGTTCACCCTAATGTGGGAATAATACAGCTTGCTCTGTTTAACTAGGATGAGGAGGATTTACATGGTAAGGGGACACCCTCCATCCATGCTCCACCCTCCCTCTCTCACTGCTCCACCCACCCTCCCTCCCTGCTCCTCCATCCATGCTACACCCTCCCTCTCTCACTGCTCCACCCACCCGCCCTCCCTGCTCCTCCATCCATGCTACACCCTCCCTCTCTCACTGCTCCACCCGCCCTCCCTGCTCCTCCATCCATGCTACACCCTCCCTCTCTCACTGCTCCACCCGCCCTCCCTCCCTGCTCCTCCATCCATGCTACACCCTCCCTCTCTCACTGCTCCACCCGCCCTCCCTCCCTGCTCCTCCATCCATGCTACACCCTCCCTCTCTCACTGCTCCACCCGACCCTCCCTGCTCCTCCATCCATGCTACACCCTCCCTCTCTCACTGCTCCACCCACCTGCCCTCCCTGCTCCTCCATCCATGCTACACCCTCCCTCTCTCACTGCTCCACCCACCTGCCCTCCCTGCTCCTCCATCCATGCTACACCCTCCCTCTCTCACTGCTCCACCCGCCCTCCCTGCTCCTCCAGCCATGCTATACCCTCCCTCTCTCACTGCTCCACCCACCCTCCCTCCTCCTCCTTCGTTCCTCCCATGCTCTATCCTCCCTCCCTCTCTGCTACTTCCTCCATCTCTGCCCCACTCTCTCCTCCTGCTCCACCCACCCTCCCTCTCTGCTACTTCCTCCATCTCTGCCCCACTCTCTCCTCCTGCTCCACCCACCCTCCCTCTCTGCTACTTCCTCCATCTCTGCCCCACTCTCTCCTCCTGCTCCACCCACCCTCCCTCTCTGCTACTCTCTCCATCCTTGCTCCACCCTCCCTCCCTGCTCCTCCGTCCCTCCCTGCTCCACAGCTCTACATGATGGCCCATGGGAAGGTAAATGATTTTGCTTTAACCCTCCGTCTCTGTAATCTGATTCCACAAGTCCACAAGACACCTACAGAGGAAAGAATAAAGGAAAATGGACTGTTTTATAGAGGACATGCTAAACCATGCTAGTAAACGAATGTCACTGTCTAATTACAATACAGAAATCATCTTGTGCTAGCTAGATGCATGCCTATTAACTGTCATTGTTTTTTAATGTTTTTGACACCTTGACAAAATATTTCAATCTCAAACTTTAGAATGAAGTACAATTTTGTCATCTTGAGAAAATTCCCTATGTTGGAGATAATTACTATAGTCTGTCTTCCTGCAAGGTTGTGTCCTTGCAAATTCATGTTATTTTAGCTCTAGTTTTATCAGTGCTAATTGTTATCACAATGTGCTTACAGGAATGAATCCAAGTGAAAAGAATACATGAATGAATTCAGTGATGTGATATAGCCTTGAAGTGGGGTCTTGAATGTAAAAGTCAGTGTACAGGTGTGCAAAGCTCTTAGAGACTCACCCAGAAAGACTCACAGCTGTAATTGCTGCCAAAGGTGATTCTAACATGTATTGACTCAGGGGAGTTAATACTTATTTAAATGAGATATTTCTGTATTTCATTTTCAATAAATGTGCACCAAAAGAAAAACGCGAAACAAATGGTGCAGTTTGAGGCCATGTGGCGAAGAGTGATGTGGGCGCTGGAGATGGGGGTGTGAGCAGGTGGGTCTGGGCAGGGGTATGCAGTCGTTTGTATGTAGATGTTTTTTATTCAGGCTGTGAATTCAAAATGTGGAGTAAGTCAAGGGGTGTGAGTACTTTCTGAAGGCACTGTATGTACAGATGTATTAAAACATATTAAAAATAAAAAGCAGAAATACCTTATTTACATACAAATTCAGACCTTTTGCTATGATACTCGAAATTGAGCTCAGGTGCATCCTGTTTCCATTGATCATCCTTGAGATGTTTCTACAACTTGACTGGAGTCCTCCTGTGGTAAATTCAATTGATTGGACATGATTTGGAAAGGCACACACCTGTCTATATAAGGTCCCACAGTTGACAGTGCATGTCAGTGCAAAAACCAAGCCATGAGGTCCAAGGAATTGTCCGTAGAGCTCCAGCACAGGATTGTGTCGAGGTACAGATCTGGGGAAGGGTACCAAAAAATGTCTTCAGCATTGAAGGTCCCCAAGAACACAGTGGCCTCCATCATTCTTAAATTAAAGAAGTTTGGAACCACCAAGACTCTTTCTAGAGCTGTCCGGACAATGACCCTAAGCACACAGCCAAGACAATGCAGGAGTGGCTTCGGGACAAGTCTCAATGTCCTAGAGTGGCCCAGCCAGAGCCCGGACTTGAACCCGATCGAACATCTCTGGAGAGACCTGAAAATAGCTGTGCAGCGACACTCACTCATGCAACCTGACAGAGCTTGAGAGGATCTGCATAGAAGAATGGTGAAAAACTCCCCAAATACAGGTGTGCCAAGCTTGTAGCGTCATACCCAAGAAGACTTGAGGCTGTAATCGCTGCCAAAGGTGCTTCAACAAAGTACTGAGTAAAGGGTCTAAATACTTATGTAAATGTAATTATAAAAATATATGTAACGTAACAAAATGTGTAAAAAGTCAAGGGGTCTGAATACTTTCCGAATGCACTGTTCATATACTGTAGGTAGGGGAAAAGTGACTAGGCACCAGGTTAGATAATAAAGATTACCAGCAGTTAATGTGATGAGTCAAAAGAGTTGGTCAATGCAGGTAGCTATTTGGTTAACTATTTAACTAACTATTCAGCAGTCTTATGGTTTGGGGATAGAAGCTGTTCAGGGTCCTGTTGGTTCCAGACTTGGTGCATCGGTACCACTTGTCATGTGGTAGCAGAGAGAACAGTCTATGATTTAGGTGGCTGGAGTCTTTCACAATTTTTAGGGCCTTCCTCTGACACCGCCTGGTATAGAGGTCCTGGATGGCAGGGAGTTCGGTACCAGGGATGTAACACTCACAACACTGAGATATTCACACCTGCAAATTTGCTGTGTGCTCCCTAAACCCTACCCCAAAAAGTCAGGCTGCAGCTCCCAGCAGTACCAAGACAACAGTGCCTGAAGCCTGGGTGCTGGGTCCTGATGCCTGATGCCTGGGTGCTGGAGCCTGGATGCTGGAGTCTAGGTGCTGGGGCCTGGCCAGGGACTCCTCAGCTCCCTGTTCTTTTTTATGGGAGGGAGTAGAGCTGAAAGCACCATTTATCATCACTTGTGTGGGCAGCGTCACCACGGCAACACTCAGGCTGGTAAATGCCACTGCTGGGAATACTAATGAGGTACTTGGCAGGCCTGTTGACGGCAGAGAGGCCAGAGCTGCTTCTGCTGCTGTTGTGCTGCTCTGTGCTACAGTAGAGAGGTAAACAGGCCAAAGGAAATCAATTAAGTGTTTCCACAGTGTTTGGCATACGCTCTAATCTTGGGTGCCACATTTAAAATAATACAGAAATCTGCCTTTAATACCCTCCTCTGCCTTCTGCATGACAAAAACAGCCAGGGAACAATAGACAGGGAAGGAGACAGCAGAGCTGCACAACAACACTGAAGCTTCACTAATTCCACAATTCAACACTTCCAAAATAGAAGAGTACCCACTATTCTTTTCTTTCTACTCTGTATGAGTTTATGGTGGAATTTATTCATGAAATACTGAACTTAAGTAGGGACTTCTCAACTTTCCATTTATTCATACACTCATATTTTTTCCACTTTGTTAACAGCTGAAGGATATCACCTGTAATAGACACTGTAACATAGTAAAAGTGTACTATTACAGTCCTGCGTCTCTATACTTTTAACTAGTTTACTTTTTAAGTAGTTGAGTGTATAGTGACGTGAGTTTCCAGAGGTGATCTGAGTGACGTCATATCCTCCAGTGAGTAGCCGGAGACAGTACGACCCTGTAGTTCACAGGAGAACTGGATTGGGTGCTCCTGCCTTCCAGGACTCGTCAATAACTCTGTCTTAACACGGCCTCCTTCAAATTTCCACCTGACAGATTAGGGCTCTCCTCCTTCCTCTCTCCTTTCCTCCTTCCTCTCTCCTCTCCTCCGTCTCTCTTCTCCTCCCTCTCTCTCTCTCATGAAACAGTGTGGTGAATAAATTGGGCTGGAGCATGCCTTCTCTGCTCATTGCCTTTATTGATGCAGAATCTTTGATCGAGCAGGGTCTAATCAATTCTTCAGTAGCAGGAAGACGGAGGTAAAATCATTTTCAGGCAAACCCTTCAAATAACTTGTCATTAATTTACCTCTTTACTACCACTTGTTTGCTCAGAACGAGCTGCATTTTCCTCTGTCTAATAGTGAGTTTGTGCTCCTAGGATTTCATGGGCTACTAAGCGTAGGGAGGAGGAGAGAGCGAGAATGCATGTTGGTGTGTTTTCGTGTGTGTGTGTGGGTGTGGGTGGACACACTATGTTTGCTCATCCTTACAGAGTCACTTATTAGTGCTAATTGGGAGGGACAGTTCAAACAAGCACAGAGGAGTGGTTGTCACACAAGCGTGACATGGGTGCAGAGAGGCAGGCAGTGCCGGGTGCTCTGCCCAGCTCCAGCCCACCCTCTTCCCACACCCAGCTACCCTGGCCCGCCTGGCTCTCCCTGGCCCCCGGCCCAGCATCACAGAGTGGCCACAGAGTGGGCTCTTTGTCTGGACACGGCCATTAGCAGTCAGCAGACTTCAGAAATGTGACCAGGACAAGCCAGTGGACAGAGGCGCAGACAGACACATGGCTGTCTGAGACACTTAGGAAGTCAACAGCTGACGGAAGAGCCAACACAAAAGACGAGCTGCTGAAGCCTGGGAAGCGTGATCTGCATGTAATATACCACCCACCCTACCTACTCTCCACTTTTCACTTCACACACACACACACACACACACACACACACACACACACACACACACACACACACACACACACACACACACACACACACACACACACACACACACACACACACACACACACACACACACACACACACACACACACACACCAGAGCTCTACTACATTAGTGCATTCATTAACGCTGGTAGATGCGGTGAAACCACAATATCATATGAAAGGCCTTTCCTCTGCCCTGAACCCCTGTACTTAATAATAAATCAACCGATTCAGTATCGACGCCGACACCTTTTCTCTGAACACCCTCCATACCATTATCTATCATGGGTTTTTGCTAAAAGATGCTAATTTCAAGGATTATTTACAACTATAATAGATGCAATTATATTCCTCACGAACCGGTATAGCCTAAGGTATAAGCACCAATTAGTAACTGGTCATTATCTTGAGCATTTGCAACTGGGAGTAAAGTAATAGAGGACCATTCTGTTGCCTGCGTGAGCAGAGAAATTGCTGTAGTGCTGCTGTAATTAGAGAAGCTTGTTTACCTCGAGTCTAGAGAGGGTGTTATATTCAATGACACTTGCCATACTGTCCTCTGGCCCCAGATATAACTCTACTGTCCTCTGGCCCCAGATATAACTCTACTGTCCTCTGGCCCCAGATATAACTCTACTGTCCTCTGGCCCCAGATATAACTCTACTGTCCTCTGGCCCCAGATATAACTCTACTGTCCTCTGGCCCCAGATATAACTCTACTGTCCTCTGGCCCCAGATATAACTCTACTGTCCACTGGCCCCAGATATAACTCTACTGTCCTCTGGCCCCAGATATAACTCTACTGTCCACTGGCCCCAGATATAACTCTACTGTCCTCTGGCCCCAGATATAACTCTACTGTCCTCTGGCCCCAGATATAACTCTACTGTCCTCTGGCCCCAGATATAACTCTACTGTCCTCTGGCCCCAGATATAACTCTACTGTCCACTGGCCCCAGATATAACTCTACTGTCCTCTGGCCCCAGATATAACTGTACTGTTCTCTTGCCCCAGATGTAACTCTACTGTCCTCTGGCCCCAGATGTAACTCTACTGTCCTCTGGCCCCAGATATAACTCTACTGTCCTCTGGCCCCAGATATAACTCTACTGTCCACTGGCCCCAGATATAACTCTACTGTCCTCTGGCCACAGATATAACTGTACTGTTCTCTTGCCCCAGATGTAACTCTACTGTCCTCTGGCCCCAGATGTAACTCTACTGTCCTCTGGCCCCAGATATAACTCTACTGTCCTCTGGTCCCAGATATAACTCTACTGTTCTCTGGCCCCAGATGTAACTCTACTGTCCTCTGGCCCCAGATATAACTCTACTGTCCTCTGGCCCCAGATATAACTCTACTGTCCTCTGGCCCCAGATATAACTCTACTGTTCTCTGGCCCCAGATATAACTTTGCTTTCCTCGTCCTTCAGATATTACTACTGTCCTCTGGCCCCAGATGTAACTCTACTGTCCTCTGGCCCCAGATATAACTCTACTGTCCTCTGGCCCCAGATATAACTCTGCTGTCCTCTGGCCCCAGATATAACTTTACTTCCGTCTTCCTCCAGATATAACTCTACTGTCCACTGGCCCCAGATATAACTCTACTGTCCTCTGGCCCCAGATATAACTCTACTGTCCTCTGGCCCCAGATATAACTTTACTTCCCTCTTCCCCCAGATATAACTCTACTTCCCTCTTCTCCCAGATATAACTTTACTTCCCTATTCCCCCAGATATAACTCTACTTCCCTCTTCCCCAGATATAAGTCTACTGTCATGGACATGGAAGTCTTGCTTTCTATGCTTGTTTGGAGGGTAGCTAGTTTAGCCGAGAAGCAGTATTCAATGTATATTGGTAAAAGGATAGAGTAAATAGCGTTTTTATGTCATGCAGGCTATGGTGGAATTTATGAGTCTGATATTTATTCTTTCTCTGACCCAATATTTCTTGAATACCATAAAAACAGAATCCTAGGAAAGCAGAAATAATGAGACATGTTCACATTTGGTATAGTGGTTAGCACTTGTGTTGCCATGGGCCTGTGCTGTGTGTGGGTGCGCGTGTGTGTCGGCTACCTTCTAAAAGCCACACCAGCAGGGATCACAAGAGCTGTATCAAAAGACACGGCCACCATGTGAAATGTCTTATCGCAGCAGGGACTGCTGGGATTGTTGTCTGTGTTTCTCCCCTCTTTGAATGTCAGCTACACTAACCAAGCTAACAGTCAGGCTACACAGAATCCACCACAACAGATGTTTCTCTTTCAACTTGTTTTAGTAAGCACTGAAGAGCATGGCGTCTCAGTGGCAAAGAGGGCTGTCTGTCAGCATCTGAAATAGTACTTTTTGGAACAGGCTCAATTTGTTCTTTAATGATATATATAACACATGATCTATATCTTTTGACGTGTTAGGGGTACTATGGGGTCAGGCAGTATTCATTTGTATATGTATGCAGTATGGTGTGTTTTGTGTTGGCTGTGTCACATAACATGAGTCATGTGGCATACTGGCCATACGCTGTTGAGTATGAGGACAGCTGAGCACAACAGCCTCTCATAAATCAGGCAATAACACATTGGACCTTGCTAATAGATGTTTAACTAAACCCTCTCATTTCAAACAGTTTGACCCTGGTTGGTAAAACACAATGTGAGGACTCCCCAAGGATTAGTGCTGACCCCTGATCAGGCAGGCCACACAGGCAATAAAGGAAGCTGCCATTGTTCTGTCCTGGGGGGGGGGGGGGGGGACAGTGGCAGGGAGATATATGCCAGTGGGTGGGGACAGGGCCGTTGTAATGACAAATTGATGGAGCATCATTCCCACCCACCAAAGCTGCGCTGGGTCTGTATGTATTTGAATGAGACTTTTTGTCTGCCCACATACACCCAGTACTGACAGGGGACGTGTTTGCAACATGCTCACCCTTTGTCAAATGGTCCAATCACATAATCGACTCATTGGCTGGATTTATTCTCTCTCTCTCTGTGTGTGTGTGTGTGCGTCTGTGTGTGCACGCATATGTGCAAGGATGTATATTTTCAAATAGGCTTTGGGGACTGCATAGCTTGGTTGCCATGAAAACTAGACACCTATTGGTGTGAACTCCAGATATGTTTTAGACAGAGCCCCCACAAAGCCATGTTTGTTGGTGAGAGTGTGGGATTGAATAAATAGATCCATCCTTTAACAAATCCCATATGTACCATGATAGCAACGGCCCTGTCCTTAAGATGAAATTGCCCTTCATAGTATGAGATCAAAATAATAATATAACTTTTAAACATTTTCTTCAAGAAGTGTCCCAATTGAGAACATGATGAATGTATTCATCTGTGAGGGGAGACATTTTTTGGGGGGTATGGCGGTCTGGGAGATAAAAAGCGGCAGGAATACAATGCAGATTTGATCTGAGAATGTGGCGGGTCAAAGCCTCTCCAGTCTCCATTGTGGCCCAGAATAGAATGTTAATGAATTTGTGTTCTGAATATTAAAATGTGAACCTGCTTTCAACACCCTGTCAAACTGCTATGGCATGCCGAGTGCCTTGGCTGCCAGACATGCAGAATCTGCTTCACTCGGGCTACTGATTGTGGAGAGTGTTGTCTTAGACTCGACTGGATCCATTCCACACATTTCCAGCAGGGTGGACCTATTCTTCCCCCCTACAGACTGCCACGAGGTTGCCTTGTGCACCAGCGAGGAGAGAGGGGGATATAATAATTTGCCACCACAATCGAGTGTTGTGTGATACTGTGGGTTTCTGGGAGAGCAACAACAATGGTCCATTTAGGGTGAGCCCAGCACCCCAGTCCTTCTCTCTGGCCCGGAAGTGGTTGATTTTGTCTGAGGACAGCTGCACCGCCTGTTTGTCTCTGCCTGGGATTTGATTTGCTTGGCATGCTTGAGAGGGGCACGAGTCCTGATTGTTTCGGACAGAACCTGGCATTGTATCAGCCCGGGGATTGTTTATTGGGGAGAGGCAGGACAAAGTCAACAAAGGGAGCGAGGAGCCAACTGCAGCTCAGGAAACGGACAGAAACATCTTCAAATAAAGCAGCATCTATACACCCTCCTCCAAGCCACCCACTAAATATAGGCTAGTGAACAGCAAAATAATATTATTTTCTACCCCAAATTAAAACAAACAACACTTGGTCCTTTTGCAGTAAGCTATTTAATTAATGACTATTGTTGATGGTGTATTGAAGGAGATGAGCAGGAATGGATTTCTTAACATAAAGGGGTGGAACAGAGCTGTAGCCACCAATCACCTGCTCTGTCTAGGCCTATCTGCAATCACCTGGTCTGTCTAGGCCTATCTGCAATCACCTGCTCTGTCTAGGCCTATCTGCAATCACCTGGTCTGTCTAGGCCTATCTGCAATCACCTGGTCTGTCTAGGCCTATCTGCAATCACCTGCTCTGTCTAGGCCTATCTGCAATCACCTGGTATGTCTAGGCCTATCTGCAATCACCTGGTATGTCTAGGCCTATCAGCAATCACCTGCTCTGTCTAGGCCTATCAGCAATCACCTGCTCTGTCTAGGCCTATCAGCAGTCACCTGCTCTGTAAAGGCCTATCAGCAATCACCTGCTCTGTCTAGGCCTATCAGCAATCACCTGCTCTGTCTAGGCCTATCAGCAATCACCTGTACTGTCTAGGCCTATCAGCAATCACCTGGTCTGTCTAGGCCTATCAGCAATCACCTGCTCTGTCTAGGCCTATCAGCAATCACCTGCTCTGTCTGGACTGCCTCATTAATGACAGTTGTTGTCACGTTCTGTTTCATAAATCAACAAGTGTGTCAATAGCAGAACACCCTCGGATTAAAAATCAACTCGCTTGGCTCTAGATTACACCAATCTATGCATACTTTACATTGTTTGTGACATCAGACATAATATCACTATAATTTGGGTGTTCATTTTCAGAAGTTGCTTTCATTTCAGCGCATCTAATTTGTTAACATTTCAACTGTATTCAATTATTTATTTTTTCAATTCCACAAAAAATGAACACCCATCAAAATAAAGTTATCTTTATTCCCTTTCTTCTGATGTAAGTGTCGAGACAATGCGTTTAATCCCTGACAAAGCTTTACCGTTCTTACAGCTGCAACTGGGCGGCAGGGAGCCTAATGGTTAGAGCGTTGGGCCAGTAAACGAAAGGTTAACCCACTGTTCCTAGGCCGTCATTGTAAATAAGAATTTGTTCTTAACTGACTTGCCTAGTTATATAAAGGTAAACCTTCTTTTTTTTTTTATGAAAGACAATGTATTCCATAGACCATTTCAGCCATTACCAGGGTGTGTTTGACAGGTCATTACAAACATTCCCAAGCTCATAATGTTAATGGGAAAAAACTACAGGCCCAAGCAAGAGTATGAAAGAGTCACAGGACTAAAATTAAAGCAATAAATCAAGATTTAAAAGTGGATTTTGCACCCCCTCAAACACAGGAAATAAATTCAGCAAAAAAATAAACATCCCTTTTTCATGACCCTGTCTTTCAAAGATAATTCGTAAAAATCCAAATAACTTCACAGATCTTCCTTGTAAAGGGTTTAAACACTGTTTCCCATGCTTGTTCAATGAATCATAAACAATTTATGAACATGCACCTGTGGAACGGTCGTTAAGACACTAACAGTTTACAGACGGTAGGCAATTTAAGGTCACAGTTATGAAAACTTAGGACACTAAAGAGGCCTTTCTACTGACTCTGAAAAACACCAAAAGAAAGATGCCCAGGGTCCCTGCTCATCTGCGTGAATGTGCCTTGGGCATGCTGCAAGAAGGCATGAGGACTGCAGATGTGGCCAGGGCAATAAATTGCAATGTCCGTACTGTGAGACACCTAAGACAGCGTTACAGGGAGACAGGACGGACAGCTGATCATCCTCACAGTGGCAGACCACGCGTAACAATATCTGCACAGGATCAGTACATCCGAAGATCACACCTGCGGAACAGGTACAGGATGGCAACAACAACTGACAGAGTTACACCAGGAACGCACAATCCCTCCATCAGTGCTCAGACTGTCCGCAGTAGGCTGAGAGAGGCTGGACTGAGGGCTTGTAGGCCTGTTGTAAGGCAGGTCCTCACCAGACATCACCGGCAACAACGTCGCCTATGAGGACAAACCCACCGTCGCTGGACCAGACAGGACTGGCAAAAAGTGCTCTTCACTGACGAGTCGCGGTTTTGTCTCAATAGGGGTGATGGTCGGATTCGCGTTTATCATCAAAGGAGTGAGCATTACACTGAGGCCTGTACTCTGGAGCGGGATTGATTTGGAGGTGGAGGGTCTGTCATGGTCTGGGGCGGTGTGTCACAGCATCATCAGACTGAGCTTGTTGTCATTGCAGGCAATCTCAATGCTGTGCGTTACAGGGAAGACATCCTCCTCCCTCATGTGGTACCCTTCCTGCAGGCTCATCCTGACATGACCCTCCAGCATGACAATGCCACCAGCCATACTGCTCGTTCTTTGCGTGATTTCCTGCAAGACAGGAATGTCAGTGTTCTGCCATGGTCAGCGAAGAGCCCGGATCTTAATCCCATTGAGCACATCTGGGACCTGTTGGATCAGAGGGTGAGGGCTAGGGCCATTCCCCCAGAAATGTCCGGGAACTTGCAGGTGCCTTGGTGGAAGAGTGGGGTAACATCTCACAGCAAGAACTGGCAAATCTGGTGCAGTCCATGAGGAGGAGATGCACTGCAGTACTTAATGCAGCTGGTGGCCACACCAGATACTGACTCTTACTTTTGATTTTGACCACTCCTTTGGTTCAGGGACACATTATTCCATTTCTGTTAGTCACATGTCCGTGGAACTTGTTCAGTTTATGTCTCAGTTGTTGAATCTTGTTATGTTCATACAAATATTTACACATGTTAAGTTTGTTGAAAATAAAAGCAATTGACAGTGAGAGGACATGTATTTTTTTGCTGAGTTTAGATGGCTGAAAAAGACTAAACTAAACCTCAACTGAAATGGTAATTTGTATGTTGCTCGGAGTCAAATAACTCCAGAAAAGCTCATCATTTCGATTTCTATGATCGTATAGGGAGATAATTCTGTCAGTGCACTTTAGCATGGTGTTGTTGAATAACACTAAACATTTGTTGAGCAAATAACTATTTTCTTCTTAACCAATAATGTCTGTGGAAGAAATGAAAGGGGGTCATCCTATTAAATGATATGGTTTGAATGACGCTGATTTGTAAATGATCTAATAAATGAGTGTTTGTCTCACACCACTATGCAGATCAGGGATGAGGCTGTCTGAATATGGCTGAGACCTCCAGCCTGCCTCCAAAAAGGAGAGGGAGAGAAAAGCCAACATATAAACAAACACATTTTGAGTTGCTTTTCCTAGCCTGTTCACCCTCCTCATTTTAAAGCAGCAGTGCAAAGAATGTCAAAAATCCAGAGTGCTCTCTTCCTATACCTCTCTGTCAAGTATTTCTTTTTTTTCTTCAGCGTCTGATGACACGTCTAAGAGAGAGAGGTAAAGAGAGAGATATTTAAAGACAGAGTTAAAGAGAGGGGAGCTAAGAGGATGGGGAGATGTCTGTCTATCTGTCTGGTGTGCAGGACTTCAGAAGCTGTGGTACATCCGTAGGCATAGCGTGGCTGGCACATCCACTGTGTTCACCATCTCTTTCCGTTCTCCCCCTAGTGTCTGTCTGTTTTTTCTCCTTTATCAAGATTTTCTCTCTCTAATTTTACACTGAGCGCGTCGGCGCCTTTACGAGGCAGCATTATCGAACGTGTTCAGCTTTCAGCTCCTCTCTTTCTCCCGATGAGGCAAGGCTTAATTGGTCTTGGGCTTTAAAGTCTGTAGAGCTCTCCACTACCTCATAGAAACACATTCATGGGCTGCTCATTCACTTCGAGTATGTGTTAGATGTACAAATATTAGTTACTTTTATACTCTGAATCAAAAGGCATACACTTTCTGCTACTCTACACACAGTCAGTCAGTGCTGGAGAATTCACTGTTAATTTCACATTCAGTTATTTTCCTTCCCTAAGCGATATTACAGTAATATGTTTCTGCTTGATAATTAAAGTATTATTTTAAAGCACCATTAGATTATAATGAACAATGGTATTGTTAAATGCAATATATTATAACCCTTTGATTATATTTTCATAGACAATAATTCCGTTTTTCAGCAATAATGACATTGCCTTACAGAACATTAGGAGGGCAGGTAGCCTAGCGTTTAAAAGCGTTGGGCCAGTAACCAAAAGGTTGCTGGTTTGAATCCCAAGCCAACTAGCTGAAAAATCTGTCACTTAACTCTAGTCGCTCTGGATAAGAGCGTCTGCTAAAGGATGTAACTGTAAAAATGTGCAATACAGCAAAAGGTAGTACAGAGAGAAATAGTTGAAGAGCTGAAATGTTTTATTCAAAGTTTATTCAAATGACAATCAAAATTAAACATTCATTTTCAAATCAAAGACAATTGTTTAATGTTATTGTGAATTTATTTCAAACAATCATTTAGTGCAATGGAGCATGATAGTGTGTCAGATAGAGAGCAGACATGACATAAACGCCAATGGTGGACAATTTAATTAAGTTCATGCCATTAAACCAAAATCACCACCGTATGGTAGGGTATTGTTTAAAATTAAATTGCACTATTGTACTGCTCTATTTCATTGTTGTAAATGTGTGGTATTATAGATTATGGTAATGCATATTACCCTTTAACATAATTGACTATTGTGCAGACCCTATTCACAGATAACGGTTTTCAATTCAAATACTGAATATGTACACTATTTCCCTTATAATGACCATTCAGTGATAGTCAAATATTCTCCCCCATTTCTGCCACACAGCATCTGGATTACACTGGGGCCAGATGTGGAGCATAATGGTTTTAATGCTCCTAGATAAGGAGAAGGGTGTATACTGTAACTTCCACAGTCCCCACAGCAAAACAAACCCAGCAATTAGCCTGGCCGTTAAAGCCTTGGAGTAGCTGTTAAGAGAGAGATGCTGGAGGGAAGAGAGATGGTTCGTTATCTCCTCCAAACTTCCTGGTTCTTTAACAGGCAGCATATGTGTCTCCATGTTGCCGCAGCGGCACCCAGGCCATTTCATATAGGCTGATGAACTGAAGATGTGCTGCTACTGGAGACTCACCTCTCCTTGCCTTAACTCTCTGGGATTTACTGGCAGACTCCTCCTCATTAGTTTTTGTCACTTGCCGGTTCCAGGTGCTGGAATAGATGAGACCACTATCAGGCACTGCCTTGATAACTTCCCTATCTCATTAGGTTCCACATCAAAGTTAATCCGAGATGTGAATAGTAATTGGAGGAATAGACAATGCCATAGATCATTGGGCGTTTGCAGTGTGTGTCATCTTACAACATCAGCGGCCTGGTGCCGGCAGATAGGCTGAATATCTGGAGAGAGAGAGAGAGAGAGAAAATGAGGGAGAAGAGAGTGAGTGAGAGGGAGGGAGCTGGGAGTGAGTGTGCATGAAGAAGAGAGAGTGAGGTAGGATGAGAGGGGAAGGAGTAATGGTAGAGGCATAACAAGCAAGCTGCTCAGAATGAATGAGCTTAACCAATAAGAAAAGAATCACCAATCAGTGTGTGTTGGGCAAATATCGTTTAGGAATAATTGCTTGATTGCTTTTCTATAGTAGGCTGATTTGACCACACACAAGAACTGAGAATTAAGATGTCAAGACAAGAATTAATTTGGCAATCGAGGGCACACAAATGTCTCTCCCATCCATGGGCTCAGAGCAGCCTAGCTGGAGATGTAGCTCACTAATGATGAAAACACAGTGGTAGATTGCGTATTCATTTCCCTGACTACATTTTGCATAAAGAGAACCATGCCTAATGCCACAGATGCTTGGATATCATGAAAAAGTGTGCGTATGCTAACACATTTAATTGGCATTTTTGCATATTCCACTCCAACGTTGATAGCTGAGGGCAGCTGATTGTTCAGTTTTGTGTCCTCATTGATTTCTGTTTTTTGGGGGACTGACTGAGAGTAGTAATTGGTGTGTTCCACGGTTCTCATCCCCAAACAATGCTTATATTGAAGTCTTCTCTCCTCTCTCAATTGCCATTTGGTTGATGCTTAGAGTGTGACTTTCATTACCCGCTACCCGGTTTGAGAAAGGAAATGTTTTTGTCCTCTAACAAAGTGTCTGTGGTCAGAGTGGCACATTACAGAATAACAGAGTGATAGACAGGAAGGCTGTATGGGTAAGAGTAGCATAACACCCACATGGACCCATAATGACCAACTGTACCCAGACACAGCATAGCCATTAATACAGCATGCTGCTTGATTTTCATTGTCATGATAAAACATGGCCACTATATTGGGCCTAAACATGGCCACTATATAGGGCCTAAACATGGCCACTGTATAGGGCCTAAACATGGCCACTTTATAGGGCCTAAACATGGCCACAATATAGGGCCTAAACATGGCCACTGTATAGGGCCTAAACATGGCCACTATATAGGGCCTAAACATGGCCACTGTATAGGGCCTAAACATGGTCACTATATAGGGCCTAAACATGGCCACTGTATAGGGCCTAAACATGGCCACTATATAGGGCCTAAACATGGCCACTATATGGGGTCTAAACATGGCCACTATATAGGGCCTAAACATGGCCACTGTATAGGGCCTAAACATGGCCACTATATTAGGCCTAAACATGGCCACTATATTGGGCCTAAACATGGCCACTATATGGGGCCTAAACATGGCCACTATATAGGGCCTAAACATGGCCACTATATAGGGCCTAAACATGGCCACTGTATAGGGCCTAAACATGGCCACTATATAGGGCCTAAACATGGCCACTGTATAGGGCCTAAACATGGCCACTGTATAGGGCCTAAACATGGCCACTGTATAGGGCCTAAACATGGCCACTATATTAGGCCTAAACATGGCCACTATATTGGGCCTAAACATGGCCACTATATAGGGCCTAAACATGGCCACTATATAGGGCCTAAACATGGCCACTGTATAGGGCCTAAACATGGCCACTATATAGGGCCTAAACATGGCCACTGTATAGGGCCTAAACATGGCCACTGTATAGGGCCTAAACATGGCCACTGTATAGGGCCTAAACATGGCCACTATATTGGGCCTAAACATGGCCACTATATAGGGCCTAAACATGGCCACTGTATAGGGCCTAAACATGGCCACTATATAGGGCCTAAACATGGCCACTATATAGGGCCTAAACATGGCCACTGTATAGGGCCTAAACATGGCAGGAGATTATTAGTAGTAATCATGGTATCTGATGCAGGACAGAATCCAACATTAGTGGCTACATTTGGACAGGATCCGAGCTGTCCCCATTCAATTTATATTTGAGTAAGAGAGGTCCAAATCTGAACACATGCATATGAATTGACACATATATTTGCTCCCACATGCATTAGTTTCAATAAGGCTGAAAACACTGCTCCTGTGACTCTGGCTGCTCACACTGTCCTAGGTAGCAAGCTCTCTGCAGGTTCCATCGGGGTGCATTTACGGTGCCTTCAGAAAATACTCAGAATCCTTGACTCTTTCCACATTTTGTTAGGTTATAGCCTTGTTCTAAAATTGATTAAATAGTTTTTTCCCCGTATCAATCTACACACTATACCCCATAATGACAAATCAAAAATGTTTGATAATTTATATACATAAACAAGTATTCAGACCCTTTACTCAGTACTTTGTTGAAGCACCTTTGGCAGTGAAGTTTTCTTGGGCATGATGCTACAAGCTTGGCACACCTGTATTTGGGGAGTTTCTCCCATTCTTATCTGCAGATCCTCTCAAGCTCTGTCAGGTTGGATGGGGAGCGTTGCTGCACAGCTATTTTCAGGTCTCTCCAAAGATGTTTGATCGGGTTCAAGTCCGGGCTCTGGCTGGGCCACTCAAGGACATTCAGAGACTTTCCCGAAGCCACTCCTGCGTTGTCTTGGCTGTGTGCTTAGGGTCGTTGTCCTGTTGGAAGGTGAACCTTCGTCCCAGTCTGAGGTCCTGAGCACTCTGGAGCAGTTTTTCATCAAGGATCTCTCTGTACTTTTGCTCTGTTCCTCTTTGCCTCGATCCTGACTAGTTTCCCAGTCCCTGCCGCTGAAAAACATCCCCGCAGCATGATGCAGCCACCACCATGCTTCACCATAGGGATGGTGTCAGGTTTCCTCCAGACGTGACGCTTGGCATTCAGGCCAAAGAGTTCAATCTTGGTTTCATCAGACCAGAGAATCTTGTTTCTCATGGTCTGAGAATCTTTAGGTGCCTTTTGGCAAACTACAAGCGGGCTGTCATGTGCCTTTTACTGAGGAGTGGCTTCCTGATTGGTGGAGTGCTGCAGAGATGGTTGTCCTTCTGGAAGATTCTCCCATCTCCACAGAGGAACTTTAGAGCTCTATCAGAGTGACCATCGGCTTCTTGGTCACCTCCCTGACAAAGGCCCTTTTCTCATAATTGCTCAGTTTGGCCGGGCGGCCAGCTCTAGGAAGAGTTTTGTTTCCAAATTTCCACCATTGAAGAATGTTGGAGGCCACTTCGTTCTTGGGGTCCTTTAATGCTGCAGCCATTTTCTGGTACCCTTCCCCAGATCTGTGCCTCGACCCAATTCTATCTCGGAGCTCTACGGGCAATTCCTTCGACCTCATGGCTTGATTTTTGCTCTTATATAGACAGGTGTGTGCCTTTCCAAGTCATGTCTAATGTATTGAATTTACCACAGGTGGACTCCAATCAAGTTGTTGAAACATCTCAAGGATGATCAATGGAAACAGGATACACCTGAGCTCAATTTTTTGTCTCATTGCGAAGGGTCTGAATACCTATGAAAATAAGGTATTTCTCAATTTTATTTTTAATACATTTTCAAAAAATTCTAAAAACCTGTTTTCGCTTTTTTGTTATGGGGTATTTTGTGTAGATTGCTGAGAAAAATGTTTTATTGAATCAATTTTAGCATAAAGGCTGTAACGTAACAAATGGTCTGAATACTTTCCAAAGGCACTGTATTTTCATTGTCTCTCTCTCTCTCTCTCTCTCTCTCTCTCGAGAGCATAGTAAAGAAACCAACATTTGACCAACTGGGGACATTTTGTTAGTCCCCAAAAGGTCAAATGCTATTTCTAGGTGGTTTAGGGTTAAGGTTAGAATTAGGGATTAATTAGGTTTAGGGGTAGGAGCTAGGGTTATGGTTAGGAGATAGGGTTAGGTTTAAGGTTATCGTTAAGGTTAGGTTTTGGGGTTAACGTTAGGGTTAGGGAAAGTACGATTTTGAATGGGAGTGAATTGTGTGTCCCCACAAGGTTAGTTGTACAGGATTGGGTGTGTTTGTGTGTGTGTGTTGACAATCTGTGAGCAGTAGGGTAGGAAGGGTAATAAATAAGCAGGCTGGGGTCCTGTCAGGTAGATGTTATTGCTGGGGTCCTGTCAGGTAGATGTTATTGCTGGGGTCCTGTCAGGTAGATGTTATTGCTGGGGTCCTGTCAGGTAGATGTTATTGCTGGGGTCCTGTCAGGTAGATGTTATTGCTGGGGTCCTGTCAGGTAGATGTTATTGCTTGGGTCCTGTCAGGTAGATGTTATTGCTGGGGTCCTGTCAGGTAGACGTTATTGCTGGGGTTCTGTCAGGTAGATGTTATTGCTGGGGTCCTGTCAGGTGGATGTTATTTCTGGGGTCCTGTCAGGTAGATGTTATTGCTGGGGTCCTGTCAGGTAGATGTTATTGCTGGGGTCCTGTCAGGTAGATGTTATTGCTGGGGTTCTGTCAGGTAGATGTTATTGCTGGGGTCCTGTCTGGTAGATGTTATTGCTGGGGTCCTGTCAGGTAGATGTTATTGCTGGGGTCCTGTCAGGTAGATGTTATTGCTGGGGTCCTGTCAGGTAGATGTTATTGCTGGGGTCCTGTCAGGTAGATGTTATTGCTGGGGTCCTGTCAGGTAGATGTTATTGCTGGGGTCCTGTCAGGTAGATGATATTGCTGGGGTCCTGTCAGGTAGATGTTATTACTGGGGTCCTGTCAGGTAGATGTTATTGCTGGGGTTCTGTCAGGTAGATGTTATTGCTGGGGTCCTGTCAGGTAGATGTTATTGCTGGGGTCCTGTCAGGTAGATGTTATTGCTGGGGTCCTGTCAGGTAGATGTTATTGCTGGGGTCCTGTCAGGTAGATGTTATTGCTGGGGTCCTGTCAGGTAGATGTTATTGCTGGGGTTCTGTCAGGTAGATGTTATTGCTGGGGTCCTGTCAGGTAGATGTTATTGCTGGGGTCCTGTCAGGTAGATGTTATTTCTGCCCTGAGTTTGTCTGTGGCATTACAAGAGCAGGCACACTTCTATGTCACACACACACGCACGCACGCACGCACACAGACACACACACACACACACACACACACACACACACACACACACACACACACACACACACACACACACACACACACACACACACACACACACACACACACACGCACACACACACACACACACACGGCATAGGTTCCTCTAGATACATTTTCTTTGATCTGCATTGGACCTAATTGAGTCACAGGCAATGTCTCTTCTCACATCAAGGAATTTGGAAATGTTAGATTATTTATCTGGGGGATTAAACCACATTTTTGTGTGTTCTGCATGAACCTATTAGGCTAACTCATCTGCATTGCTAATGCCGGGTGCAGACAGCTGTCACTGCCGAGGAAAAACATGATCATGCAATCCTTGAATGAGTGATCCCAGTTCCGATTAGTGGCAGTGAACTTTTCTGAGCCCGTGATAAGGCTGCAAAATTCCCATGTTGCCAATAGCTTGGGAAATTATCAGACTGTAGGCAATGGAGAAATTGTGCCTTCCGGCTCATGGGCTTCAATCCAGGGTCTGCCCAGATGTACATTATTTAAAGCTATGGAAATGCCAACTGCCTATCTGGGGATTGCTAAAATAAGAATTTCTCCAGCAACATGTATGAATACGCTGACAGGAGAGGAAGGAGGGAAAAAATATGTATACATTCTCGAAAAAGCAATTTGAGAGTAATTTAATGATCTAATCTGAGTAAATAAACAGAGATATATACAGAAAGAATCATTAATTTGCTGTAATATTCTTAAAGGTACTCAGCGATATGTATTGTGAAGCTACTTTAACAGGATATCGTATGTATGTACCTATTTTATTGTTTCACAGTATCATATACTCTGTACAGTGGAATTGAGAGACAATTCGCAGATTTTTTTTCTCTCTCTCACGACAATCATCTCTTGTTATTTAACTACAGTATGGTAGCCTATACTGGCCGAGTAGTATCTGCTTGTGCACTGAACTGAATAGGAGGTGCATGAAAATTGTATTATTTTATACCTCCATTTCCTGGTCAATCAGATGAATTCTTGCCTCTATGAATTTCCTTAGCAATGATATACTGTAGACTAACTTAATTGGCTAATTGAGTGACTGTCAGCGGCTGACATGGGAAGAAAACTGCTGATGCACAACCAAATTTCGAAATTGCATTTTGTGCATTCTACTAGTCTGACTCTCAACAGTACGTTGAGACCCCAACTGAGTTCTCCAAAAAAGAATGAAAATAATAATAATCATTGGGGAAATTGATCCGCAGGCCTACAAAAAAGCTTGCTGTAGACTGTAGAACCTCAACATAGCCAGTGATGCCAACATGGTGGATACTATACTGGAGTAGATTGACAGTCCCTTTTAGAGTGTGTTAGCTCTAGCTGAATTGTAACCATGGCCGTTTTGCATGGCTCAACACCACCGTGCATACTGGGCACGGCATGAGCATTTCCACACTATGGAGAGCAGTGTGTTTGTGCGTGTCTAGGGTGAGGGGTAACACCATTCCTGAGTACCTATTGAAATGAACACAAACATCAATCAAAGGCTGGCCATGTTTCCAACATTCGAGGGTCACACTGTAGTGGTCACCCACACGCTCCTCCCAGGTTGCATCTGTGGCGTTCTAATGACGGCAGGAATATTAATTCCGACTCTCTGTTTTTGATTCTCTTTTGTTTAACCACTATGCAAATGAGGCATGTGCACTCCATGGTTTCAGTCTCAGGTTGGTGTGAATGTAGTGCTGGACACTTCAGCATGACTAATGGACACAACTTCATTGGCTATGGTCATTATCAGAGATTCTGAAGTGGAGTATGAGCTCACACATTATTATAGATGGATCCCTGTCTGTTCTCATGCAGTCTAGTAATGTATCTGCATACGTATGTGAGCTGTGAGCAGCAGTATATACCATATTATCAACATTCACAATAAATATCCTGGCTTGAATTTAATTGCGTTATTTTGACATCTAGAATGACTTTCTCTTATCCTGCCAGTAAATATGATTATTATTTAATTATTTTCAATCCCATATGCCTCAAGTGAGAATGTCAATAATGCTGCATCCTACACAGCTGAAGACCTTAGGAACATACATAGCCCATTGCTGGCATTGACTCCAAACACAGTCCATCCTTAACCCAGCAGTGCAAGGCTGAATGTGGGGAGTCCCAGTGCACAAAGGCTAATCAGTAGTTGGGTTGGAGCAGAGAATCCGCTGGCCCACCCTATGTGACTTAACTTCTCCGTTTGTGCTACTACTGATCCTGTGGCCTTTGTGTACATTGTTATGAGCACTGACATAATCCTGGGATTTTCCTGGAGGCTGACCCCTGGCTGCCCCCACCCTGCTCCTCACCAGGCCTGAGGTTTGCCCCAGCCAGGAGGGCCGCGAGGGGGGGACAGATAGAGCAACAATGTCTCGGCCCCCATGAGATACTTAAATATAGGGATGGTCTGGAGCTCTCGGTGATAGAGCTAGTAACCCATTTTAATCCTATTAACGCCAACCAACAAAGAGTAAATCTGCAGCTGGACAGGCCATGCCAGGCAGACTTAGGCTGGGGGAGAGACATTGGCTGGGATGGATATGGAGATGGGGATGGAGGAAGAACAGGAGCGGTTGAATCAATTAAAGATTCCTTGAGGGTGTTAGGAAAATAGATGGAAGGAAGGGGGAAACACAACAAAACCTAGACAAAAAAATAACTAACAAATAGTTCCTTTGTCCCAACATGTACGGAAAAAGCAGACCCCCAATTATCACTGATGTCCACAAGGTTAACTTATTCAGCAAACATCCATTTCTGAGTTTGAAGGATGTGTTGTTGCCAGGTCCGGACAGTGTAGTAAATATATGGAAAACAGGAGGTACAGGAAGTAGCACCAGTGCCTTGTGGGTGCTGGTACCTAGGGGTCGCGGCACAAAACCGGGGAGAGACTCAATGCGCTTTTGTTTTGGGCCGATCATGGGGCACTGTGGCCCAAGTGTGCTGGTGGTCTGTCCCCTCTCCTCTGTTTGCAGGGCGGTCTTACACAGCTAGTGTGGCAGCTTAAAGTCCCCATTGTGACGAATGAGAGGGGAGTGGCAGGGCCCATACAGACAAACTGTTCTTTAGCCAAGCAGGGCAGGATATGACTCTTTAAGTGTGTGAATGGACAATAACATCAGTGAAGAAAGGAGCTCTGTCTAGGAACATTGATACTGCGTTTCCTCACAAGGTGTGTCCAGCCATCCCTCATTGGGAGTTTGTGTGGTTGGACATGTCTCGCCCCTCCCCCAATGTTCCTCCTTCCAAACCATGTCCCTCGTCACCAAATGCATGTCAATTTGCCTGTGGTGTATTATGACACAGTAGTGACTAACACACAGCCTATAATCTATATGATTATAATAGTCACTGCGCGACCAGGAATTCTATGTCATTATTCGTGTGCCGGGTTGTGTAATCGGGTAATCTTTGACATGGGTCATTAGAGAGAGAGGAGTCTCAGTCAGTGCTGCAGCACACAGGCTGACAAGGCCGTGAACCAACAGTCCAAAGGGAATAGCAGGGTCTGTAATGGGCCTGACATCATTATTTAGATACCCACCATATAAAACCCTGCTTTCCTTCTGTTCCCTGTGGAGCATGGTCATTCCAGTCTGGAGAAGTGTGCATAATGAGTGGAGCTGGGGAGAGGGATTGGCTGGCTGGCTAGGATTGACGGGCGGGCGGGCAGCTCATAATGAGTGGAGCTGGGGAGAGGGATTGGCTGGCTGGGTTTGACGGGCGGGCTGGCAGCTCCTGTGAACCTCCTGTGAGGTCTACCCATCCCTCTTCCCAGGGCTAGGCCTTTAAGCACCCTGAGATCCTCCTCTGAGCCAGCCAGACCCAGCCGCTGTAATACATTTATGTATGGGCCTGACCTTCTCCATAATGAATTCCCATCATAACCATTGTCCTAAACCAAATTCACAAATGTCCTCCGCTGAGGTGTGCTATAAGAGAAACAGAAACAAGGAACAAATCAGTCACTGACTAACATTGTCCTTGTGTAACCTCCTGTTTTACGAGCATGTCAGTTAGCAGCTAATTATATAAAGCTCATTTCAATGCTCTGTGATGATGAACTGGTGTGATAAAGACGCCACACAATGGAAGGTTCATTTCAACTCGTTTTACAGAGGAGCTGATAAACACTGCAAAACTGACACTGGGACTGTAAAACATGCTTTAAACTGGGCTTTGCAATGAGACTCAGTTATGTGGAATGATATTCTTCAGCAATTCAAATAACATCCCAAGAGCAAGTTTTTTGTAGTTGCTATTTTGGTCTGTTCAGGGTGGTATTTCTAACTGCACATATACAGCAATACATGCTATTGCTGGCTAGGATGGCTATCTGATATCTGTGAAATAAGGCCTTATAAATCCAAACAAACTGTGTCCAGAATAGTGTATGCTTGTGAAAGGTGTGCAGCTATGTGAGAGTATGTGACAGAGAGAGAATGCCTGCTATGTAAGAGTATATAGAGAAAATCCATAAAATACCCAGAATGATCTCAGCGCACAACGGAAGAGAGAGACTTCCCCCTACCAGTTAAGATAGCAAATTCTACCCAGGGAACTGTGTACTGCAGGTGAAATTGACTTGCTATTGGATATGAACTCCTGGCTACAGGTATATGATAAGCACATCTGTTTGCACTAACTGAGCAGATGCATTCACTGCCTTCCCTCGGCTGGAGTATTTGACTGTCTACCACCCCCCACTACCCCCTCCCCAAACACACATGTTTACATCCCAGAGGCAATATCTGTATAGACTACAATGGAAAGAAAGAGAGGGAAATAAGTATTGAACCCCCCCTACGCATAACCCCGGCTCATCCTGCTCATAATTAGGTCTCTTCTGCTGTTGTTTGCAGCACACAGACGCCACAAAACAAGTGCTTCATGGGAGGAGGTATTTATCAACATTTCCATTTACTGGATACAAAAAGGACATAAGCAGTGCATGCTCCTCAGTTCACAGACAAACTCTTTTAATTCAGGGATGGAACGGAGCATGTTTTACCATACACACAGTATTCTGTATCACGAATACAGCCCGTGAGAGAGGTGGGCGCCCATAACAGGAGATCAGCTTTCATTTCGAAAAGTACTGAGTTCCGCCACGAACGGCGTTCCGCAGGTCAGAAAGTGTACTTGACAGGAAATATGCATACTGAGTGGATACTTCTCCGGCTTTTCATTTGCATTGTGTATTGATTTTGGTCCCATTTAATATAATATTATGTGTGGGACCACGGCTGCTTTTAGCTGCTAGTTACATCGGAGGCTTAATGATAATTGCTGCTGGTTGAGGCAAACTCAGGTAGATTATTTTGCACTGGCATCAATGCGCACTCGCCCACCTCCATCTCCCTCCCTCCCTCCCCACCAGCCTGTCACACAGACACAGACGAACACACACAGGTGCAGGAGACAAAATATATAATGTACTGTAATAAAAGCGGTCTTTTCACAGCAATCAAGAAAACAGAAAAAACGGCTAGATACTGTAGTCATTTTTTTCATTTAGCATAACAATTTCTCGGTTTCTACAGTGACTCGTGTCTGTGGCCCTGCAGAGAGAAGGGTTGCAGGGAAATGTCAGCAGCTAATCCTCCCTAGATGCCCTGGGATCCCGATTAATACCAATATTATAATATGCTCAATCTCAGTGTTGTCTTTCATAAAAATAAAAGGGAAATATGTACCTCCCCCATAATAATATGATGGTTATCGCCAGGCCTGCATGTAAAACTGTTAAACCATGACTCCCAAAACACTGCAAATCACATTATTGTCATGGTCACGCTCACACAGGCCGGAATAGAGATTATTAAGCTGAACCAATAAGATGATGTTTGGTCTACAAATGAGCCCTAATTCAGGAGACGCGTTGCCAAATAAAGCGACAGAGATCTTCATTAAGGACAGAGAAGCATAGTATAGAGAGTAGGATCCCCATCGAAGCCTGGATTTCCACAACAAATCTAACAGGAGGACAACTCAGGGGTTCGTGGCTCAGACTGTAATGCCTATGTGCTTTAGGGTTTGGCATTCCTTTAAAACTTCTACATAGAAATGGGGGATGCATGGAGGTCAATAGCAGCAGTCCTTTACTGGGTTTAATTGTCATCCGTTGTTTTGAGCTAGTGTAACCAACAGACATGCACAAACATTCATGAGATTAAGAGGAAGTGCTGTGCAATATTTATTAGGCTTGACAAACACATCTGGGCTTAGTGAGGGGAGAACAGGGGTCTCTGTGGGGCTGGTTCTGTGTTACAGGGTGGCTGGGCTGCGAGGGTGATGGGGAGGCACAGGCTGTGTGTGTGTGTGTGTGTGTGTGTGTGTGTGTGTGTGTGTGTGTGTGTGTGTGTGTGTGTGTGTGTGTGTGTGTGTGTGTGTGTGTATTCATGTGTGTGTGTGTGTGTGTGTGTGTGTGTGTGTGTGTGTGTGTGTGTGTGTGTGTGTGTGTGTGTGTGTGTGTGTGTGTGTGTGTGTGTGTGTGTGTGTGTGTGTGTGTGTGTGCGCTGCACCCTTCCACCCTCCATCTCATACTGTCCAATACAACCGCCTCCCTGATATGAACCTCTTGTAACAAAAAAATACTAAATGTTTGGATTGTTTTAATCATTGATGAGGACCTTTTGTATTGTGTTGTAACCTCTATTAGGCAGGATTAAAGGGACAGAGGGACGCTGGCATTTGGTAAGTGTCACTGTGACAGCACTTGGTTCTGGAATGCCCGGCTGTCACTGGGAGCTTTATCGCTGGCGTTTTCTCCTCTGTGTGTGGACTCATAAACCTAGAAATTACAGTTGCCTCCCTGCTGAATCCCTGATAGGCGGAAATAATGATATCAGTACCCTACTAATCTTCTTGGCTCTGGCATCAGCCTATTGAGGCACCTGTCATACTCACGTTTGACAAGGTGAATTTAATCTCTCTGTCCGTAATGACAATGGGGACAATTTCATGTTAGGAATGATATTTGTGAAGGTTTCTTTCATTTCTTTTTTTTTCTTGTCTTTTCATTGGCTCATCATAGTCGAATTGAAATGTCCTGTCAAAATACCAGGATTCCTGAGTATGAGCTAAACCAGACCTTGATATGAAGCAGGAATGGATCATTTCAAATTGTTCTAATTTGAAAAGGAACAAGTTTTGACAGTGGTATATTAGGCAATAGCTTTTTGAAGTCAAATGAAGATATACTGTATTACAAAATGTATCTGTGTACAAATTTGCTAAACCACTGTTGTCCACTCCTCTGCATTATGTTCCCCCCATAACAAAAACATTTGACAACATTCACAACATTGCATTTAAACCATATAACAGTGCGCAATTACCAGGGCAACAGACATCATAACAACACAGCCCTTTCTCTGACTGCCGTTCATTTTCCTGGGAGACAAGTGGTAAGCCCAAGGTGGAGGCTCTGCATTGAGGAGAGGAATTTATATCAAATGGGACACTTCAATGATGGAGGCGTCCAAGGCCATCTTTGAGGGATACTAGAAACTAAACTCTCCCAGCACTCCATCAGCTCCACGGTCTAAAAGCCCTAGCCACTATTCTGCCATATCCAGAGCACAGAGCAGAAATACATTTGACCCGCTTGGCGCAGAAAGAAGCAGAGAGAGCATTTAACTAAATGTTTTTGAGAGTCCAATGAGAGAGGAGACTTTCCATTTACTGATGAGTACTGAAATGATGTGAGCCGTTTAACTATCCAATACCCCACTCCATCCCCCTCCGCCTCCTACAACTGCAATTTAATCTGTTCAAAAATGTCTTCTGCCATTTGTTTGGTGGAATTTGAAAGGGAATGTAGAGAGTCTGAACTCAGTGTTCCATGAATGTAGATTCTGAATGAAGATTCTGAGGACACAGACCACGTATAAAGCCCATAGAGATACAGACTCAAAGAGAATCCGCATCACAGAATCAAACCATTATCTCCCACTCTATTCACACCAGATATTTCAAACAGGTGTTCTAAAGTACGCACGTATTTTAATGGAGATTGTGATGGTGAAACTTAAGAATGCTTCTTGGCTATACTATAGCTAAGTGGAGACTTAGTGGAGGTTGAAAGTGTTACTTTCAATAATTTTATCGCAAATATTTTGTTACTTTGTGTCAGAGAGGGTGGGTCAGTCCAAGGCATAAATTATGACAGTAGGTGAAGCCATGGTGAATGTGTTTCGTGTTTAGTACATTTTTCCCGCGTAGATAGAGTAACTGTTTTGCATTTTCAATAGGATTCTGTCTTTTTCCATCCCCTAGTTGCTTCAAGCATCGATTGTTGTCATAGAAACTCTGTCATTAGACAAATGACTGCTTCCCCAAACTGTCAGATTAACTTTGACAGAACAATCAACACTATGTGATTTACGCCCTTGTGACAAAGAATCCTTTAGGCTTTGCAAAGTAGTGAACAATTCCACTGTGTCCCTAGTTGTCATCTCTATCTGGGATGGTAGTGTAGGACAGGCCATGACTTATGGGAACAGACAGAATGGGGTTTCTCTCCTACTGTTTGTTCGGTGGTTTGTAAAGCGAATGGTAGTATAATGGTAGTCTGTACCACTGAAAAGATGCCTCTGTCTTATCACATCAGGTGGAAATCAAAGCTAGGTCATAGATCAGCCAATCAACATGGTGGTCAATCACCGAAGGACAGCTTCCTGCTCTGCTCTGCTCTAGTCACTATTGTTCCAATTAGCCAAATGAGAGCAGGTTCAAAATGTGTTTTTTTTTAATATACAGTACATTTGTGTACTTTTCCTCAGGACAGAACAGAATGCTTTCAAATGAAACCAATCCATAATGAGACCAATCTTCTAATAATATGTCATGTTAATTATGTATTTGATTTCATAGGAACAGCTAAGTTGAAATATTAACCAAACAAACAATGCCTATCACAACAGACAGTGGATTGTGAACATCTGTTTAAAAAATCTCATTATGATGTAGTTTTTCATCATTTGGATAATATGTAATGCAAAACAACTGAGAAACCTCAAAAGTGAGAAAAAAACACTACAGAATTTCCATAAGTAAGGGCAGCCAAATGCTTACAAAGTATTGGCTGTCGCCTATACGAGTCTGTGTGAGTGGGGACGCCATATCCCACAGCACTGGCGGCTTTGTTTGAGTCTTCAATATTTCCATCAAACTGATTGCCTGCCTTGTTTATGCTCTAATTTGAAATCTTTTTGGCTTTCCTGAAGCAGAGCATTGTTCTTTCCAGCGCTGCGCCGTCGTGTTAATGAGACTGGTTGAGAACATCATTATATTTTAAGTATCATTCGGGTGTCACAGCGGGGTGTGTAAGAAATCTGTTATAATCGGTTTTCCAGTTTCATATTCAAAGTGACAGCAGTGGCTGTTCTCTTTAATACCATGAAATCATTAGTGCCTAGGATGTTTAGTGTGCAGGAGAAAAATCAATAGTAATGAAGGCGTATTAACTACAGGTAATTTGGTTGTTCTTCAGCTCGAGTTTCTCTTCGCTATGCTGTTTGGTTTTATTTGCATTGATGTCTCCTTCAGAAGTAGTTTGCTTCTTGAACAAAGGGGCTGGCACATGTTAAGTGCTTTTGAAATCACAAGCGTTCCAGGCATGAGGGCTGGGAATGATGAAGGGGTGTAAAATACAATGTGGAAATCGATTTCACAATCGTCCCATTTGGCCTCGCTGGAGCGCCGCACAATATCAATGCAGGCACGGTGTGGTGTGTATGTCTGTACATTTAACACACTTACAATGAAGGACTGGGTAGATTCAGCCTGGCTTTGTTAAGCCTAACAAATTCATGCATATTTCCAGTGGGCCTGAGAGGAGAATACATTAAAAAGCTCAGACTTTTTAAAATCCAGGTCACAGCATTGATGGGAACAAGATAATTTGGTTGGCTGCTCATGATGAACAGTCTTTAGTCCAATACTGAAACCAAGGCCATGTAGACACACCAAGAACACACCAAATGTCAAATATGCCATTTCCTCAACAAAGGATTCATTTAGAAGGCATCAAATGTATACATCCAATGTATGTACTATAGAACGCATATACTGTAAGCTCATACAGCTCTGAATGAGAAGAGGAAGTTGACGAATGAACGTCAGTCACGCCATTCTAGCGGTCTTACTTTATCTCATTGTAATCATCTACAACGGTCACTGTCAAATTGTTAATGATCATTCTTTCTGTTCTCCAGATATACTGTTGACAGTTTTTCACATAGCTGCATTGTTGTCACCAGTTGTGGTCATCTATACTTCCCTCTCCGGGGGGTATGTGTTTATTGAATGTAAATGGCAGCTCCATGTCTGCAGTGTCACAAAAGCGCCACATAAGAGGGAATGATGGAACAGACTGAAAGTGTGAACGCTCTGTCAGTAACATCTGTGTGGATGGATAAACAGAAAACACAATGCAATTATAAGGCTTTTTCCCCATTTGTGATTAATGGCAGTGATATCCGTCAAGCCGTTTCACCATATTTAACACAACTATAGCAGTATGCAGCTGTTGCATTCTCTCCTCTAAACACAGAGAGAGAGAGAGAGAGAGAGAGAGAGAGAGAGAGAGAGAGAGAGAGAGAGAGAGAGAGAGAGAGAGAGAGAGAGAGCGAGAGAGGAGCTAGCAGCCATCAAAATCTAGAATATTCCACTACTACCGCTTTCATTCTTCTTTCAGCATCAGCGGAGTTGATACCGCAACATAAATCCAGAGCAGTCACCGTAACAAGGCTGTTTAAAATAACGACAGACAAGTTTGTAAAGCTTTAATCACAGCTCCGTATTTAACTGGTTTTATTCTTTCAAAGAATGGCAGGGCCTTTCATGGGAGTGGGTTTGGATCAAGACAACTCTGGAACTAAAGATGATCCTGGGGAATCAATTAAAGGAGACCCTTCTTAATATGGCTGTGATGCAGTGCCATAACGGAGTTATCTTGGCTTCTGCCATAGGTTGAGAGATCTCTTTTGTGAAGGCACACAAAGCGCTGGCGCCTTTTACCATATCCCCGGGCACCTATTATGCAAGGGCAGGGGAAATTATGCCACAACAAATTGCTAATGATGACCCAGTGATATCTTGTTAAGTGACATTGTTTTCCCTCAGATCCTTTTGTGTCTGGGCCGTGTTCCTCGTTTAACGAGACACAAGAAAGAGCAGAGCAGCTCAATGATTTTCTTCGTCCTCCCTTTCCCCCTCCTTTTTCTCCTTTTCCTCCCTCTACCCTTTTGTTTCGCCGTTAACTCTTCCTCTGTTTCCATCCCCTCGCATCCCGAGCCACTCGGAAGGTCTGATATGACGCATGAGAACATGCTAGAGTGGGCCTGCTCAGCAGGGAAGGGTCTTTTGATGCAGACCCCCTGGGGGACGGGCACTGAACCAGCAGTACATATCACAGATGTGACAGCTTTCATGTGACAGTTAACTTTTCCTAATTAAAGTCCCAAGTCTAATTACATGCCGACCTATCTGATATTTGTGAGCAGAAAGCGGTGGTCAGGCTGACGCCAGGGTAGAGCAGATCAAAGATACCACGTGTACTGATTGGGAGGGTGGGTGTTTTTGGAGAACGGGAGGGAAGGGATGGGTGGTTCGCAGCCCCTGGCTGGGTTTTGGGCTCACCTGGGTGTGGGGGTCTGTGAATGCCAAATAGCCAGGCCCATCTCATTTGTGTCAATGCTCCTCCTGAATGTGGAAGTGTAATTATGAAATGGGGGAATATTTTTTTTTATAATAATAAAAAATAAAATAAAAATATATATATATATATATATTTAAAAAAAAAATATATATATATATATATAAAAACATAATTAGCGAGGCAACTCCAAGAACGAGAACTGGAAATTATTCACAGTGTAATAAATTAGCCTGTGCATATATTACATTAAATGAACACCCTTGGGGTTTTGTATTAGCAGTTTTGGCCGTGCACCCTCATGTATCTAAATAAACTATTCACTCCTTGGTTATTCTGTGTCCACAAAGAGACATTTCTCCCTAACTGCAATTCTTTACAAATTGGCCACACATGTCATTTGGGTGTTGGCTCTTTGTCTCCGTAATACGCAGCAGACCATCATATCTTCGTACAGCCAAACCTGTGAGTGTCGCTAGTCTTCATGCATTTATAACCATTGCATATTTTGTGTTCCACTTTACATTCATTAGAGCTGCAGTTTTCCTCTCTGTCGCTCTTTTCGGTACCCTGATAAACAAACGTGAAATTAGAACTAGTTGAGTAGAGCTGGGGAGAATTTGCATCAACATAATACAGTGTGCAATAACACACCAACATCTGATTGCAGCTACAAAAGCTGGAAAATTCCAAATTAAAAGGCATGATGTAAATTGTATTTTGTCATTAAGCCTCACCAGCTATTTTGAGGAAGAGGGAGTTGGCGTGTGAGTGTGTATGCATGCGTGTGTGTGTGTGTGTGTGTGTGTGTGTGTGTGTGTGTGTTTGGAAGGGTACCCACGCACAGCAGCACTGCTGGTTTTGATGAGTCTTATCCAGTGTGATTATTCGTACTTGTCCTTCTGCTTGAATTAAAGCAAGAGTATTGGAGCCTGTTAAAGCCAAATACTTGAATGGCTAGTGAACTCTGACCTTCTTTCGCATCCATTTAGCTTGCAAATGAAAGCCAAGTACAGTGTGTGGAAGCCATAATGGGCCTTTCTTCTTGCAGAGTGTGGTCATTACATAGTAATTTCTTCTGGAGGCTCTTCAGGAATTGAAACACTTGGCTGGAGCGGCCCTGCCTCGTGCTGCTACACGCAGGACCACAATGCCAACACACAAGGTGTTTGTGCTGGGCATACTCAAGCCGGATGACCACAAATGTGCTAAATGGAAGGGGTTGGTTACAGCTTGTTGCTGCATCTCGGTCAGGGTTTTAGAAATTGTTATTGTGGAATTTGGCCGTACACCATTGTTCACTAGTGTTTAGGTTTACCATACATTTGTTTTATTTATTGTTAATGTTGTGTTTAGAAGTTGGGGTACATAGTGTATCATTACTGCACTATGTAATGATTCATCAGTCCTTTTTTTTGCAAATGAGTAGCCATATCTTTTGTTGTGTACATTTAATTCAAGAAATACAAGTGCTTATTTTTGGAGGGCTATTGATTGAGTGAAATAATGACATATGTCTTCTGTAAGCCTGTGAGCTTGATAGAGTGCCATAGCGTGTGCAATATGGAAACCACTACAGTATACAGCATCCTTCCTTCATATTGTCAGCAACTCATTACTCTGGTTTAAACTTCAAATTGCATTGTCTTTTTGAAGAGTATCTTCAATAACATCCACACATCCTGAACCCCAAAATAACCCAAATTGATTAGGATGTAGCACACTTGCAGGGCAGGCACAGTCCACTTGAACAATTGTAAAGAGTGAATTCTTCATTCTACTTATGAAGGAGGAAATACAGACATATTTAGTTGTCTGTAAATGTAAAGTATACTGCATTTGTGAAGACAATCCTTCCTGTCCCCATAACAAGTGGAGAGCTTGGGACTAAAAGGTTTTCGCTGCATTTCTGGCAAAACATTTGTTATTAACACAGCCTTCTTGTGTTCAATGTTGTCTACCTAGATAGTGATCTCAATATCCCAATTCATATTGGTCAGCTCAAAAGAATAGAAGATAAAAATCACTGCCACCATTCAAACAAATGAGTGTTCGGAATGTTAAAGCCAATTATCTCAGAATCATCTTTTTGCTGATAGAACCTTTATAGTCCCAAGCTCTCAAAGTGTATGCTGCGTACAAGGAACATTGATGTTCTGCACTAGCTCGCTGCCCATTTTGGTTGATTGCTATAGCTGACAGTGAATTGATTAACATGCAAAAACCACAATATATTTGTGGTTTACAGGAGGTAATTACAGTGTATTAATACATTAAGGCATTTCCAGTAGGATATCTCGACTACACCTACAGCAATACAGCTAATCATTATATATACTGTATGTTGACCATAATGTGTTCACGATGAAAGTTGTCAATGGTAAGTTCCACTGGCCTTAGCCATACCATTACCATTATCAGCCAAGCACAGTGTTGATGCATCAGATTACCCAGAGCACATCAGCAGCACCCAGGAGGCAGTGATTTAATTATGCAATTAGCCTGGTGCATGATTTAAATGGCTTAATTAATAGAGACAGATTGGGAATTTGGCCAGTATAACATGTTCAGCTTGCCTACTAGTTTAGTGGGATCTTTCATAGCTAATTGCTCTCTTTGTTTAGTGTGTACGGGTATGATAGTGAAAATACTTTATTGATAATACTATACATCGCTTGTATTATTGCTTAGTTCATAAAGACGTGTTTTACTGTATTTGTAGGACATCTCATGTTTCTGTCCGTCTAACTTATTGAGAAATGATAGAGCATCTTCTATCAGCACAGCCAGTCACAGTTCTGTAGCCCTATCCTTCCCACCAGGCTCAGCGGTTTGACTGAAGGGGTAGGATTTCACAGCTCATGGCTGCTTTGCAGTGATTATGTTGGTGTGTTTCCAGTTTCCCTCCAGTACTTTGAGATGAATCTTGAGACAGATTTCTCTCGGGTTGGGCTTTTTGCTGCATTTGTTGGATTAGTTCAGCCTTGAGCGTGGCCGTACATTTCTGTATGCTTGATAGATGAATAGTCTGAAAGGACCAGAGGAGAGAATTATTTACCACTTGCTTGTTTGCTCTCGAAACACGTTGCTTAGAGATACTGAGATGAAGGTACTGAGGTAGTTCTGTAACATTGGTTATTGTAAAATGGCAATGCCACAATCATTGGAGCATGTCGTCTCATGAGTCGAGCTGTGCTCCTAGTGAGTGCATATTGTTTGCAGCACTTGACACTGTAGCATAGGCTGAGGGATGCTGCTCTCCTGCCCTCATCACGCTGACATTGTCTTGGTCTCACATGTAGTCAAGCAACAGAGATGTCCCTCAAAATAATTGCTCCTTCACAACCCATGTTATTCCATACAATGTTTAGATATCTTACTGTAGCTTTGTTGCCTTCCCATTGTTCTTAACATTATTAACCCACATAGCCTATTCCACAGTGTGACTACCACTGAAGAATGTTTGCAGTATTTGAAGATAGATAACTAATACATTAATTAATTATCTGTGAATCAGTAAATTACAACACATAATCAAATATTTCCACACAGGGGCATTGCATCAAGCTGAAATAGTGCAGAAAACCCTATGAATGTCACAGGCGTTGATGAAAGGTGAGCAAAACGCAGCGAGTATAGTGCTCATCTTTTATTATTAATAAAGTGAACACTTAAACGAAAACAACAAACCGACAATCAACAGTTCTGCAAGGTACACAGACTATACAGAAAACAACCACCCACAAAAACACAGGAAAAACAGGCTGCCTAAGTATGGCTTCCAATCAGAGACAACGAAAGACACCTGCCTCTGATTAGAAGCCATACTTGGCCACACATAGAAAAAGAAAACTAGAACATATCCCCTGGAAACAAACAAACCCCAAAACACACAGAAACAACACCCCCTGCCACGCCCTGATCATACTACAATGACAAATGACCCTTTTACTGGTCAGGACGTGACAATGAACCCTACTCCTGTTCCCCATGAAGTTGACAGTGTCAGAGAGAGCTGTCTGTCAGCCTGCCATGCTGTGATTGAGACATCAACCTAATCCATGTTTACACTGTCCCGTGTGTCGTGTGTCACGCCTCGCCCGGCTCACCGCTAAACACACAGAATTAGACCGTGTTTGACACCACCTGCACTTGAACCCATCACTACCATGTAGTACAGACAGAATAGGAACCTAGCAGTTATTGCACTGGTGAGGGACCAGACATCAAAATGAACGTGAACATTTTAAGAGAAGGAAAAAGGATGGATGGATATTGTAAGTGCCACTCCTTCAATTTTTTCTGTCTCCCTTCCATCCTCTTCTCCTTTCTCCTCATCTCTCTCCTCCTCTCCCTCTTTCTATCTCCCTCTGCCTCCCTCTCTTTGTTGCTTTCTCTGAGAAGCTGCTAGTGTTTACCTCTCCTTATCCCGGTTGCTAATCCCCCGCCAGTGTAAGTCTCCACTAAATAGGTGCTGGTGGAAAAAAAGGGAGAGGGACAGGCAGAGCCATTACATGAGAGTTTATCAGAGTCGCTCAATCTGTTATCACTCCTGTCCCTCTGTCCCTCCCGCCAGCCTACCTCCCCTCCTGTCACAGAGCTACTGATTACAGCCAGGGCCAGTCCACACAGACGCAGCCACACACAAACACCACACAGGCAGGGTGTGTGTGTGGCTTTGTCAGTGTGTCTGTTTTTGAGCAGTGTGTGTGTGTGTGTGTGTGTGTGTGTGTGTGTGTGTGTGTGTGTGTGTGTGTGTGTGTGTGTGTGTGTGTGTGTGTGTGTGTGTGTGTGTGTGTGTGTGTGTGTGTGTGTGTCTGTGTGTGTGTGTGTGTGTGTGTGTGTGTGTGTGTGTGTGTGTGTGTGTGTGTGTGTGTGTGTGTGTGTGTACTGTAGGGTCTGCTTGTCTGTCTGTGCCTTCTGTTTTGTGTTTCTGTATAACTGAAATTACTATTATGTACAGAATATATGAATCTGTTCTACCACAGTGAAATGACAAAGAAGCACTGAGCATCTCTGAGAGTGTTTTCAGCAGTGAAGCCGGTGTTCAAAAAGCTGCCAGTGCTGTGTTGGTTGGAAAAGGGGTCATAGGGACACGAAACGGGAGGGCTTGAGTTTACCTAAAGGATCAGTGTCAGAGGATCCGCAAAATTAGATCCTCTCAGTATTAAGACATCAACGGCTGCAATGTGTCTTGTTGGATGGGCAGACTGGTGTTCTCAGCTAGACTGCAGACTGGTGTTCTCAGCTAGACTGCAGACTGGTGTTCTCAGCTAGACTGCAGACTGGTGTTCTCAGCTAGACTGCAGACTGGTGTTCTCAGCTAGACTGCAGACTGGTGTTCTCAGCTAGACTGCAGACTGGTGTTGTCAGCTAGACTGCAGACTGGTGTTCTCAGCTAGACTGCAGACTGGTGTTCTCAGCTAGACTGCAGACTGGTGTTCTCAGCTAGACTGCAGACTGGTGTTGTCAGCTAGACTGCAGACTGGTGTTCTCAGCTAGACTGCAGACTGGTGTTCTCAGCTAGACTGCAGACTGGTGTTCTCAGCTAGACTGCAGACTGCTAAAATGAAGCTCAAAATTGAACTGCTAGAATGAGCTTCTTCCTAGAGTTTAGTCTAGTTTAAACAATGGATGGGTCTAATCCTGAATGCTGATTGGTTAAAACCGCATTCCAGCCAGTGTCTATTCCACAAGTTACCACCGGCTGAATCTATGACGTTAAAATGCTTATTTACTCTGTTCCATCTGACTGCGCAATCCACTGTCTCATCAGCCCAGCCAAGCAATTTATAAACTTGATCTCCACTATAAAAAGCATATAGACATTATCTCAGATTTCTTTTAGACTAACATTTAGTTTTCAACACCAGATATTTGTATAAACCTTATTGTCTGTTTCTCCGACATTTACAACGTTGTTTCAATATTCATATTCGATCTCCAGCTGTCCCATAGTAATGAACGGGTCGAGAGTCGGGACGAGACAGACAGGCAGGCAGCATTTCCCAGCCAGTCGAAATCATGAATCAGCTGGCATAATTTTTATGGATATATACAAAGGAATGTCATTTGAAAAAACGTAACATTTAATGAAGTGCAGCTAGTTTGCAGTCTTTCCAGCTTCCGTTTGAAGTGATTGTGTTACTGTAGCTGTGTTGTTGGCTAACTCATCTGAACAACAGTGTCCTGAATGGTGAGCACATTTTCTATGCCAGGTGAAATCGCGCCTCATTAGCTCATTGTTATGGATGTATCAAAATAAATGTCTCTGGAAAACAGCTTAAACAAATGCAAATGCAGCTACTGTTGTTATTCTGGCTGCACTGTTTGACGTGTCTGTAAGTTAGCTGTAGTTGGCTGGCTAGCTAGCAAGCAAGGGATAAGAACGTTGCCAGCCAGTATGGCAATGGAACATTTATAAAGAACGACTGGACCGCGTCCATAGATACAGAACAAAAAGACTGAACGACTGGGTCGCGTCTCTGGCAACCAAACCGATAGAACGAACGACCAGTCGGCTTGGGTAGTAACCCTAGATTTGTGTCAGGAATATATTGTGGAACGATGAAATAATATGAATAAATTCATCAAAATAACGTTTTTTATAAAAAATATGTCTCGTGCCGAACAACACCCATGCCAATATATCCTCCAAACACCGGCTTCTTAGGCATTATCACTTAAGGAGAACAAACCACTGAAGAGAGATGGACCATCCCCTGATATCTTGTCATGCTACCAGATGCAGTTATGTTTTTGTCAAATGATCTATAGAACACATCTGATACATCATAATCTATGTCAATTTCAATTTCTGATAGTATGGCCAGTTTCTACTGATGGTCATGATGCTGTATGATTCCCTACCAAAACCATGGAGAGGGTTGCACCAAAACAATAGAGTAGGCAACTTACTCACACACGAAGCCAAGAGCTCTTAAAAAAAGGCTATTGTTGTTATTTGATATACACTGCTCCGGTAAGGATGGTCAGAGATACAGATCTCCTCTTACCTACTACACTAAGCTGAGGGGGAGTTGGTGGTAGGACCCGTCAGTCAAACAGTATGAAAGGTTCAGTGGATGTTCACTGGAGCTCCTTGACTACTGTAGCTTCAGGCACCATGGCCAGCCGTAGCCTAAACCAATGACAGACTGGTTATAGTACTGTGTGTATAAGTAGGGTTGTGGCCCGTGTGCCTGAGACAATGTCATGATCTCCCCTCGGGCCACAGCTGTATGGGCTGCTGTACCCTGCACCCAACCTCTTCCCTCCCCAAAGTACCAGGTGGGTCACTGACTGTAGGGCGCCGCTCTCACAGTTATCATCACACCTTAAAGACTTGCACTGGAACTTTGGCCAAGTATTTTTTGAAACCTCCTGCTTTGGGCTGAACGTGTCAATGTGTAGTTCATACAGTACATGCATAATCTATGAGCACAATTACTCAATTAGCCAATGCATTTAGATTGATTTTATCGAGCTGTACAATAATTGTGATTTGCTGCAAAACTGTTATAGTACTCTGTACATGATGTGCTTTTCCATCAAGCTTGGTGTCTACAGTACAGTGTCAGTGGGTCCTGTGGGAGCAACAGAAGAATGGCTGCAGCATGACATTTCTGCTGCACCGTCCATGTGCCGCCATTTAGAACTAATGACTGTTAACACAGGACTCCATGTTTACATGGCAGGGGGCTTCTACCTCACAGCCTGTGATAAATTATGAAAGGCGGGCCTCTGTAGCCAGGCTGCATTTCATTCAACTTTAACTTGCCTTATCTCTGGCGACAGAAGACAGCATAATAAAGGCTGACAGGTATCTAAAGATGTATGTTTGGACTAGGGAAAGAGAACAGCGTGGGAGCTGTGGACAGCTTTGTCACCAAAGAAGGGACATATGTTGTCGGCTATAAAAACGCAACGCAGCTGTTGCTGTTTTACTAAAGGAGGTTGAGGTTGTGGAGACACTTTCACTGCTTTGCACATCCAGTATGGAGTATTGTGGAATCGTTGTTTCTCTTACAATGGTCACTGTCGCAAATGGGACAAAATCATTTACATGTGTATTTGTCATATGTTTATACATTAGTTAACTTAATAAACAACTCAGGATTCATAAACAAATATTTTGGCATCATTGTTGCATCTCATTTGTTTTGTGCAGATCTCAGTCCTTTGATTATTCTTCAAAACCAGAAACATTAGAATTAAATGTTTGCCTTGCTTAAATAAGTCCTTCAGAAAATACAATGTATTTTTATTTTCAGTAATTACGTGTCTTCACTAGCATAAGTAATGTAAAAATATGAATATTGGTATATTTCAATTATTTCAAGAATTACAAATACTTCAAATATGTACATACTGCCCCCAACAAGCTTTACACAAATGACAACAGCCTTCAGCATAGCCCCTGTGTCTCTATACTATATTTTCACCCACAGTGAGGCCTCTCTGAAATCCACTTTACACAAAGAGAGAAAATAGAATTGAAACCTGGATCTCAGATGCTTGTCGCATGGGGTTTATATCTCAAAAGAACAACTTGTCAAGGCCGACATTAAAGCATGTTAAAATCTTCTGCAAGAAGCAGTCGATTGATTCCATAGAACCTTGTCCATCAAGGCCACCAGGTTTAAACCAAAGACATTTGGAATGTGAAGAAGAAAGAGGTAGTTACGGCAACAAGAAGCTGCTGAAGCAGCCCTATTGTAAGGGTCTAAAAGGACCTATCTACAGCTCGCTAGGCACTCCCGCAGCGCAGGAGAAAGACTACCATGTAAATTAAAGCAAAGGGTTGAGCTCACAACTTTGCAGGCATGAATAAAAATGGTCACAATGACATCACAGATGCGTACACAAATAAAGTGCTCCATTCAAAGAGATACTCAGTGGGCAATTTATTTTCTATTCAGCTCAGTGAAAATATATTTCAAATCTTTCATCCAGCCTATGTCACGTCCTGACCAGTAAAAGGGGATATTTGTCATTGTAGTTTGGTCAGGGCGTGGCAGGGGGTGTTTGTTTTGTGTGTTTCGGTTCTATGTTTAGGTTCTATGTTTTCTATTTCTATGTTTAAATCTAGTTTTCTATTTCTATGTTGGGTTTTTGGTAGGACCTCCAATTAGAGCCAACTGGTTGTCGTAGCCTCTAATTGGAGGCCATATTTAGTTGATGTTGTTTCACTTGTGTTTTGTGGGTGGTTATTTTCTGTATAGCCTGGGAGCCTTATGGAACTGTTTTTTGTTGTTTGTTTATTTTGTTTAAGTGTTTTCTTTAAATAAATTAAGAAGATGAGCACTTTACCTGCTGCGCCTTGGTCCTATCCTTACGATGCCGATGACAGCCTAATTTATATTTCTGAACTAAATTCACGTATTCATCTTCATGAAACAAGCTGTGTGACTGTTTCAGTCATTTTATTGTAATAGCAGTCAAGCTCAATTCATTTTAGTTAGTAAATACTACTAAATATTTAGTTTCATTTGAACAATTTTGTTAGTCGGCATAAATAAACACATTATAGATTTTGTGATTTTTTTTTTTTTAACTTCCTTCGAGAGCCTGTTTCTGTAGCTATATCAATACATATTGATGGACATCAGACAGTGTGATCAGATAAGGTCAGCTATGGCCATCCCTGGGGTAGGTAGGGCCAGCTGGCCTGAGGAGAGTAGTCTGCTCTGTTTTGAGATAGGCTTACTCCTGGAGGGGCCGCAGCAGAGTGTTGCTCCAGCCTAGCAGCAGCCAGAGTCCTGTTTTGAGTGAGCCCCTTCACATAGTCATTGTGTGAGAGGAGAGTAGCTGAGAGGGCCCTCTGACAAACTGGACAAGGCTCTCCATATGAGCACCTCGCTGCCTTCAGCCCATGGCTACCCAAAACCCAGCCTCAGCCCAGTCCTACACACACACATCCAGGACACACTCCTCTGGCTCGCGTGTGGCACCACTCGAGAGGGAATGTTGTTTTATCCACTGTTTGGTGTGATTTTGGAGTTTGAACAGGGCTCTAAGCTCAAACACAAACAGTGTGTCAGTCTGCCTAGTCTGCCCACAGCCTGTTTGTCTTCTAGCTGCTGCCCCCGCTCCACTCCCATTCCACAGACACAAACTTTACATTTGGTTCTGTTAAAAAATAAATGGGATAAAGAAAAAACACACACACATTCAGCCTGAATAACTTTGAAAATGTGTTGCAGCTCTTTATCTGAGGTGGGACATTTAGTTGTCGTTGCGTGGGTTTTGTAGAATCAATAATGAACCACCTTGAGAATGTCTGTAAACAGAAGGCCCATTGAAAGAGGGATGCCTTCGTTTCTCTACTTCATCTCCCCATATTTGTGCTCTTTAATTTACAACCAGATTAGGAATTTTTCTTCTATCTTGTCTCAGAGCCTCAGAGTGCTCGCAGGAAGTGATTGCAGGCTTTCAGTAGATAACAGCCGGTGTTTTATTGTAAATAATACCAACAGAATACCTTTGCACGCCTCTCAATAGACAACAGCATGTCCTAAGCCTTCACAGATAGCTCACACCATGAGGCTACTGTCCGGAAGGATGACATGTCTGGAGTCTCAGAATGGAGAGAACAAGGAGGTGGAGGAGGAGGAAGAGAGGGAGGGATGAAGAGGAGGGTTGAAGAGGAGACTGGAACACAGTGTAAGGTATGACGTTTTGTCCGGGAAGGTTTGCCATAATGCAGTTTTGACGGTTTTGAAATTGGCCTCGGCGAGCCCCCAAAGAGGGCCAGTGGCTCTGTGAGCACCGTAAATCCATACTCCCCAGACACCTGCTCAGCCCTCTAGCCTCTAGCCCTCCATACTCCCCAGACACCTGCTCAGCCCTGTAGCCTCTAGCCTCTAGCCCTCCATACTCCCCAGACACCTGCTCAGCCCTCTAGCCTCTAGCCCTCCATAGTCCCCAGACACCTGCTCAGCCCTCTAGCCTCTAGCCCTCCATACTCCCCAGACACCTGCTCAGCCCTCTAGCCTCTAGCCTCTAGGCTCTAGCCCTCCATACTCCCCAGACCCCTGCTCAGCCCTCTAGCCTCTAGCCTCTAGCCCTCCATACTACCCAGACACCTGCTCAGCCCTCTAGCCTCTAGCCTCTAGCCCTCCATACTCCCCAGACACCTGCTCAGCCCTCTAGCCCTCCATACTCCCCAGACACCTGCTCAGCCCTCTAGCCTCTAGCCTCTAGCCTCTAGCCCTCCATACTCCCCAGACACCTGCTCAGCCCTCTAGCCTCTAGCCTCTAGCCCTCCATACTCCCCAGACACCTGCTCAGCCCTCTAGCCTCTAGCCCTCCATACTCCCCAGACACCTGCTCAGCCCTGTAGCCTCTAGCCCTCCATACTCCCCAGACACCTGCTCAGCCCTCTAGCCTCTAGCCTCTAGCCTCTAGCCTCTAGCCCTCCATACTCCCCAGACACCTGCTCAGCCCTCTAGCCTCTAGCCTCTAGCCTCTAGCCCTCCATACTCCCCAGACACCTGCTCAGCCCTCTAGCATCGTCAGATATTGACCTTCAATTCAGTCTGCATTCAGAGTTGATGAAAAGAGATAAGCACTCTAATCTGTCCGTCGTCTCGGGCTCCTCGTTATTGACTAACTGACACAGACTTATTTTAGCTGGGGCTGTGCTGCAGCACCACAGGATGGGATACATAAACCTAATAGATGTTTGTTTGAAAGAGGCTAATATGAAAATTGCCACTAAAGACGTATGAATCAATTTTCAAAAGCAAGCATAATTGGATATTCCGGTACACTTATTAAATGTGAATTGGCCCAGGTCTTCTTGGCTGACAGGGAGGAACAGTTGCCCCCCTCTCTCTCCTATGTTTCATTGTGTGACATGTTATTATGCCTCGTCTCCCTCTGTCAGTCGCGGCGATTTAACAGATTGCCCTCCGAGGAGAGACTGGTTCAAAACTCAATGGAGGAGTGTGTGTGTGTTATAACACATGGGATTGTGGTAGGTCCTCTGACTTCCCCTCCCACCTTGGCCCTGTGCACTGTTTTCATATGGCACTCGTAGTTTGGAGGTACTTGACGATAAGTAGGGGAGTAGGAGGAAGCATCTATTGAGAGGCATCAGCTTCAATAGGTAGTAGTGAAGCCCACACTGTCTATGTCCCACACCGGCAATGAGGGCAACCAAAACAGACGCCACGACCACAAACATACACTAACACACACACACACACACACACACACACACACACACACACACACACACACACACACACACACACACACACACACACACATACCCACTCTACATATGCACACACGCATGCATGTACACTCATGCACGCAAACATAAACACACACACACATAGCCACAGACCCCATATCATAGAGCCATTCAGTCATTTTCATATTCATATTTACATGTATATGACAGCCCCACATCCCAAAAATATAGATATATTTAAATTCAGACAGAATCCGTAAATACCCACCCCCAGAGAGAGCTGGGTATTTTTATTTGAGTGACATTGTCTAAATTGAAGTTTGACACTATTCACCACTCTAACCTTTATGCAAATGCAACAACATCTAAATGTGATGGACAGAATTCAATTAACTGAGATGACAGAAAAAAATCTAGTGAACTGAATACATCAGGCTGTTGAAAGGTAACATAATCATCCTGGTGGGGAAGAGGTCTGGTCGGGGAGGGAAGGAGGAAGGGAGGGAGGGTGGAGGGGGTGGTTCATTGGGGCTGGAGAAAGAGCGAGAATGAGGGAAAGAGAGAGAGACGAGTGGGGGCGAGAGAGAGAGAGAGAGAGAGAGAGACTGAGAGAGAGAGAGAAAGAGAGAGAGATAGAGAGAGAGAGAGAGAGAGAGAGAGAGAGAGAGAGAGAGAGAGAGAGAGAGAGAGAGAGAGAGAGAGAGAAGGGCACAGAGGAAGCAGGTTTAGTGCCCATTTCTAGCCTGTCTTATCTATTGGCACAAGCTCTATTTCTCCAAAGCGGAGTCTCCAGTCCAGTAAACTCTTGATCTCAAATGAGATGCCTGAAACACTGTTGCTAAGCAATTAGGGGCCTTTATTGAGCAGCTGATTCCCATCGTTCAGTGTCCATCATTACAATTTCTCCCTCACCTAATAGACTTCCATACTGATGAACAGCAGCAGCTAACGACACACAAGGAAATAGGCTCAGACCAGACTGCAAATTACAGTCTCAAACTGGCCCTCTATTTCTCCTAACGTCACAGTGTTTGACCAAAACAACTGTTGCTGCAGTCTATAAGGCTGTTTTGTCACTATCTCTGGTCCGTAATGTATGTGGGTGTGTCTTAGATGGGAGTATATTTGAAGATGTGTTCGTTTTAAAGCTAACTCTATATTAACATTGTGATCATTTACATAGACATACTTGCATATCATCTCAGTTCTAATAGCACTGATTAAACTACATCATTAAAATGTAAATGTCACTATGAGAAGTAAGCGACATTCTTCAAGACCTGAGAAGTGATTAATCACATTCATTCTGATGAAGTTATTATATTTCCAAAAATGAAGTAATATTACTCTAAATATAATACTATTCATCCAAAAATTACAGTTCATTCTATATCATAATCCTAATAGTAGCTGACTGCGTTAAGTGTTGCAAGAAAACAATGGGTATGATGCCTCAGTCTCAGACAGAAATGCTGCCTGCCTCTGAGAACGTCTGTGACTCAATATACTAGTGGCCAGGTGGGGGCCCCCTTACCCAAGTTTTGAAACTGGTCCACAGCATGAAGTTATTGGTCCTTGGTCACAGTGGCATCTGACAATAGGAAGTACAGTACATCAGGTAGTGCAATGTTTTTGTCTTGGATTATCATTGTTTTATCACAAACATTACTGAGCTACATTTACTGCACGGTCGGAACTAGAAGCACAAGCACTTCGCTACACTCGCATTAACATCTGCTAACCATGTGTACGTGACCAATAAATTTGATTGGATTTTTGATCAATAGACAATCAAATGCCATCACTGTTGTTAAACATGTTTGATGCTGCTCTCTTGTTTGTTAAAGGTTGTAGTTACACATAGAAAGAGTGAATGTTAGTTAATCCAGAGACTTACCGTAGAGTGTTTCTGTGTTCCCTCAGTGTAGACGGTGATGGCTGGTGATGTTACAGAGACTTACCGTAGAGTGTCTCTGTGTTCCCTCAGTGTAGACGGTGATGGCTGGTGATGTTATAGAGACTTACCGTAGAGTGTCTGTGTGTTCCCTCAGTGTAGACGGTGATGGCTGGTGATGTTATAGAGACTTACCGTAGAGTGTCTCTGTGTTCCCTCAGTGTAGACGGTGATGGCTGGTGATGTTACAGAGACTTACCGTAGAGTGTCTGTGTGTTCCCTCAGTGTAGACGGTGATGGCTGGTGATGTTACAGAGACTTACCGTAGAGTGTCTCTGTGTTCCCTCAGTGTAGACGGTGATGGCTGGTGATGTTACAGAGACTTACCGTAGAGTGTCTCTGTGTTCCCTCAGTGTAGACGGTGATGGCTGGTGATGTTACAGAGACTTACCGTAGAGTGTCTGTGTGTTCCCTCAGTGTAGACGGTGATGGCTGGTGATGTTACAGAGACTTACCGTAGAGTGTCTCTGTGTTCCCTCAGTGTAGACGGTGATGGCTGGTGATGTTACAGAGACTTACCGTAGAGTGTCTCTGTGTTCCCTCAGTGTAGACGGTGATGGCTGGTGATGTTACAGGCAGTCTGTAGTGTGCCAACGTATAATAAAGACACTAGGTGTCTCTGCCGGGATGTCTTGCTCTGAGATGATGCTCATCCTACAGAATTTCTATTATTTTCTGACAAATAGAGATGGGCAAAAGTTACAAAATACAATTACAAAATACAATTATAAAATACCATAAAGATCAATTTATCAAAATACACTAATGTATTTAATTAAATACATGTATGTTGTATTTTAAAATACAGATATCCATTTGCAAGTAGTCGGCCCAAACAGCAACAACATTCTCAGTAACGGTTACAGAAACGTTTTACTTGCTATGACTGTGATATGTTGTTGTTTAAGTCACTCTGCATAAGAATGTCTGCGAAAGGACCAAAATGTAAATCAAATTTAATCAAATTTATTTTTATATAGCCCTTCGTACATCAGCTGATATTCTCAAAGTGCTGTACAGAAACCCAGCCTAAAACCCCAAACAGCAAGCAAAGCATGTGAAAGAAGCACGGTGGCTAGGAAAAACTCCCTAGGAAAAACTCCCTAGAAAGGCCAAAAACCTAGGAAGAAACCTAGAGAGGAACCAGGCTATGAGGGGTGGCCAGTCCTCTTCTGGCTGTGCAGGGTGGATATTATAACAGAACATGGTCAAAATGTTAAAATGTTAAAATGTTCATAAATGACCAGCATGGTCAAATAATAATAATCATAGTAGTTGTTGAGGGTGCAACAAGCACGTCCGGTGAACAGGTCAGGGTTCCATAGCCGCAGGCAGAACAGTTGAAACTGGAGCAGCAGCACGGCCAGGTGGACTGGGGACAGCAAGGAGTCATCATACCAGGTAGTCCTGAGGCATGGTCCTAGGGCTCAGGTCCTCCGAGAGAAAGACAGAAAGAGAGAAAGAGAGAATTAGAGAGCATATTTAAATACACACAGGACACCGGATAAGACAAGAGAAATACTCCAGATGTAACAGACTGACCCTAGCCCCCCGACACATAAACTACTGCAGCATAAATACTGGAGGCTGAGACAGGAGGGATCAGAAGACACTGTGGCCCCATCCGATGATACCCCCGGACAGGGCCAAACAGGCAGGATATAACCCCACCCACTTTGCCAAAGCACAGCCCCCACACCACTAGAGGGATGTCTCCAACCACCAACTTACCGTCCTAAGACAAGGCCGAGTATAGCCCACAACGATCTCCGCCATGGCACAACCCAAGGGGGGGGGGGGGGGGGGGCGCCAACCCAGACAGGAAGACCACGTCAGTGACTCAACCCACTCAAGTGACGCACCCCTCCCATGGACGGCATGGAAGAACACCAGTAGGCCAGTGACTCATCCTCTGTAAAAGGGTTAGAGGCAGAGAATCCCAGTGGAAAGAGGGGAACCGGCAAGGCAGAGACAGCAAGGGCGGTTCGTTGCTCCAGCCTTTCCGTTCACCTTCACACTCCTGGGCCAGACTATACTTAATCATAGGACCTACTGAAGAGATAAGTCTTCAGTAAAGACTTAAAGGTTGAGACTGAGTCTGCGTCTCTCACATTGGTAGGCAGACCATTCCATAAAAATGGAGCTCTATAGGAGAAAGCCCTACCTCCAGCCGTTTGCTTAGAAATTCTAGGGACAATTAGGAGGCCTGCGTCTTGTGACCGTAGCGTACGTGTAGGTATGTACGGCAGGACCAAATCGGAAAGATAGGTAGGAGCAAGCCCATGTAATGCTTTGTAGGTTAGCAGTAAAACCTTGAAATCAGCCCTTGCCTTAACAGGAAGCCAGTGTAGGGAGGCTAACACTGGAGTAATATGATCAAATTTTTGGGTTCTAGTCAGGATTCTAGCAGCCGTATTTAGCACTAACTGAAGTTTATTTAGTGCTTTATCCGGGTAGCCGGAAAGTAGAGCATTGCAGTAGTCCAGCCTAGAAGTAACAAAAGCATGGATTAATTTTTCTGCGTCATTTTTGGACAGAAAATTTCTGATTTTTGCAATGTTACGTAGATGGAAAAAAGCTGTCCTTGAAACAGTCTTGATATGTTCTTCAAAAGAGAGATCAGGGTCCAGAGTAACGCCGAGGTCCTTCACAGTTTTATTTGAGACGACTGTACAACCATCCAGATTAATTGTCAGATTCAACAGAAGATCTCTTTGTTTCTTGGGACCTAGAACAAGCATCTCTGTTTTGTCCGAGTTTAAAAGTAGAAAGTTTGCAGCCATCCACTTCTTTATGTCTGAAACACAGGCTTCTAGCGAGGGCAATTTTGGGGCTTCACCATGTTTCATTGAAATGTACAGCTGTGTGTCGTCCGCATAGCAGTGAAATTTAACATTATGTTTTCGAATGACATCCCCAAGAGGTAA